>NW_021703767.1:32644210-32861844 GCF_005190385.1 Monodon monoceros
ATATGTGCATTCTAAATAGTATATATGTGCATTCTAAATAGTATATATTCTAAAGAATTTTTTTTTTCAAATAAGTGTACTGTATTGGAGGGAGACATAAAGGCATTTTAAAAAAAAAATCAGTATTAGAATTTTGGCTAGTTGGCTAATTTGTGTTTAAATGTGTTACTGGATGGGTTTTATTAAGTAAGTCAATGAGTTGGTAAACATAATTCTAAGATAGCCTCACAGTTTTCCCTAAGTTTTATGGGCCTGTTCATCTTATAATAAATAATTTAATTTTGGAAGTACAATTTGACAAAAGGAAAAGAAATAGTGCCATCAAAAATGACCGCCTGGGCCTCCCTGGAGGTGCAGTGGTTGAGAGTCTGCCTGCATCCCGCGCACCGCAAAAAAAGACGACCTGCTGAATAATTACTAACTCCTTAACAGAGTGCAGATTAAAAGCAGGGGAAACATATATACAACCATATTTATATTTGAGATAACAAACAAAATCCAAGATGGGTAGGTTCCCCAAGCTTACTGGTTGACTGTGGAATGTTTGCCTTTTCCCTGTCTTCCTTCCCCCTTTGCCCCCTTTCCTCCCTCCCTCCCTCCCTTCCTTCTTTCCTTCCTTCCTTCCTCCCTCCCTCTCTCTCTCTTTCTTCCTTCCTTCCTTTCTTTCTTTCTTCCTTCATTTTCTTTCTTTCTTTCTTTCTTTCTTTCTTTCTTTCTTTCTTTCTTTCTTTCTTTCTTTCTTTCTCTCTCTCTCTCTCTCCCTCCCTCCCTCACTCCCTCCCTCTCTCTCTCTTTCAAGATCAGTCTCTAAAATGTGTTGCTAAATTGGGTTTTAATATGAAGACTCTACAGTTACCTAAAATTTAAAGACTGAAAGGTGTAAGAAATGATGTTTAGGCCTCTACACTGCTGACTAAAGCACTCAACTTTTTCTGAGAGTAGATATTAAAAATATGAATTGGGTCTGCTTTCTTCATCATAAGAAGTGTTTAATAATAGAGGAAGAAAAATTAAGTCCTTTGGTAAATGGTTAATATAGGATACATGGTTTTAGACAATGAAGAGGAATATACAGGGTCCCTTAAGCTTTGAAGCATTATATTAAGCTCCTGAAAGAATTTAAATGACTTTGAATACTCACACACATCCAATGTGAATTTGTAAACTCAAGTGTAGGCCCATCATGAATCAATGATCAGTGAAGTCAGTATACTTCTTGATCAACAATGTCAGAAAGGGGGGGGCGATAAATATGGGCACTCTGCAAATAAAACCAAGTGATCTTCAATAATTTCTAGCACATAAAATGAAAACATTATATAGCCGTAAAAATAAAGTGAATTCTTGACAAAGACAGAGTATTTGAATTTCTCTAATTTCCTTTAAGATTTAATCCTGGCATCATTTATGGGTACCTTAAGTTCTCTTTCAAGTAACTTTTCAGAGAGAAATAATCATAGTTATACTTGGATGTTTTATATGTATATTGCATCATATAGATGTATATATACATAATATTTATATAAATGTGCCTGTGCATGAATGTGCACACATGTATAGGACATATTGTTTAACTGATTTCTAAATTTTATCTGTTAAACACATTTGACTCTTTTTTTTACAATTATTTGATATGATATATGACCTATTGTTCATTCTGTCTTTAATTTTTGAGGGTATAAATCTCAAAATACAAGATAATTTCCTTTCTCAGCATTTATCACAATACCTTATAAATTTATAATAGAATTGAAAAAATAAGCATAAATAAGATTAGATTTGTGGTTTGATTTGAATTTTTAATGTTTTCAGTCTGGAGAGAAATTCTTATTGCGTTAAAATATATTTCCCAGTTTTTTGTCTTTAAAGGTTGCCAACATATCTCTTGGTATTGTAGACCATAATAGACACGTATCAGTGTTCCTTCATTGCCATTGTTACGTTTTCTCACTGCATACAATGATCTGGGCTCTGTACCAACCAAGTAATATGCACTCAGGAAAGAGATTTCTTTCTGTTGGTGGTATTGCAGAGAAGTATGAGCAATAAACCAAAAAAAAAAAAAAAGCATTTTTCAGGGGAAGAAAAATTTACTATTAATAATCTCAACAGCAGTAATAATAATTATTACAACCACCACAATCAGAATCCCAATGTCTGAACATTTGTGTACCAAAACTTTCTGGTCAGTGTGGTAAATCTTCACAATTTGTGGGAAAAATTATAGTTTTCTCCACTTAACAAATAAAAACAGAGACCCAGAGAGATTATGTCAGTTCTCACAACATATATGTAGGGTGAAAGATTGGATTTGGATCTTGGTATGTCTGTCTCCAGGGTGCCTGCTCTTATCGACTCCATATGATATAATGATTTTGAAACATATTGGAGACTTCTTAACTGTTTTTTCCAAAATTAGATTTGGGGTGGACGGCCTGTAGAGTATGCATTACTTTTCACGGGGAAATGATTTTGATGGTTATTTTCATGATGGCTTCATTTATCAAAGAAGAAATTTCCTTGGCAGTGACTGATGCAATTTCTGGCAGAGCTCATGACCTTCTTGCCCGTAAACTTTGTTCAGGTTACAATGCACTCTATGATATTTAACCATTAAATGGTTCAGGTTAATGAGCTGTGAAAATATCTTCAAATTATCACTCATTCACTCTCAGTCCACTTCTCAACTGTACAGTCTTACATCACAAAGAAACCCCATTCCTTCCCTCTGTCTCTGTTTCTCTCTGATTAGAAAAAGTAGGAAGGCTAGAAATTTTAATACTAATAGTTTTGTGGATTCTTTTCTTCATGGTAACAATGAGAGATGAACCAAGACTGTGCTACTTTTGAGCCTGCTCAGCGTTTTCTTACATTACTTAAACACACCAAACTGACATAGAGTGAGAAAATCTTAATGGTGAGAATGCTAAACAGATTCATAGAAGAGAATGTGGCTACTTTGGCATGTATCTTGGACAAGTTAGAGCAGTGATACGTTCATTACCACATTTCCATGGGCACACTGTTCTACTTCATTAAACTGTCCAAAACTAACTGGGCTCTAGCACACAAAACAATCTTAACACTTCTGTGACCTAAGAACAATTTCAAATGGCAAATAATAGGTAGTTTCTAAGAAGGACTAGTAAATAGTAAAATTCTGAACTTGTCTCTTTTTCAAATTAGCAAGCTTTCAAAGACATTATATTCTTCAGTGGTTTTACTCTACCCTTGGGCTAAATTTTTATGAGTTTAAATTCCTAGTTTTAAAATCAAAGTCAATCAGAAAATAGTAGTCAACTGACAGAAATAAGCTACATAGCCAAATTTGTTGGCTCACATCTGTACCATAAAATGAGATAAATAAAATCTTATAGCCTCCCTTTCTTTCAGTGTCCTTTAAATTTACGAATAAATTTGTTATAACCAAAACATTATATTTGAAATCATTATAGAAGAGAGAGTTAAAATCATTGTGCTGGAATAATTTAGAGTCATTTCTCTGTAGGAGAAGCTGGGATGAATGCTGGACTTACCAAAACTAAGGTTACAGATATTGATCCCATTCCTCCTCTTGAATTACGTACCTTTTTATAATATCTGTACACATTTAATTTCTATCATCTTTATCAAAATGGAATCAAAGTTGCTGTTTCTTTAATTATTTTGAAATTCTGCTTCTGTAGAATTTTAACCTTTCAATATGGAATGGTTTGAGAAAGGATTACCTGGGAAATTGCTTTTCTATTCATGTGTGTGACAGCTGAGTTCAGCTGTTTTCTTAAGCATCTATGGAACAGCTGAGTGCTTTCTCCTGGTTCCTAGATTTGAGACCAAGGGAACTGGAAGCAACAAAGTTACTTTGGAATGTATATGATCCAGGAATTGACTTTCTCTTCATTTGCTACAGCTTTAAGCTATTGACCTTTGTGACACATATATACGCAAAGTCATCTTCTATAACTCTTGTCCTCCCTAACTATGAGTGTATAAATTAGCATAACTATATTCACCATAATTACAGGCTCAGTGCAATACAAACACAAATTAGGCAAGCTCCAAATTGATGTTTCAGTCTTACGAAACTTAAGTAACTGTAAAGTCCTTATCTGTTCCCTGGTGTTTATGTTTATCCTCGGACAACAGGCCTAGCAATCTGGAAAAAAGGAATGAAACAAAGTTGCTTTTATGTCCTATTCTAGAATTCCTTGGGAGTAGATAAAATGATTAGGTGTCAGCCAATAAAGGCAGCTCATATTCTGCTATCGGTTAAACCTGGTTTTCTGAACAATCAAGTATTGACCGGATGGGAAGGGACAAGGGAAGAATGGGCCTGTGCTGTTGAATAATTATTTAACTGTTTACAAAACATATCCTTACCATAACCATTTAATAAAACTAGAATACTATAAAATTATTTGTCCTTTAAAACTATTATTTTAATAAATGTTAAATGGCTTCAGCTCAAATGTGTCTTGCAGTAACAGAGTAACAAAATAGATATATGTGGTCAAATTTATTTTATTTCAGTTCTTCTCTTGCTATAACTATTAAAAAGTCTCTCTGTGCCTTTCTTGTATTAAGAAATGACAGTTTAAATATTATAAATATTCTTCATCACTTTGAGTTGAATGGAAAGTGCCTGAATTTTCCCTCTAAAATTATGGTCATTTATTTCAGCTATAATTTATAAAGAATTAGTGATAGAGAACACATTAGTTCTTCCAAGAATATCACACCACAAATGATTGTAGACATGCAACACTATACCGTTCTCCATTAAAAGAAATGCTGTGCACTTTCCAGAGTTTCATTATGACATGTTGTATATCTTCAAAGTATCATGATAAAACGATAATCCTCTTGGGTTCCATGAACTTTACTAATGTGATGCATGCGATCTCTACCCTCTGACTGTATATGGTAACTCAGATGGTTGCAGAAAGGAAAACTTCCTCTGCAAGGGAATACTGTCAGCTGTATATTATGACATCCGGTTCTGTCTCTTTATCATCAAGGAAGCACATTATACTCTTTCTCTGATAGGGCCCAATCACCTCTGGGCTGCTCACTGGCAAATTCTATCAGTTTCTCATGTTTCCAGATGTCTGTATTGTACTGTCAGCTTCAGGCTGTGTTTTAGTGTATCTTCGATACTAATCTTTCCCTGAGGGTAACTCACTACTTGTATTTTAACTCACCATAAATCTATTGATTTTTGGTGTGAAACTTATGTGATCAACATTGCAAGAGTATCTTCTCATTGGCTACAAAAAAAAAGAAACAAGAAATACTAAAAACTCTTTCTTCAGTAACTTTACATTGTGGATTAAAGTTATATACTGTTTTAACTTACTGAACATGGTTATTTCTTTACAAGAGGTATTTCTCAACAATTCATAAAATGAATTGTTGAGAAAGAGAAGAGATAAAGAATAAACAGTGAAACTTTTTTTTTTAAAGCATATTTAAATGTCTCATAGCTTTACAAAACTAGTACTTTGAAAGAAGAGTTAAAAACTGTTTTGCAGCAATAAGCTCTTGGGGTATTGTGTAGTGTATTATATTGTCAATAAAATGGTGAAGATGAAACATAAAATTGGAGAAAGAGCAATAGTAGCTAAGCTTTTTGTAAAGATTTAAAATTTAATTTAAGTAATTTCAGGGCATCTCTGAAGGACTCTGCCCTCAGTAATTCTAATATTTCAAACATTTTCTACAAGAAACACTTGACCTGTGGCCAGTGACCGAAGTAAAGAAGCAAATGTTAAAAATAACTGTAGAGGGCTTCCCTGGTGGTGTAGTGGTTGAGAGTCCGCCTGCCGATGCAGGAGACACGGGTTCGTGCCCCAGTCCGGGAGGATCCCACGTGCCGCGGAGCGGCTGGGTCCGTGAGCCATGGCCGCTGAGCCTGCACGTCCTGAGCCTGTGCTCCGCAACAGTGAGAGGCCCGCGTACCACATAAAAACAAAAAACAAGAAAACAAAAAAAAAACTGTAGAAAGTTCATTTAAAAATGTTGTGATGGGAGGTTAAAAATAACATATCAAGATAAGAAATGCACTCAGGGAGGGATTTTTTTTCCCCAGAGGATAGAAGTTTTGGCAATCTTAAAGGGATTCTGTAAACTAGGGACATTTTTTTCTTTATAAAAAATACCTTCTAAATTAATCCAAAGCATCAGATCTATATATATATGCGCTATGTCTATGATCTAGTCTTTTCATTGGATGATATGGCTGCCTTAAAAAAAAGTATTATTTTTATCTTTACAAAATCGAGAAAAGTCTCAATAAGTATTTTTAAAAAATAGAGATCATATATAATCACAATATCTAATGAAAACCCTTAATTTGGGGCATTTCCTTTAATTTAATTTCTTTCCATACATTAGTCAATCAATATATATTCATTGAATAAATGTATTTCTTAGATCCTTTACTAAAGCCAAGGGAAAAAACAGTAATAAGAGAGTCAGAGTTCTTGCCTCCTTGGAGTTTATATTCTATTGGTGGTGAAATAAATATACAAAAATATATATGAGAAAGTTAGATAACAAGAAGTTCTATAAAACACAGGACTAGATAATTGAAAGTTATACGGCATGCAGTTCTTTTTTATCTAAGAAGGATCTTATGGGTTCCTTTTTTTGAGTCATATAATGTATATAAATCTGTACAGGGTTTTTTCACCAAATGTTTCATTTTAAGCATTACCTATGTTGCTATTTTTTAAAACTTACTTTTATGTTTGAAAATGATTAATTTCACAGGATCTACTCTACTTACTTACCTTTCTTTCTATATTTACATTTATATATATATAGTTGCAATAACTAATATTTTGATGGATAACTTTGTACATCAATACTTTTTGTCAAAGAATAAGGTCATATTCAATAATTTTACATATTCCACAGAACTCACTTAAATGATATACTATTTAAGCAAACAATCATTGAGTTTTTACGTGTCAAGAATTCTACTAAATGCTGAAAACGGTACAAAGAGTCTCTTCCTTGAGTTCATCATTTCAAGAAATAGACAAAATTATAAGCAGATGTAAAAAGTTGGATAAATGCTAAAATAAATGATCAAATTCTAGTTACTGAGAAAAATGAAAGCAACGGAAACATTTAAGGGCAATAAAATCTCTTAAAGAACATACGCAATCCATTTTGAAGTAGAAGATTGTCTTTAATGATCTCTGTAGTCTATTTCTGCTTTTAGAAGTCCATGAATAGAAAGTGACCAAAAAATAAAAAGGTTAATAAAGTCTCTGATATTGGCAACAAAGAATATAAACTTCCTTCGACATGAAGATCCATGCCAAAATCTGTGACTTAATATTCTTTGAAAATTAGAAACCCTGAGATTTCTTACCTTGACTTTTATCATTGTCTTTTAAAGTGTAATATAGAACTCTCAATTAGTAAGGAAATTGAATATCCCTCTAAATATATTCACAAATTCCCCCAGTGGATGCATAGCTTTCTGTCACAATTTACTCATTGTTGGGAGTCAATTGATCTGTAACCCAACAGGAATTCTCTTAGTTGAGAAACTCTCAGTGAATTTCCTCAGCTCTTCTCACACAAACTCTTCAACGCAAGGGTATGCTTGGATCACTCAATTTTGTGTTTCCCTGAGGTTTATTTGAAAAGTCAAAGGTTGAAGCACAAGGGTTTAAGATGTTGAATTGCCCCCCCCCCCTTACCCTGTTGTTTTGGGCACTGAAGATCACCACAGTTATCATAATACAGGAAATTACAGTTCAGTCACCTCTTGAGAGGTCAAATAATTTAAAAACAGAAAACTGTGTCTCTACATTTGGACAATTGGTTTATCAAATTCCACCCATTTTCCCCAACCCATTCCCCATCCCCAATTTTTTCCAAGCATTATTTCCTTAAAAATAATTTTTGAAAGTTTGGATGTATCTTGCTAATGTTCTTCTAAAGATATTTATTTATATCCAAACAAAACAAAGACTTCTGGAGTGCCTACATGAAAAAGTAACATCTTGAATATTCTCAAACAGATTCATTTGGAGGCTATTGTTTAAAAACAGACCCAAAGCTGACTCAGCAACTGGGATTTCCCACAGTCAGACTGTACTCTGAGGGAGCTTTGGGTTATGGAAAGAACACTGAATTAGAAGTCTAAACACGGTTTATAGAGCTGTCTGTAACTTAACTGGGTGAATGTTCTGGAGCAAGTCATTTAACTTTTTAGTATATCAGTTTCCTCTTCTTTAAATGCAAGTAGTCGTATCTATCCTTGCTAATGATGAAATTATTGTACATACATTTTCATATAATGGACATGAAAATATTATAAACTTACAAGGCTACATAAGCAAAAATTATAACAAATATTTTGGGCTAGAGTGACTAGATTTAAGTCCAAAGTGTGGAGTGAAACTGAAGACTCTGGGACTTTGGGGATGAATGAATTCCTCCTTATATTCTCCAGTGGGGATGCGAAATTTAGATTTCCTGGTTCCACTTTAGAACAGAGAGGGAGAACATCAAGACAATCTTCAGGTCCAGAGAAGAAATGGTCAGTAAAAACAATCACTTGTTATTTGTGGAAAGTGTAAATATCAGATGTATATGTATGCCTTTTCTGAATCATGAGAAGGAAAAAAAAAGAGATTAAAGGGAAAAGAAAGGAGAAAGAGGAAGGAAGATAAAAGGCCAGTAATAATCGATTACTGAGAAATTCAACTGGAAGCTGAGCAAATTAAATCTATAACTTTTCCAGTTTATCAGGCCTACAGTCCCTATTGATCTATCCATCAGAGCACTCCATGTCAGTAAAACAAAACTGTAAATGGGCCAAAGGCATGATTAAAGCAAAAGTCATAAGTTTAGCAATTAGCTCTAAGGTTACTTGAACCTTCTGAATTGTATTATAGTTCCAGTAAAATAGGGTCATTGGTATGCCTCCTCTGAGCATTCAACGACATTTTGAAAGAAACATTGCCCTTCTCCAAGCAGATTCCTTGGTCCATTTCTATATTCTATTTTTGAAGAGAGATATAGAGAAGAGGAATGCATCTACTTCTAACTTGGAGAAAAGGAATATAGCTACATGTAAGCTTTCTACACACACACACACACACACACACACACACACACACACACACGCGGGACCCTTCCACCTATAGTGGTCTATGGGAGGATAAAAGGGAGAAAAGACAGTGGCTAGATCTGGCCAATTAGCTCAGAGGGAAACAAATGTCAAATCAATTTCTTTTTCCTGTAATAATACCAGAAACAGATTCAGTTCTAAAACTAAAATAGTAGTTTAAATACTATATGCCTTACATATATAAACACATTTAGTAGTGAAATTGGAGGTCTTGCATTTCCATAGGGAGAGAATAAAGAAGTTAATGGCTCTAAAGAGTAATATATTTATCAACCTGCAATTCCCGGTTGTAAAGCATAGACTCTTAAGTTATTCAAATCAGAGTGCCTATGACATTTGCTATTTCTAAGTTTCCTTTCTTGATACCCACAGAACAAAATGCTTAGATGTAAAAACTTGTATTACATAGCTAGCATTTGAATATCAACAAATGTGAGTAACATATCTGAACTTTATGTAGAAGAGCTAATGTTCACTTACATATGTAGCCTTTACCAAACTCAGGAATTGTAAGAGTTAACTAGAGAAGCCAAGCAAAAGTCTCGCAATGGAATCCAGAACAATATTGCAGATGTGTGGTGCCTACAGAAGGTTGAGCTCATTTAGTCTGCATGCATATTTAATGTGTAAATTTATTTTTAAGTCTTAAAACCACGTCTTGGAAATGCTGTGAACTGCAAAGCTAGGCGGACCCGATGTATTCCTAAATAGAAAGAAGAAAGAAAGAAATGCACCAAGAGTAAAAATTCCTGGTTACTCACGATTCTTTTCCCCTCTCCACCTTGATCCAGCTTTCATTCTGCCTGAGACACCCACAGGAGAAGTTATTTCTGCCATCAAGACCAGCAGCATCAGTAACAGCACAGCCATGCCAGGTAAAAATAACCTCTGTGGAGAGTTCTGTCACAGACGAACCTGAAGGCTTTTCCTGGGAGTAGAAAACCCTGGAGCCAATCCTGTCATTTTATTCAGCAGAAATGCAAAAAGGCTATTTTTCCCATAAATTTTAAAAAAGCAGGTATGTTCTCATCAGAATTTCCATTTGAATTATACAGGGAATGTTAACAAAAATTAGAAGGGATGTAAAACCTTCCTCTATACATAAGCAAAACATCAGGAAAGATGAGCTGACAATTTTCTCTGGTCTTTTCTGCAGCTACCAGTTCCTAACCTGCACCTGCCAACTCTCACTTGTTCCAAATGTTTGTCAACATTTTTCATAACACAGTAACAGGAAAAAGCTGAGATTTCAGCATTTTCCCACCTACCCATCCTGTACCACAGATTACAGTACTTGACGAATCTGAATATTTAATTTTGGCACTGCAAACACACCTCATTTCAACCAGAGGTAGTTGTTAAGGAAAGGAAAAAAAACCCTGCTTGTTCTCAAAGCTCTGTCTAATGTCTTGGTGAAGGGATTTGATGTATATATAAGTATCTGCTGCTAAGACATGACAAAAATACCTCTGAAAAGGGGGAGTGGTAAACAATTATCTTTCCTCCTTAGCTCTTACTATGTAAATTATATATTCAAAGACTAATGTAAAAAGACAATCTGCCAAAAATATCCCAAACCCATGAAACAGGCAAATGTAACGTACATGGCACATGTACATTGCACACTCGTCATCATTGCATCGTAAACACTTGTTTCTTTCTAAATACATGTTGGTATATTCCATCTCTCCTGTTTCCGGCAGAAGGATTCTTATCAACTCGTGAGCTGAGCAGACATTTTGGCAAATTAGACTTCTCTGTTTTACAATTAAGTCTATTTCCCGTAGGCAAATTGCAATGTTGTCTTGATTATTTTGGAACTACACTGTACCCATGTGAGATGCTCCCTTTTGCTTTGGGACAAAATTTATTTTTCTAATAATAAAATGAATGTTATGCTTCTAAGAGCATTAGAGAACAATAATATACATACATTTATTTTAACAAGCATATAAATCTATTTTAGGATACTGCTAAACACATAATAATATGCTACAGCCTGACCTAATTCTACAGTTAAATAGTTCACACAGCTGCCAAAACATATTTCTAAAATGCATACCTGAGAATGTGCTGTTTACTGTTAGTCCCCTATACTGCAGCAGAAGAGGGGAAAAAATGTCTACAGCAGCCAAGCAGGTAACATAAATAGGTGAAACAGGCTGAGTGGGAGACAAGGGGGAGAGGTGGGGATTGTGGCTCTGTGCAGAGAAAGCCTTGTGAAAAGTGGCTGCTGTCACTCAACCCCAGCTGAATGTCACCTTGTGAACTGCAGATTCTGGCTTGCCAGATATTTTAAGTTCCTAATAGAAGCTAGAAATTCAGATTATTAAGAGGAAGCAAAATTGACACAACCCTAAAATTCTTAACTAGTCATATAAGGCAGAACATTCTGAATCTGTTTCTAAGTTAAATTTTCTAGACTCTGATTCAAGACATATTCCTTGAACGCCTATGACATATCAGATATATTATTAATAGAAAATATCCATAAAATAAGCTCATAGTTTAAAGAGATAGACATTTAAACAGATAATTTTTCATGTGATATGATAAATGCAGTGAAAATGCACATGCGATTTCTATGGAATCAGGGAGAAGAAAATGTCTGACTTTCTGGAGGCATTGAAGAAGGCTTTTTATTTTTTTCTCATTCCTACTATAAGCCGTAAAATCTAGCCATACTAGGAAACTCCCCATTCTCCAAAAGAACATGAACTTTCCAGACTGTCAGGTCTTCTTACACTTTATCCTTCTCCTTGAAATACCTTTTACCCATCTCAACTTTGTATAATCCTATTAATGCTTAATAGCTGTAACAGAAGTTTATCTTCTCAGACTTTCTCAGGCATAATTATCCATTTTTTCTCATGACTTATTCACCTGGAAGTAGAGATCTCAGCAATTATTTTAGAGTTTAAGTGTGTGTGTGTGTGTGTGTGTGTGTGTGTGTATACCTCTGTTTTCAACAGGAGGTATATAGCTCACTGGAGGTCTGACTATATCATATTCTCTTTATATCCCTAAATTCAGTAATGATTGCTGTAAATAAAGGAAAATCATCAAAAGTTTGTTGAACTGATAGTATATTTTTCCCACCTTATGGGTATTAATTTGAGTTGGTCAGTTTTTAAATTAAATTACAATATGACTCTTTAAAAGAGCCAGGATAACTTCTGCTCTGAATGTGTATTTATTTACATGCTATCATTTTCTTTCCTTGGTCATTAGTATTACAAGATGTTCCAAATAAATAGGAAACCCTACTTACATATATCCCCTTTCAGTTAAAATCAATTTCAACCATCAAATAAAAGCAGCACCTTAGTCTCCTATAATCCACAGTACACCAGTGAAAGCTCAAAGCTCACATAGTCTATTAACTTTTAGGTGATAAGAACTGGGACATCATCAAGATGGAATAATTATAAATATGGGGTGTGTATTCATTTATATGCTCTCATTTACTTTCCTCAGCTGTTAATATTATTAGATGTTATAATAAATAGGAAATTCTAGTTACATTCCAAGACCAGCTTTCAAATCTGCAAACTTTCTAACATAAAGACACTGAAGATTATCAGCAGATGGGTTTAGTCTGCTCTAAAATTACAAATTGGTACAAAGCCAGTTATTTGGCTGAATTTAGTCACATCCTAAATCCCACACGTCTATAACTATTTCAACTTAAAATATTAAACAGGCAAAGTGCAGTTCTGCACCTTCTCTTCTTTCCTGCTCCAAGCTCTCCTTCTACTTGGCTGTGCAAACAATCTAGTGTTAGTCAATGGAGGTGAGCAATCTCATTCTTCGTAAATGAAACTGATCAGTACCACCGTATCAACGAACCTAATAAATAGATCCCATCTCACGGAAATTAATGGGAGCAGTCAAAAGCCGCCTGCAATTCACTCATTCAACATATGTTTCCTGAGCACCCAGCATGTGTCAGGCAGGAGGCTAATTAGTGAGGAGTTGCAAACAATCGATGTGATTGTTGTCCTCATGGAGCTGATATTCTTTTAAGTGGAAATAGACACCATATCCACCAAAATCCCACCTTCAGATACATATTTTTAAATTGCATCTGCAATGAAGTGAAAGGGAAGGTTTCATAAAGAGATTATAGCAAGGGGACTTAAAGGCTCTTTGAGGAAGTAATGTGTAAGCAGAGATAGGATGAATAAGCACATACAAGGCAAAAGTGGAAAATGAAGAAAATAGGCTCAGCTGGACGGAAATCTTATGCAAAATTTTCTCAGGTGTAAAAGAGCTTGGCGCACGTTAGGATGGAAGAATAGCTACAGAGATAGGTAGAGACATTTTTGGTTTGGGCCTTTTGTTTTGAAAGCTTTGTTAAGGATTCTGAACTTTTCTAGGGTTTTAAGAAGGAATAGATCTTTGCATTAAAAGATTACACTCCTTCCTTTCAATAGAGAGAAAAAGGTGGAGAGTGTCAAAATGGAAATGGGAAAACCAATTAGGAGAGCATATCATTATTTGTGTGAAAAATTTATACTAGCAGTATAGAAATAAAGAAAAATAAATAGAAATGAGTATATTAGAAACATATTCTGGTGGCAGAATCAACAAGATTGGCTAATAAATTGTACATAGAGGGTGAGGCAAAAGGGATTCCAAGGTTGCTGTTAGGTTTCTGGGATGGACATTTTGGGGTGGAACTATCTAAGCAGATTTGAGAATCAGGGTTGACCAGTAGTCTTTTGAGCTGAAAGCCCTTTTCCTTGTTAAATAACTTTTCAAAGTGTCACTGTCATTTCCAACCAGGTAGGGAAGGAATACAGAAAGTTGAATGAGAAGGAGAAAAATAATACCAATATAAAAAATAAGACCTTAAATCCAGTGAGAATGGGCATATCTCTCCACAACATAAAGGTCTTAATTCTCATATAAGGAAGATTTAAATTAAATAAAGCATAATGGTTATACTGTGGTAAATGGATTTGGAAGGGTAAGAGTTGTAACTGGAAAACCACTTAAAGGTTATTGCAGCAGTCCAGGCAAGAGAGGACAATGGCCTAGGGCTCTGGCAATAGAGATGGACAGATGGATAGATTGGAAAGAAATAAAATTGATAAGACTTGACGCTCCTCTGGTTGAGAAACATGAATCCATGATTGTCAGTTATAGACAGTGTCACCCAACCATGTGTAATACTGGTGGTTAATTCTTGAACTATAAACCAACAATAACATTAGTGATATCTCCATACCATCTTTTATAGGAGAATGCACTTGTCCAGAGGATGATATCCCAGCTATAGCTGCAGATGCTATTAAAAGATACATTTGATGCCTATGGCACTTTGCAAATTGCTTGTATAATTACCTCCCCTAATCCTTAAACCAGTTTTGTGGAAATAGACTGACTGTTCATACTTTTTCAGTTAAAAAATACTCAACAAACAAACAAACAAAACCCCCTGAAGTTTGAGAGGCTGAAATACTTTTCCAGCATCAAATATCTAGATTAGAACACAGCAGAGCTTCTGGGGTGGTCTTAAAATATTTCCAAAAATTCTTTAATATTCCTTCCTTCAAGAAGAGGACATGAATACCCAGTCCTGAGTATAGACAGAAAAGCTATTGAAAATAAAGTGAAAGTGATGGCATGACTCTGAGACTAGGTTGTGAAAGACACTGGCATTTCCTTTTCTCACTCTCTCTCTCCTTTTGATCATTCACTCTGGGGAAGCCAGCTGTCATATTGTGAGGAAACTCAGACAGCTTATGGAGAGGCTCACATAGCAAGAAACTAAGGTTATTCGTCCAATAGTCAGCAAGCAACTGAGGTCTGCCAACACCCATGCCAGTGACTATAGGCTCTGGCCAACAGCTTGACTGCAAATTCATGAGGCCCTGTGCCAGAATCACCAGCTAAGCTGTTCCAGATTCCTTACTCTCAGAAACTATATGAGGTAATAGATGTTTGTTGTTTTAAGTCGCTGAACTTTGAGGGTAATTTTTACACATCAATAGATAACTACTGTAGCCTGGGTCAGAACATCCTCTCATTTCTTTTCCTCACAACTACTTCCAAAACCATGATAAACCATGATTTTGATTCTCACATCAGCTGGTTGGTAAAGGCCATGGCTGCAGTCATAATTCCAATTAATCACATCACTATTTAATCTCCTTTACATGAGCCGGGGTCAGGTGAAAATATATTAATTCGAGGGACATCAACTTGCAGAACTCTATTCTAATCAATGCCACAAATTTCGTTTGATTTATTTGACTGGCAAAGTGCTTTTGAACATTTGCATTTGCATATGTTTAGGTCAGGCATATAGTCCCCAGTTCATACGGTCCCTGAGAGTCCTTAATTTTCCACTCCAGTTAGATGGCCTTGCACATTTAGATTATGGGTCTTGTTTCAGGATGTATTTTATAAACAGATTATCATAAAAATGTCATCACTGTCTTCCATAAAATGCTCTGTTTCTTTTAAAAATAAAATTTCCCCCAGATTTACTGAGATATAATTGACATATAACATTGTGTAAGTTTAATGTATACAACATATTGATTTGATACATTTATATATTGCAAAATGATTACTGTTGAATTGGCTAACACCTTCAACAAGTCACATAATTACCATTTCTTTCTTTTGGTGAGAGCATGTAAGATTTATTTTCTTAGCAACTTTCAAGTATGTATATAATATAGTATTAGTAACTATAATCACTATGTTGTACATTAGATCCCCAGAACTTATTTATCTTATAACTGGGTATTTGTACTCTGACCAATATCTCCCCTTTCCCCCTGCTCCCCCAACCTCTGGTAACCACCAGGCCAGTCTCTGTTTCTAAGAGTTTGATAAAATGCCTTACTTCTAAGGAATATCTACCCACGAGGACCCTAGAACAGCAACTAACACATTGTAGACCCTCAATAAACATCTCACATAAGTAATTCATTGGTATGATATTCACTTAAGAAAAACATCAACATCGTAGAACAAAAACTGTGAATGGCCGTGTCCTGTGTTTTTATCATTTTTACTTTCTCCAGGAAGCCCTAAAGCCATCCCTGGTTCCTGCTTTTTAAAGAGACACCAGTGAATTTCTTTTTATGACTTATGAAAGAGGACTCCTCATTTCTTAAAAGTATTCTGCCTATTGTTTGTTTTTTGGTATCACGTTACAGTAATCAATAGTATCATGGGACATTCAAGATAGATGAGAACCTAAAGCTCAAACACAATTACTTTTATATCGCCTGGCTTGGATTCAGCATATTAGATCTATAAGGATATATGTGGGCTGAAAATAATTTTGCAAAAATGATTTTATTGTGCCCCTAATGCCATGATCGATGAAAAATCTTCAGCCATGGTAGCATTTCACTCATTCCACCAGTAATTAGAACAACTATTTATACATAGTTGCAATAATGACTTAATTGGATGAATAAATTAACAAGCAAAGAAAGAGGACCGTTTTATGCAAATAACATTAACACCAACTTTTAATTGAGCACATAGGTATACGAAATAGGCTACTAGCAGGCACGAAATTCTTTTAGTAACTATTGGAGCACAACTGATACATACATATATAGATAGGTGGGTAGCTAGTTGGATGGAGAGAGACACTGTTTTGGGTACCAAACAGGTATTAGACATAATCATGTTCATAAACTCACAGTTGATCAGACACCAAGCAAATTTAGAAAAAGAAATAAAAACATAAATAAATCATATTCTAAAGAATTAAACATTTAATGCTAAAAGAGTTTGGAAAATGGATTATGTAACAAGGAAAGGTGTGGGAGAAGTTTGGACTTAAGCAGGACTAAAATTAAACGTTGGTGAAGGACAAATGATGATGAGGGTTAGGACATTCAACACAGGAGTAAAAAGGTAAGAGAAGAGACCTGGATATACATTTGTAAGGCTATATCAAGAGGGCCTTCTGGGGCTGGAGCAGACCGAATTTGTAGGAAAGCCATAGTAAAAGGCAGGTTAGTGTCACATAACCCACAAAGCTGATTGAGGAGTAGGAAATTCAGTCTGAGAAAAAGGAGGAAATCTAATAAGTTCTGAGAAGGCAGTGTGAGGAAGAGGCCCACCGCTATCATGAACAGCAAGGTAGAGGCTCAGCAAATGGGTAGATCCTTAATGTTTAATTAGACAAACAAGATGATCCCTTTGTCATGCGTTTTAATCAGCAGCTCTTCCACACAGGAATCACCTGACCAGAGTATCACAGGCTTCCCTCCACTGAGTGTCACAAGTTCCACCCTCTAAAGGGTGACAAGTCATTATTTCAAGTGGATTGTAAGGTTGTGTATATATAAATGAAAAACTACAGTTTGAACAGGATAGGAAATTAAAGTGTCAATTGCTTAGCTTGTGGCTGGTGAGCTGCACCCCGATAACTCCTTGGTGTCCTCGTTAGAGGCAGAATTTTCGTTAAAGTGAAACGTGTTTGGCCAGATCAAGAGAGTGGAATAGAAGGAAGTGGAGCTCACCTGTTCCCACAAACAACTAAAATACATCTACACGTGGAACAACTCTCACAGAATATCTGCTGAACGCTGCTGGCAAAGGAGCTCATAGAACCAACGTTGTGGGGAGGATGGACAGGTGACCAGGTGGGACAGAAAAAACAAAGGGCAGGGATTTGGGTTGGGACCTGCACCCTCGGGAGGGGGCTGTGAAAGCTGGGGGTTCCCTTACCCTGTGAGGCCCCTTCACTGGCAGGGAGATCAGCCAGGACAGAGGGGGCTCGGAGGAAAGTGCAATAGCCGGTTTGCAGTGGGTGGAACATAGAGACCTGCATAGGGAGTACTGGCAATCTTGCTGCAGTCCCCAGCCTGAGATGCATGTCGGCTGGTGTGGGCAGGGGCTGGGCACTGAGGCTCGGGCTTCGGAGGACAGGTCTGGGGAGGGGTCTGGGATTGGCTGTGCAGAGACAGGCTGAGGGGACTGGAGTGTGGTCCAGGTGGCAATGGGGGTATGCAAAGGAAGGAGTCGGGGTCCACCACTGAGGCCCCATTTTTAACCTTCATGCTTCAGAGGAGAGGTGGAGCCTGCCAGAGCAACCTCATTCTCCATGTGTTCACAGTGGGCACAGCTCCACCTCTACGAGTTCCGGGAGGGTGCAAGCACCAATGGGTTGGCCACATGCAGAGGTGGGGCTGAAATCCGAGCAGATGCCCAGGGGCCGTATGACTTGGAAGCAGGGCTAAAATCTGAGTGTTCCAGCAGTTGTGTGGATCTATACCTGTAGGCAGCTTTGCAAATTCAGTGCCTGCGGGACATGTGAGCAGATTACTGGTGCTCCCATGGGTGGGGCAGGTTTGGCAATAGCAGCTGCAGGCTTTGTGGGTGCACATGTAGATGTTGGGCCAGGGTCAGTTCTGACTTAGTAGCTCCCATGGCAGGTCCAGGTGTGTGACTACTGTGGTCGCAGAGCCTGACCTCAGCAGTTTTGCACCAAAGGATCTGCACTAGTGGTTTTGTGAGCACAGCACCTGAGGGTCACCTGGGCTGATTGCCTGAATTCCCATGGTTGAGGCGGGGCTGAGGGCAGCGCCAAAAACAGTGTACTTGGTTAACTTGCACAATGGGTGACAGGTGACCCCACAGAGTACACTTCCCAGTGGACAGCTCCTGTGGAAGAATACTCAGTGGCTCTTCTCCTAATGGGAGCAGTCCCACCTACCTCACACTGAAGTTCAGAAACAGATCTGGGGACAACTACTTCAACAACTAAGGAGCAGACCCTGCCCCAAATAGGACTGTGTCAACCAGAGAGCAAAGAGGAGGCCCTGCTCAACATCCAGTGCAGGCTTTGGTCACCATAACAACAATCACACCCCTATCAAGGGGATAAGGGCTAACACACACTGAGGAAAGATGTGGCAGGCATCCATACTAAAAACAGCCCTCACACAAAAAATATTAGACTTACAGAGGCTACACAGGGATACTCCCACATGAAAACATCCCTTCAAGATCACAGTATATAACCATTTCTCCTAAACACATAGAGTCAGAGAAATATAAGTAAAATGTAGAAGCAGAGGAAACACTCCTAATTAAAAGATGAAGAGAATTCCCCTGAAAGAGCAAACAATGAAACAGACATCTCCAGCCAACCAGATTCTGAGTTTAAAACGGGGGTGATGAAAATACTGAAGAAATTAAGACAGGCTATCAATAGAAATGTAGATTACTGTAAAAAGGAACTAGAAACTATAAAGAGGAGCCAATTAAAATTAGAAAACTCATTTTCTGGGACAAAAGCTGAGCTCAAGGCAGTAAATAGCAAACTGGATAATGCAGAAGAATGAATAAGTGATCTAGAATATAGAATAATGGAAGTCATCCAAACAGAATAGCAGACAGAAAATGGAAACAAAAATGAAAGCAACATACAAGACCTATGGGATAATATAAAGTGTGCCAATCTATGCATAGAAGGTATCCCAGAAGGAGAAGAAAGAGAAAAGGGGGTTGAAAATGTATTTGAAGAAATTATGGTTGAAAACTTCCCAACCTAAAGAAGGAATCAGTTATTCAGGTACAGGGAGCACAGAGGATCCCAAACAAGATGAACCCAAACAGACATACATCAAGACATATTATAATTAAAATGGCAAAAGTTAAAGATGAAGAGAGCATTCTAAAGGTAGCAAGAGAAAAACAAAGAGTTAATTACAAGGGAACCCCCATAGGCTATCAGCTGATTCCTCTACAGAAACGTTGTAGGCCAGAAGAGAGTGGCAAGTTATATTCAAAGTCCTGAAAGGGAAAAGGCTGAAAGGGAAAAACGCTGGAAAGGGAAAAGCCTAGGATACTCTACACAGCAAGATTATCATTTAGAATATAAGTAGACATAAAAAATTACTCAGACAAGCATAAACTAAAAGAATACAGCAATATTAAAACTATCCTAAAAGAAACATCAAAAGGTCTTCTCTAAATAGAAAAGAAGCAAGAATCTATAGGAAAGAGAAAGTAACAACTGGAAAGTAAATCACTTTAAGAGGATAAACATGAAGATGTAAAGGAGGACATCAAAAATCACAAAATGTGGGGGAGGAGCATAAGGAAAGGTAGATTTTTATTTACAATGTGTTTGACCCTATATGACTAGCAGTCTAAAGCAAATATATATAGTATTGGGTTAACATACTTGAAAAACAGGGAAACCACAAATCAAAATATACAACAGATTCACAGAAAAGAAAAATAAGAAAACACAAGTATAATACAAAAGAAAACCATCAAACCACAAAAGGGAAAACAAAAACAAAAAGAAAGGAACAAGGAAGAAATACAAAGTCAACAGGAAAACAAGATTTAAAATGGCAATAAATACACATCTACCAATAATTACATTAAATGTCAATGAACTAAATGCTCCAATAGATAGACATAGAGTGGCAGATTGGATAAAAAAACAAAAGCCTACAAGAGACCCACTTTAGGGCAAAGGACACACATAGATTGAAAGTGATGGGATGGAAAAAGAAATTTCATGCAAACCAAAATGACAAGAAAGCGGGGGTAGCAATACTCATATCAGACAAAATAGACTTTGAAACAAAGGCCATAAAGAAAGATAAAAAAGGGCATATATAATGACAAAAGGATCAATACAAGAAGAGGATTTTACACTCATTATCATATATGCACCCAGTATAGGAGCACCCAAATACATAAAACAAATAGTAACAGACATAAAGGGAGAACTTGACAGAAATACAATAAGAGTAGGAGACTTTAACACCCCACTCACATTAATGGACAGATCTTCCAGACAGAAAATCAATAAAGCAACAGAGATCCTAAATGATACAATAGAACGGTTAGACTTATTTGATATTTTCAGGATATTACATCCCCCCAAAAAACAGAATACACATTCTTTTCAAGTGCCCATGGAATACTCTCTAGGATTGACCACATACTAGGACACAAAACAAGCCTCAACAAATTTAAGAGGATAGAAATTATTTCAAGCATCTTTTCTGACCACAATGGCATGAAATTGGAACCACAGAAAGAGAAATGAGGGGAAAAAAACCGATTACATGGAGACTAAACAACATGATACTGAAAACCCAATAGGTCAATAATGAAATCAAAGAGGAAATTTAAAAATACTTTGAGACAAATGACAATGAAGACACAATCAAATAAAGTCTATGGGATGCAGCAGTTATTAGAGAGAAGTTCATTGCAATACAGGCCTTCCTCAAAAAACCAGAAAAGTCTCAAAAAACAACCTAACCTTAGAAGAATTTGAAAAAGAAGAACAAACAAAACCTAAAGTCAGCGGAAGGAAATAATAAAGATCAGAGAGGAATAAATAAAATAGAGATTACAAAAACAGAAAAAATCAATAAAACCAAGAGCTGATTCTTTGAAAGGGTAAACAAAACTGACAAACCTCTGGCCTGGCTTACGAAGAAGAAAAGAGAGAGGACCCAAATAAATAATATAAGAAATGAAAGAGGAGAAATAACAAGTGATACCACAGAAATACAATAATAATAATAACAAAATACTATGAACAATTATATACCAACAAATTTGATGACCTAGAAGAAATTAATACGTTTCTAGAAACATACAGCCCACCAAAACTGAATCAAGAAGAAATAGATAATTTGAACAGACCAATCACTGGAAGTGAAATCGAATCTGTAATTAAAACAACTCCATGCAAACAAAAGTCCAGGACCAGATGGCTTCACTGGGGAATTCTACCAAACACACAAAGAAGAACTTATAACAATCCTTCTCAAACTCTTCCAAAAGACTGAAGAGGAGGAACACTCCCAAAGTCATTCTTTGGAGCCACTGTCAACCTGATACTAAAACCAGTCAAAGACACTACCAAAAAAGAAAATTTCAGGCCAATATCTTTGATGAATATAGATGCAAAAATTCTCCACAAAATATTAGCAAACCGAATTCAACAACACATAAAAAAGATCATACACTACAATCAAGTTGGATACATCCCAGGGTCACAAGGGTGTTCAACATATGCAAATCAATCAATGTGATACACCACATAAACAAAAGAAAGACAAAAACCACACAATTATCTCAGATGCAGAAAAAGCATTTTATAAAATTCAACATCCATTCATGATAAAAACTCTTACTAACTGGGTATAGAAGTACATATCTCCACATAATAAAAGCTATGACAAACCCACAGCTAATATAATACTCAACGCTGGAAAGCTGAAAGCCTTCCTACTAAAATCTGGAATAAAACAAGGATGCCCACTCTCACCACTTCTATTCAACATAGTATTGATGGTCCTAGCTACAGCAATCAGACATAAAATGTATCCAAATTGGAACAGAAGTGGTAAAATGGTCATTATATGCCAATGACATGATAATATAGAAAACCCTAGAGATTCCACACAAAAACTACTAGAACTGATAAACAAATTCAGCAAGGCAACAGGATACAAGATTAACATACAGAAACCTATTGCATTTCTTTACACTAAAAATGAAATAGAAAGGAATGTAAAAAGACAATACCTTATAAATTGCACCCTCCAAAATAAAATACTTAGGAATAAACCTGGCCAAGGAGGTGAAAGACTTATATGCTGAGAACTATCAAACATTAATAAAGGAAATTGGAGATGGTGCAAAGAAATGGAAAGATATCCAATGCTCTTAGATTGGAAGAATTAATATGGTTAAAATGGCGACACTACCCAAAGCAATTTGCAGATTTAATGTGATCTCTATCAAATTACCCACGACATTTTTCACAGAGCTAGAACAAATAATCCTAAAATTTATATGGAACCATAAAAGACCCAGAATTTCCAAAGCAATCCTGAGGAAAAAGAATATGGCTGAAGGCATAATGCTTCCAAACTTCAGACAACATTACAAAGCTACAATAATCTAAAGAGTGTGGTTTTGGCACAATAACAGATATTTGGATCCAGGGAACAGAACACAGAGCCAAGAAATGAACCTATACACCTATGGTCAATTAATCTTCGACAAAGGAGGCAAGAATATACAATGGAGAAAAGACAGTCTCTTTAGCAAGTGATGCTGGGAAAGTTGGACAGCCATATGTAAACCAATAAATTTAGAACACACCCTCACACTGTACACACAAATAAACTCAAAATGGCTTAAGGACTTAAATATAACACATGACACTATAAAACTCCTAGAAGAGAACATAGGCAAAACATTCTCTGACATAAATTGTACAAGTGTTTTCTTAGGTCAGTCTCCCAAGGCAATAGAAATAAAAGTAAAAATAAACAAATGGGACCTAATCAAACTTATAAGCTTTTGCACAGCAAAGGAAACCATAAAAAAAATGACAACTTATGGACTGGGAGAAAATATTTGCAAATGATGAAACTGACAAGGGCTTAATTTCTGAAATATACAAACAGCTCATACAATTCAATATCTAAAAAACAAAAAGTCCAATTAAAAAACGGGCAGAAGACCTAAACAGTCATTTCTCCAAAGAAGACATACAGATGTCCAATAGGCACATGAAAAGATGCTCAACATCACTAATTGTTAGAGAAATGCAAATAAAACTACAATGAGGTACCACCGCATACTGGTCAGAATGGCCATCATTAAGAAGTCTACAAGTAACAAATGCTGGTGAGGGCATGGAGAAAAGGGAACCCTCCTGTACTGTTGGTGGGAATGTAAATTGGTGAAGCCACTATGGAAAACAGTAAGGAGGTTTCTTAAAAAACTAAAAATAGAGTTGCCATATGATACAGCAATCCCACTCCTGGGCATATATCCGGAGAAAACTCTAATTCGAAAAGATACATGCACCCCAATGTTCACAGCAGCGCTATTCGCAGTAGCAAAGACATGGAAACAACCTAAATGTCCATCGACAGAGGAATGGATAAAGAAGATGTGGTACATATATACAATGGAATATTACTCAGCCACAAAAGAAGAATGAAATAATGTCATTTGCAGCAACATGGATGGACCTAGAGATTATCATATGAAGTGAAGTAAGTCAGAAAGAGAAAGACAAACACCATATGATATCACTTATATGAGGAATCTAAAATATGACACAAATGAACTTCTTTATGAAACAGAAACAGACTCACAGACACAGGAAACAAACTTATGGTTACCAAAGGAGAAAGTGGGTGGGGAAGGATAAATAAGGAGTTTGGGATTAGCAGATACAAACTACTATATATAAAATAGATAAACAACAGGCCCTACTGTATAGCACGGGGGAGCGATATTCAACATCTTGTAATCAACCATAATAGAAAAGAATATGAAAAAGAATATGTATATATATGTATAACTGAATCACTTTCCCTATACCAGAAACTAATACAACATTGTAAATCAACTATAAACAAATAAAAGGCTTATTTTGAATTCTAAGTCTGTGTTCTAATTTACTCCAAAGTGTAAAGCTATGAGAGGGTTTGGGCCAGTTAATCAGGGATTGATGATAGGGAACTGATGCTCATCTTGTCACTTTCCTGGAAAATGCATCTGAAAAGGAGACTGCTGGTCCCTGTTGTATGGGGGGCTCATAACCCACAGGCATACCATAGTCAAAGATACCTGGAATTTGGGTTTGAATATCGCTGATTAAAATTTTTCTTAAACAGAGTAATTTTCATAAAGACTAACTTTTTGAAGAGTAGCCTTAGGACATTGGCCTTAATATTTTTCCATAATGAAATAATACTGAGGGCCAAGACTATCCATAAGATATACAGTGCTTTCAGTATTTTCAGTTCTTACCCATGAAATATACAACTAGCCTTCTAATAAACCATTAAAAACATGACAGCATTGACAGAAAAATGAAGTCTTCTGCTAGAACTCAAATATAAATACTTACGATGTTAAAAACAATGCACTAGGAGGACCTTCAAGGTGGCAGAGGAGTACAACATGGAGATCACCTTCCTCCCCACAAATACATCAGAAATACATCTACATGTGGAACAACTCCTACAGAACACCTACTGAATGCTGGCAGAAGACCTCAGACTTCCCAAAAGGCAAGAAACTCCCCATGTACCTGAGTAGGGCAAAAGAGAAAAGAATAAACAGAGACAAAAGAATAGGGACGGGACCTGCACATTTGGGACGGAGCTGTGAAGGAGGAAAAGTTTCCATACACTAGGAAACTGGCAGAGATGGGGTGGGTGGGTGAGGGGAGATGCTTCACAGCCATGGAGGAGACTGCAGCAACACGGGTGCAGAGGGCAAAGCAGAGAGCTTCCCACATGGAGGATCAGTGCTGACTGGCACTCACCAGCCTGAGAGGCTTGTCTGCTCACCCGCCGGGGCGGGCGGGACTGGGAGCTGAGGCTCAGGCTTCGGGGGTCAGATCCCAGAGAGAGGACTGGGGTTGGTGGCGTGAATGCAGCCTGAAGGGGGGCTAGTGCACCACAGCTGGCCGGGAGGGAGTCCAGGAAAAAGCCTGGACCTGCCTAAGAGGCAAGAGACCATTATTTCAGGGTGCGTGAGGAGAGAGGATTCAGAGCACCACCTAAACGAGCTCCAGAGATGGATGTGAGCCACGGCTATCAGTACGGACACCAGAGACGGGCATGAGATGCTAACGCCCTTGCTGCAGCCACCAAGAATCCTGTGTGAAAGCACAGGTCACTATCCACACGTATCCTTTGGGGAGACTCTGCAGCCCACCACTGCCAGGATCCAGTGATCCAGGGACAACTTCCCTGGGAGAACACATGGGGAGCCGCAGGCTGGTGCAATGTCATGAAAGACTTTGCCGCTGCAGGCACACCCCGCATTCTGTACCACTGCCTACCCCCCAGCCTGAGTGAGCCAGAGCCCCCAAATCAACTGCTACTTTAACCCTGTCCTGAGTGATGAACAGATGCCCTCAGGTGACCTACATGCAGAGGTGGGGCCAAATCCAAAGCTGAACCCCAGGAGCTGTGCGAACAAAGAAGAGAAAGAGAAATTTCTCCCAGCAGCCTCAGGAGCAGCAGACTAAATCTCCACAATCAACTTGATGTACCCTGCATCTGTGGAATACCTGAATAGACAACGAATCATCCCAAAACTGAGGCGGTGGACTTTGGGAGCAACTGTAGACTTGGGGTTTGCTTTCTGCGCCTAATTTGTTTCTAATTTTATGTTTATCTTAGTTTAGTATTTAGAGCTTTTTATCACTGGTAGATTTGTTTATTGATGTGATTGCTCTCTTCCTATATATATATATATATATATATATATATATATATAAATTTTTTCCTTTTTCTCTTTTTGTGAGTGTGTATCTGTATGCTTCTTTGTGTGATTTTATCTGTATAGGTTTGCTTTTACCATTTGTCTTAGGGTTCTGTCTGTCCACTATTTTTCAGTATAGTTTTTAGCGCTTGCTTTCATTGGTGGATTTCTTTATTGGTTTGGTTGCTCTCTCTTTTTTTAAATTATTTTTTTATTTTAATAATTTTTTTATTTTAATTATTTTCTTTTCTTTCTTTCTTTCTTTCTTTCTTTTTTTTTTTTTTTTGTTCTTTTCTCCCTTGTTTCTGAACCGTGTGGCTGACAGGGTATTGGTGTTCTGGCCAGGTGTCAGGCCTGAGCCTCTGAGGTGGGAGAGCTGAGTTCAGGACATTGGTCTACCAGAGACCTCCCAGCCCCTCATAATATCAATTGGCAAGAGGTCTCCCAGAGATGTCCATCTCAACACTAACACCCAGCTCCACTCAATGAATAGCAAGCTCCAGTGCTGGACACCCCATGACAAAAAACTAGCAGACAGGAAAACAACCCCACCCATTAGCAGAGAGGCTGCCTAAAATCATAGTAAGTTCACAGACACCCCACAACACACCACCAGATGCGGTCCTGCCTACCAGGAAGAAAAGATCCAGTCTCATCCACCAGAACACAGGCACAAGTCCCCTCCACCAGGAAGCCTACACAACCCACTGAACCAACCTTACCCACTGGGGGAAGATACCAAAAACAACATGAGCTACAAACCTGCAACCGGTGAAAAGGAGATCCCAAACACAGTAAGTTAAGCAAAATGAGAAGACAGAGAAAACCACAGCAGATGAAAGAGCAAGGTAAAAACCCACCAGACCAAAAAAATGAAGAGGAAAGAGGCAGTCTACCTGAAAAAGAATTCAGAGTAATGATAGTAAAGAAGGTCCAAAATCTTGGAAATAGAATGGAGAAAATACAAGAAACGTTTAACAAGGATGTAGAAGAACTAAAGAGCAAGCAAACAATGATGAACAGCACAGTAAATGAAAGTAAAAATTCTCTAGAAGGAATCAATAGTAGAATAGCTAAGACAGAAGAATGGATAAGTGACCTGGAAGATAAAATACTGGAAATAACTACAGCAGAGCAGAAGAAAGAAAAAAGAATGAAAGAATTGAGGACAGTCTCAGAGACCTCTGGGACAACATTAAACACACCAACATACGAATTATAGGGGTCCCAGGAGAAGAAGAGAAAAAGAAAGGGACTGAGAAAATATTTGAAGAGGTTAGAGTTGAAAACTTCCCTAATACGGGAAAGGAAATAGTCGATCAAGCCCAGGAAGCACAGAGAATCCCATATAGGATGAATCCAAGGAGAAACACACCAAGACACATATTAATCAAACTATCAAAAATTAAATACAAAGAAAGAATATTAAAAGCAGCAAGGGAAAAGCAACATATAATATACAAAGAAATCATGATAGTTTAACAGCTTATCTTTCAGCAGAAACTCTGCAAGCCAGAAGGGTGTGGCAGGACATATTTAAAGTGATGAATGGGGAAAAACCTACAACCAAGATTACTCTACCCAGCAAAGATGTCATTCAGATTTGATGGAGAAATTAAAACCTTACAGAAAAGCAAAAGCTAAGAGAATTAAGCACCACTAAACCAGCTTTACAACAAATGCTACAGGAGTTCTCTAGGCTGGAAACACAAGACAAGGAAAAGACCTACAATAACAAACCCCAAACAATTATGAAAATGGTAATAGGAACACACATATCGATAACTACCTTAAATGTAAATGGATTAAATGCTGCAACAAAAAGACACAGACTGGCTGAATGGATACAAAAAAAGACCCATATGTATGCCATCTACAAGAGACCCACTTCAGACCTAGGGATACATACAGACTGAAAGTGAAGGGATGGAAAAAGATATTCCATGCAAATGCAAATCAAAAGAAAGCTGGAGTAGCAATTCTCATAACAGACAAAATAGACTTAAAAATAAAGACTATTGCAAGAGACAAAGAAGGACACTACGTAATGATCAATGGATCAATCCAAGAAGATATAACAATTGTAAATATTTATGCACCCAACATAGAAGCACATCAATACATAAGGAAATACTAACAGCTATAAAAGGGGAAATCAACAGTAACACAGTGGTAGTAGGGGATTTTAACACCCCACTTTCACCAATGGACAGATCATCCAAAATGAAAATAAATAAGGAAACATAAGCTTTAAATGACATATTAAACAAGATGGACTTAACTGAAATTTATAGGGCATTCCACCCAAAAACAACACAATACACTTTCTTCTCAAGTACTCATGGAACAATCTCCAGGATAGATCATATCTTGAGTCACAAATCAAGCCATAGTAAATTAAAGAATACTGAAATTGTATCAAGTATCTTTTCTCACCGCAACAGTATAATACTAGATATCAATTACTGGAAAAAAACTGTAAAAAAAACAAACACATGGAGGGTAAACAATACACTACTAGATAACCAAGAGATCACTGAAGAAATCAAAGAGGCAATCAAAAACTATCTAGAAACAAATGACAATGAAAACACAATGACCCAAAACCTGTGGGATGGAGCAAAAGCAGTTCTAACAGGGAAGTTTACAGCAATACAATCCTACCTGAAGAAACAAGAAACATCTCAAATAAACAACCTAAACTTACACCTAAATCAATTAGAGAAAGGAGAACAAAAAACCCCCAAAGTTACAGAAGGAAAGAAATCATAAAGATCAAATCAGAAAAAAATGAAAAAGAAATGAAGGAAACAATAACAAAGATCAATAAAACTGAAAGCTGGTTCTTTGAGAAGATAAACAAAATTGATAAACCATTAGCCAGACTCATCAAGAAAAAAAGGGAGAAGACTCAAATCAATAGAATTAGAAATGAAAAAGGAGAAGTAAAAACTGACACTGCAGAAATACAAAGGATCATGAGAGATTACTACAAGCAACTATATCCCAATAAACTGGACAACCTGGAAGAACTGGACAAATTCTTAGAAAAGCACAACCTTCTGAGACTGAACCAGGAAGAAAGAGAAAATATAACCAGACCAATAACAAGCACTGAAATTGAAACTGTGATTAAAATTTTCCCAACAAACAAAGCCCAGGACAAGATGGCTTCACAGGCGAATTCTATCAAATATTTAGAGAAGAGCTAACACCTATCCTTCTCAAATTCTTCCAAAATATAGCAGAGGGAGGAACACTCGCAAACTCTTTCTATGAGGCCACCATCACCCTGATACCAAAAACAGAGAAAGATGTCACAAAGAAAGAAAACTACAGGCCAATATCACTTATAAACATAGATGCAAAAATCCTCCACAAAATACTAGCAAACAGAATCCAACAGCACGTTAAATGGTTCATACAACATGATCCAGTGGGATTTATCCCAGGAATGCAAGGATTCTTCAGTATATGTAAATCAATGAATGTGATACAACATATCAACAAATTGAAGGAGAAAAACCATATGATCATCTCAATAGATGCAGAAAAAGCTTTTGACAAAATTCAACACCTATTTATGATAAAAACCCTCCAGAAAGTAGGCATAGAAGGAACTTACCTCAACATAATAAAGGTCATATATGACAATCCCAGAGCCAACATCATCCTCAATGGTGAAAAACTGAAACTGTGTCCACTAAGATCAGGAACAAGACAAGTTGCCCACTCTCACCACTATTATTCAACATAGTTTTGGAAGTCTTAGCCACAGCAATCAGAGAAGAAAAAGAAATAAAAGGAATCCAAATTGGAAAAGAAGAAGTAAAACTGTCACTGTTTGCAGATGACATGATACTATACATAGAGAATCCTAAAGATGCTACCAGAAAACTACTAGAGCTAATCAATGAACGTGGTAAAGTAGCTGGATAAAAAATTAATGCACAGAAATCTCTTGCATTCCTATACACGAATGAAGAAAAACCTGAAAGAGAAATTTAGGAAACACTCCAATTTAGCACTGCAACATAAAGAATAAAATACCTAGGAAAAAACCTACCTAAGGAGACAAAAGACCTGTATGCAGAAAACTATAAGACACTGATGAAAGAAATGAAAGATGATACAAACAGATGGAGAGATATACCATGTTCTTGGACTGGAAGAATCAACACTGTGAAAATGATTGTACTACCCAAAACAATCTACAGATTCAATGCAATCCCTACCAAGCTACCAATGGCATTTTTCACTGAACTTGAACAAAAAATTTCACAATTTGTATGGAAACACAAAAGACCTGGGATAGCCAAAGCATTCTTGAGAAAGAAAAATGGAGCTGGAGGAATCAGGCTCCCTGGTTTCAGTCTATACTAAAAAATTACAGTAATCAAGACAGCATGGTATTGGCACAAAAACAAAAATATAGATCAGTGGAACAGGATAGAAAGCCCAGAGATAAACCCATGCACATATGGTCACCTTATCTTTGATAAAGGAGGCAAGAATATACAATGGAGAAGAGACAGCGTCTTCAATAATTGGTGCTGGGAAAACTGGACAACTACATGAAAAAGAACGAAATTAGAACACTCCCTCACACCATACACAAAAATGAACTCAAAATGGATAAAGATCTAAATGTAAGCCCAGACACTATAAAACTCTTAGAGAAAAACATAGGCAGAATGCTCTATGACATAAGTCACAGCAAGATCCTTTTTGACCCACCTCCTAGAGAATTAGAAATAAAGACAAAAATAAACAAATGGGACCGAATGGAACCTAAAAGCTTTTGCACAGCAAAGGAAACCATAAACAAGACAAAAAGACAACCCACAGAACTGGAGAAAATATTTGCAAATGAAGCAACTGACAAAGGATTAATCTCCAAAATATACAAGAATCTCATGCAGCTCAATATCAAAAAAACAAACCCAATCCAAAAATGGGGAGAAAACCTAAGGAGACATTTCTCCAAAGAATATATACAGATTGCCTGCCAACAAACACATGAAAGGATGCTCAACATCACTAATCATTAGAAAAATGCAAATCAAAACTACAAGGTATCACCTCACACCAGTCAGAATGGCCATCATCATAAATTCTACAAACAATAAATGATGGAGAGGGTGTGGAGAAAATGGAACCCTGCTGCACTGTTGGTGGGAACATAAAGTGATACAGCCACTGTGGAGAACACTATGGAGGTTCCTTGAAAAACTAAAAATAGAACTGCCATACAACCCAGCATCCCACTACTGGGCATATACTCTGAGAAAACCACAATTCAAAAAGAGTCATGTACCACAATGTTCATCACAGCTCTATTTACAAGCCAGGACATGGAAGCAACCTAAGTATCCATCGACAGATGAATGGATAAAGATGTGGCACATATATACAATGGAATATTACTCAACCATAAAAAGAAACGAAATTGAGTTATCTCTAGTGAGGTGGATGGACCTAGAGTCTGTCACAGTGAGTGGAGTAAGTCAGAAAGAGAAAAACAAATAACGTATGCTAACACATATATATGGAATCTAAAGTAAAAAAAAAAAGGTTCTGGAGAACCTAGGGGCAGGACAGGAATAAAGACGCAGACTAGAGAATGGACTTGAGGATACGGGGAGGGGGAAGGGTAAGCTGGGACAAAGCGAGAGAGTGGCATGGACATATATACACTACCAAATGTAAAATAAATAGCTAGTGGGAAGCAGCCACAGAGCACAGGGAGATCAGCTCGGTGCTTTGTGACCACCTAGAGGGGTGGGATAGGGAGGGTGGGAGGGAGACGCAAGAGGGAGGAGATATGGGGACATATGTATATGTGTAAGTGATTCACTTTGTTATAAAGCAGAAACTAACGCACCATTGTAAAGCAATTATACTCCAATAAAGACGTTAAAAAAAAAAAAGTAAAACTAATGTGCAACATCACATTGCAACAACAACATTTTGTATGACACCAGATATTGTTTAATCTAATTCTAAAAGTATTGTTATTTTCCTTCCTGAATAGGTGTTACTGAATTCATGAGATTCTACAATTTTAGAACAGTGACAAAGACCTAATTTTATCATCAACAGAAGAAAGTGAAAGGTTTGTATACAAAGGAATATTGAGTAGTCAATATTTAAAAAAAAAGAACGTGTTTTTCAATTTAACTTTCTGGTTAAATGAGAGAAAGCCAGAGAATCTTCAACTCATGTTATGATAACTTCTCTATAATACATCTTACAAATAAATATTTAGTCTAGCATACTATATTTAGTTTTCCATTAGCGACTGAGGCTTTTGTGATACATGAACTTCAGCAATGTTTTGCAATGAACGGTGAATACAGTGGCCGTTGATCAAGATAAAGGGTACTGTGAAAGGGTTGTGATAGTGTTTGCAAAGGTGATGCAATAGTTCCTGCCATCCTAAATGCTCATTTACGTGGTTCTTTTGGCAATCCTCCCATGGAAAGGCAGAGTCTGTTTCAGTACTGCTTGACTCTGGACTAGCCTGGTGACTTATTTTGATCAATGGAGTACAACAAAATTGAAATGTCTGACTACTGAGGTTGAGCTTTATAAGGTCTTACGGCATCTGCTTTTGCTCTCTTGGCACTCTGCCCAAAGACTGCCACAAAAGGAATCTGGTCTATCCTACTAGAGGCTGAGAGGCAACGTGGAGAGGAGTGAGGCACTGCATCTGACAGCTTCCACCAGCTGCCAGACATGGAGCAAGGCACCACCACAAACTTTCCACCCCAGCTATTAGCAGCAGTATGTGTTCTGCAATGGAAAGATTTAGGTTAAATCCATATCTGCTCAATTGTGTCCTTATTTAACCTCTTTTTGGTCTCAGCTTTCTGCTGTGTAAAATGAGGATAACAGTATCATCTGACTTGTAGGGTAAGTGAGAATATGAAAGGAGTAAATGCAATTAAACATCTTAAAATATTACCTGGAATAGCACACACGTGAATAAAATGTAAGTTATTATACAATATTAGTACTGCTGTTATTGTTGCTGTTGCTACAATTTTTATTTGTCTTTTACAGAAAAGGAAACAAGACTCAGAGTGATTAAATGTTTTCCCCAAAGCTACAGAGCTGTGGAACCAGGATCCAGACTTTTTGGTCCAGAGTCTAGCTAGCTATTAACCACCACACCTTTTGCATCCACACTGTGACTCTGATTTATTCAGAGATACTATGTGCCAGCCATTGTGGTCAATGAGTTCACATATATAATACCATCAATATTGTAATTAGCCTGGTGTAACTAAATTAAGCATTTTAATGACTTTGTACAACCTGCCAGGCCCTCCCTACCTGTCCAGCATCATCTTCCATGACTCTTTGCCTGAAATTCCTGGATTTCAGCCCATCTTTTCCATGTACTTCTGTGCATGCCATTCTCTCTGGTTACGATGCCCTTGGCCTCCCTTTTCTTTAGAAACTTTCACAGTTACTTTTACTACAGGACTCTGCCCCAACATCTCCTCTGTGATGATCTTACTTCCTTACTCTTAGAAGGTTCTCAGGTACTCTCTCTGCTCCCATAGTCACTGTCAACATATTATTGCTAAAATGATATGTAAGTGTTTTGAAAGTTTTGTTTACTTATGTCTCTCCCATTGACTGTGAGCTATAGAAAGCAGGACTCTTGTCTTTTTTATTTTATATCCCTGGACTTCAATAAATAACATCTGGTTGAGTGCATTCTTATGGTGCAACACATACTATTTCCATTCCTGGACCTTTTTCTTGTGTTTATGTTCTTATGCATGTCGTCATGTTTTATATTTAAAAATTACTATTTGAGATTATAGAGGAGAATCATGGTTTAGTGTAAAAGGCTGGATTTAGAGAGAGTCAGACCTGGGCTCAGATCTCAACTCCATCACTAGCAATGCAAGCTTGAACAAGTGACGTAAATTCTATGCTTCAGTGTACTTCCAAACAACCAGAAAAATAATAGCTATGTTGCAGAATTCACATATGTATGTGTATATAAAGAAGTGTGAAGATGAATTTCATCGTGATATGCAAACTGCATTGAGTACGTAGTGGCTCAATCGTCTGTAAAAATTATTATCATCATTAAGGAAGATTTTATGAATGAAGGGCTGCTTTGCTTTAATATTTTCACATAGGTGAAAGAGGTAGAGATTTGTTCTGTTGTCCTGTGAACATTAGTTAAGTTTTAAAAACAGTACGTTCATTAGAGAGCCCAAGCATTTATAAGAATAATGAGATGTTAGTGGACTCAGAAGATAGGAGAATAGAGCATCCAGATATAGTCATTCAATTTTTAAAGAGACAAAACTTATTTTTTTATAACCAGGACTTAATTTTTAGTATACATATTAGCACAAGCACACCAAAACAGAAAACTTCTGACAGTACAGTTACAAACAATGCAAATCTACTAACAAAGACCCAAACCAACAAACACCACCACCAAAATATTTTTAGATCTTGTTTCCCCAATATTTTATTATATCATTATTATTGCTTTTTGTTCTTGGATGGGTCTGGTCTTTCAAAAACATGGCATACAATCAACTTAAAAGTTAAAATACTATAAATAGAATTTAAAGTTTATGTATCTGTATGTATATATGCATATACATGCAGGTATATACGTATATACGGAGATGTATATGTTGTATATGTATATTTTGAATGTATTATAAATTAAATTACTAAATAATAATATTTATGTTTGAGAAAAAAAATAAAGTTATTTGTATTAGCTTACTGATACAGGAATACTATTTCTATTACATCTCTTACCTTCATGATTACAACCTTTACTTTGCTGACACTTTATACATCATTAACTGCCCTTAAGAAAGCTTTTTACCGCATTTCTATCAACTATTCAGCTACCTCAAATTTCAGTGCCTTTGTTCAATACAATTAAAGTCAATAGGGTTTCTATCTAAAGGTTCAAGCCTCTTTGTATGGAGAAAAATCAGTACATCTCTTCATGTATCTTGTGCTTCAAACTATATAAAAAGATCTATGCATCCTTCCAGACTTAAAAAAAAAGCTGTATGGCTGAAATTGCAGAATATTGTAAGACACTTTTTTCTTCAAATGGAAAAAACACTTTGAAAATAAATCCAATAGATAAAAGTTTAACACTAGCTTTTGTAGCTTATTTTAAGAAGCCAGTATAGAAAAGACAATATTGATTTTTGGAGTAGTAGTATATAGACTTAACTTGCCACACACACAAATACAGAAAATTGTAATGCTTTACCTTCGCTGGCATTGATTACTTCATTTTGATATTTTATTGATAATTAAATGATTTCCTACATAAATGAAATTTTTATTATAAATTTGAATTGAATTCATATCTAAAATATGGTTCTATTAACTATCTTAGTAGTTAATGTACTCTATTCTACATTGAGTTTGTCTCCATTACCCCAGTAATTTTTAGAAGGTGGAAAAGAAAATAGTGCACTTGATTTGCTAAAAGCATTTTAACCAGCAACAGAAATTTTGCCTATATCATAAGAATCAAAAAATGTAGCCAGGCTGTTTCTGGCTTTGAGTTGATTACCTACTGAAAAAAACTGGAAATGATAGTGACATAATATGTAACTCTTTGCAAAGGGAGCATTATAAACATTTAAATTCAAAGCCTTCGCTAAGTACAATACTTCAGCTGATGTACTAATTATTTTAGTTTAACCATCTTCAGGAAAGTTGCCAGACTGTACCATTGGACATTTACTATAGAAAATAAAAAATATTCATTTACTACCATGTTAGTTAAAAATGCTTGACTTAGTGCCTTTGTGTGAAGAGGGTACAGAATAGTAAAAACAGAGATATCCCAATGAGTTTAGAAATAAGGATGATTTGGTGATAAATGAGGGCTCTACTTAAATCCAAATTGGATGCTGTAATCACAGTTTTAGCAGATGTCACACCTAAATCCCCAAACTCTCTTTAAAACTATCTGTGTCATTCTTAAACAGAACAAAACAAGTATGTGAGGATATAATATAGAAGTAGAATCAAGAGTTCTCCAGGTTTGTTCACTTTGTGTGTGTGTGTGTGTGTGTGTGTGTGTGTATGTGTGATAAGACTCCCACTTACCCAGAATTCTTCCCTCTCCCACTATTTTGATTGTACTGTCTTGGGCTTAATTCATATTATCCTTGTGGTGCAAGTCAGTTTTCCAATACAACTTTACTTAGTATATTTCTAATACTGCAGAGGAGAAAATACCCTGTAGTGACTTGAGAGAATTATCCATTCTGCTCAAGTGTCTAATACATCCTGGAACAAACTCATGGCTTATAATAGAAACATTCAAAATCAGAGTCAATCTACACCATTAAAAATATATATAAAAGTAGATTAACTTAAAAAAATTCTGTTTTCATCATTTACAGACTAACAGGCAGTCTGAAAATAAGTGGGATTAATCAGAGCTGAATCAACCACCTTTAGAAAATAGGAAGATAACCCTCCCCAGAAATAAAATCTCTCAAGAGCTGTCAAAATATTTTATTTTTACTACTAAGGAAACTTCGGGTTATACATTGCCAGACTTCACTTTCACATTAAAGTATAAATATTCATAGGAAGTAGTGATATGTTAAATTGTTATCACACTTTCATGAAGTGTGAAATCTCAAAAGACAGCTTTAGGGTGTAATAGGCCTACATTCAGATCTTGATGATACAATTTATAGATATATGGATCTGAGTAGGTTATTCCTCCTAGGTGAGCCTCCATTTTCTCAACTGTGAAATGTACTTATTAAAAATACTTGGCTTATCAAATTTCTTGGCTCAATTGAGATGGTACATGGGCATTTGATTTATGACTGTAAATAGGTATATTGGTACTGTTTTTACTAGTTTTCCTAACAGAAAAGTATTGAATGATTTAGCATTAGCATTTCAATGAAAAACATAAAGAGTAGCTCTCAGGAAATACCCAGTGGAGATCCATAAGCACATATGCATGGAAACCTCTGATTAGTAGAATTGTGGGGAGAGTGAGAAGGACAGGGATGAATATGGGTGATATGGAGAAGTACTGAAAATATTTCTTTCATAATTCTCCCAACATCTTTATTAATATACAGTTCTGTCCTAAGATTTCCCTTCTTTCCTGGTTAGGATTTCACTTGGACATTCTTTGGATAGAGATTTAGGTGAGTTTCATTTCTGTGCAATTGTGGTGCCTTGGATACATCTTCAGTAAGATTATTCTTGAATTTGCTTCTCTTACAGATGCCCCGAAAGGAACATTTCTGGTAGTTAGATGGCTGCGTGTGGTTCAAGAGACAGTGCCTGCATTATGTGGGAACCAAGTCCATGCTCTTGTTCTTATTATTGTTTTATACTCTAAACAACAAAATTAAATATTTTTAAATTATAGAAGATATATTCTGAAATACATGACCTGGAAGAGGGTGACTGACGCATTCTGTTCTCCGGTCTGGGTAAGTCTGAGATTTCCTTCCCCTTACTCATGCACAAATTTATTCACTGTCCCCACACCTAAGCAACCATTTGAGGCTGGTTCACACTGAACATGACCTGGACCAGGTTGTATCTCCTGGTTCCATACCATTCTGAAGTTATTGCACATTCCTTAAGCAAATCCAAATGATGCATTAGTCATTCGTTTATTCATGCAGTCAGTAGATATTTGAGTGTTCACAACGTGCCAGACACTGTTCTAGGAAAAGGAGACAGAGCAATGTGTTACAAAAAGAGAAAGCCGTGGCTCTCATGGAGCTTACATTTGAATTTTCCTTTGTCTTTTCATGAAGATGTACAAAACATCCAAACATGGTGCTTCCCAAGACCACAGCCTCTGAAGAAGTTGTAGCAATGTTTTATACTATGTATCTTTCTGTGAAGATCTGATGGGAACTTGATCTAAGGGAAACCAATCCACAGTCTGGCTAATGATCTGTTCTTTGATGTACTGAGTCAGTTAGATTTTAATTTTTAAGAATATGAATTTAAAGTACAAATAGACAATGGAGAGAACACAAGAAGAAACACTGAAAGGAAATGAGGTAAAGAGAGGTTATGCAAGAGAGCAGAGGTCATGTTAGGAGAAAGTAGAGAAGACAGGAAAGAACAAACCATGATACTGAGAAGAGTAGAAGTTGAGGAAACCAGCTGATGGAGACATGCTCCCGAGACACCTAGAAACTGCCTGGGATTCTGCAGCTAGGCTTCATTTGACTCAATCTTAAATCATTTCATCTACTTCTTGGCCTTCATGTTATCTCTGCTTTTCCTAAGGAGTGTTCCTGGGAAGCCATGTGTATGTACTCTTGCAATAAACTCTGATTACTGGTGCCAACTTGGGGTGAATTTCTTCATCTTGCAACAAATAAGTAGCCTAAATTAACCATAGGGCATATCTGCTAAAGATGAATGACTCCTTCCTTCCGTTTCCATTATGTACCCCCTCACATTTTATTCATTAATTAAGATGTACATTTTTGCTGGATCATAGGGAGAACAAAGTCTTGGAAAGAGACTTGTTAGTAAATGAACAATGCATCCTTGATAATACAGAAGCCAATTTTAATGATAATTTATTTCAATTGGTCTATTCCAGAGGCTAGCAAAGCTGCTTTATGAATAAGTATCCTTTATGTGACACTAAGAACAAAATGCTTAAACATTCCTGATCTATGGAAGCTAGGGGAAATATTGAAAATGTCATGATAGTTCAACATTTAGGATTCTTTTCAACTTATCCCACAATAGCACAGTGTAGTAGAAATAGAGGTGGAGAAGACCAGAGGCTGGTTAGAGATTCCAGGTCTTCCCTGGTTAGCACCAAACAAATAGACACAAAAAAATCCAAGACAGACATAAAGTCTTACGCAGATAAAGTCTACAGAAAGAAAAAAACTTGAAATCTCCTGAAACAGTAAAGACCATGACACAAAAATAAGAATAAGAATAAGAAGAATGAGAATTCATAGAATAAGAATAGCGTGGGACATACACACACACACACACACACACACACACACGTGCACACGCACATGCACATACACATACACACTCAAGAGTTTCAAAAACTTGAGTGTTGCAGACCAGACCAGAATACTGAGAGATCATGTTCCTGGCCACAATCTGGATAAAGAAAAAATTAGAAATAAAAATCTGGCTTCCACACTATGTTGCTTGCTGTTGGAAACTGAATATATTTTGTTCTCATGCCATATTGTAGCTTCAGCCATTCTCAAAGAAATTTTTTTAATCTTCACAGAGATTTGAAAATCATACAGGAATCTGGGCAGAGTGGCCCCTCTTTGCCTACATTTATTTAGTACCCAGAATTATCTGAGGAGGTAAGTAGCTGCCACATTTGATATAATATCAGTCTAGATACACTATGTGTTATATAAGCACATATTTGAACTTCCACTCTGAATGTTTAAAAAAAAACGTAAGGGGGGCTTCCCTGGTGGCGCAGTGGTTGAGAGTCCGCCTGCCGATGCAGGGAACACGGGTTCGTGCCCCAGTCTGGGAAGATCCCACATGCCACGGAGCGGCTGGGCCCGTGAGCCATGGCCACTGAGCCTGCGCGTCCGGAGCCTGTGCTCCGCAACGGGAGAGGCCACAACAGTGAGAGGCCACAACAGTGAGAGGCCCGCGTACCCCCAAAAAAAGAAAAAAAAACAAAAACGTAAGGGTAAAAATAACACTGTATCAACACCTGATAAAAACATTAAAGTAGGAGAGAAGATGCAATGCCTTCTTAGATGCAGTGACTTAACATAAACAATATACACAGTAGAATAAGCCCAGGTCCTTTAGAAACCAACATGACTGTTATTTCTTTCCTTCTTTCTTCATCAATTTCTATCAGGCCTATCTCCAAAAATGTGGTTACCCCGAAGTTTGTTAGAACCAATTTCATTATCTTTCTCTTTGCCTTCAACTAAGTGACAAGAAAACCATTAATGAGGCTTGAGAAAGATTTTTTAAAGTGGTTCTATATACACTGTCAAAAAATTGGCCTTAAAATTTTTCCAAAATAATTAATGAAAATAAAACCACTAATAATTCTGAGCAACATAATAGTGCCAAATTATTTAGTATCTGTCAATTGCCATGAGCAGTTTTATGTAATCTGTAAATAAAAAGTCTATTTTAATTATTCCACCAAGTACTTCTCTTTTTATATAATAAAAATATATCATGTTCTATTTCTTTCTCAGATTCAATAGAATTTTGTTTGTGTATTGGAGTCTGACTCTTTCAAACTCTGTTCTTATTCTCAAAGATTAAAGTTATTTTCCTTTCTGATTATAAATTTAGGCCCTTTACATTCCATCTAAACCTCCCATCAGTTTGAGGAAAACAGCTCCCCTTTGCAAAGGGATTGTGTAAATGCAGAAAAATAGGGCAGCTTGTATATATGAATAGCTATTGTATGCACATACTAATGACATTTTTTTCAAGTTCTTGGATACTAACTTTTTCAGTTTATGTTCTGCACAAGATGGCTTTCAACACCCTCCTTAAGAGTGCAATTTTTAGAATTCTTCTATTTTTCTTTAGGGGAGCCAACTCTGTATTATTCCTAATGTCTATTTAACCAGTAAATGAAAAGACAGTAGAACATTGTATTTAGGGGAGGCAACCTATTGCCAGATTGTCTAGGTTAGAATATCAGCTCTACCACTTGTAGGCAGAGACAACTTGGGCAAGTTACATGACATTTTATTGGGTTTCAATTTCCTCATTTTAAAAATAATTATGAGTATTCACTTCACGTATATCTGTGATGATGAATTAAAAATACATAAAGTGCTTAGCATAGTGCCTGTTATCTGGGAGATGCTGAAGAGGTGCTCAGCAAGATTGTTATTACTGCTCTTATTGCTGATGTTATTAAGCGGTACATACTCTGATACATTGTTGATGGAAATGCAAAATGTTAAAGCCAGTATGTTTAAGTAATGTGACCATTTCTTATGACTTTAAACATACTCTTATCCTAAACCTGGCAATTCTAGAAAAGAAAGCATATGCCCATACAAAGACTGTATGTGAATATTTATATCAGCTTTATTCAGAACCACCTCAATCATGAAACAAACCGTCCATCAAGTGGTGACTAGATGATGAAGTTGTGGCATATCCACACAATGGAATACAAATCAAAAATTAAAAAGAGAATGACTACTGATGCAAGTAACATCATGGATGGATCTCAAAAGCATTACGCTAAATGAAAGAATCCAGAAAGAAAGAAAGAAAGAGCTACTTATTATAAAATTTGATTTTGATGATATTCTAGAAAAGGCCAAACTATAGGGACAGAAATCTGATCTAAGTTTGCCAGGGGGGACTGATTACAAAAGGACATAGAGAAACTTTTTGAGGTAATGGAAATATTCTGTCTTTATTACGGTGATGGTCACATTACTATATTTTTCAAAATGTAAAGAAATATACAAATATAAAGAGTAACCTTTAGTGTATAATAATTATACCTCAATAACATGACATAAAAAATGAAAACAGGAATACGTACATGTCAAGTTACCACATAGGAATATGTGGAAATATTAATGTTTTCTTCTGAGGACTATACATACACTCCCGTAAACTAAAGGCTAGGCTATGATTGGAGATTCTGGTTCATCCTAAAATGTTATGTCACAAACAAGCTACGTCCACAGAGTTTATGGTTATGCCTCTATGATGTCACTTCCTGAGACAAGATATAAAGCTAGCTCTGCTCAAAGTCTAAAGCCCGTCTCAGCCCTCAGGTTCTGGGTCAGAGAACTTGACTCACAAGGGAGAACCGTGAAAGCTACAAAGTCTATTTCAATTTATAGCTATTGACAGAGGTCAGTTCAGCAGCCTGAAGGGGTAAAGGAAGCAGGGTTAACTGGCATTGAGCCAAGCAAGGAAGCTCCTGGCAGCAAGTGAGAAAACAACCAACTGGTACTGAATTCATAAACTGTATAGGTTTGGAGCCAGAAAATTTTGTTGGCAACATCCCAGTAAATATTGTTGTAGTGGCAATTAAAAAATAAACAATTTGGGGGTCAAGTACTTCTCTGAACTGACCACTGCGTATAGTACCAATTCTCCTTATTGAATTATGTCTGTTAGCTTCAGCATTTTATTAGTTGGAAGTTCTGTTTAGCAAGCAATTAGCAAACTATATAGCATTCTTTGATTTAATTTGCTCTTCAAATTTCATTTTTCTTCTTAAATACAAGATATATATGATTATTTTATTATTGTTATATGCCAGATGCTCCTGTAATTGCTTTTGTAAACTTTCTGAATTGCTATACTGTTCTTTCTTCGTTCCCACTTTACTCTTTTCTTTTTCTGTTACCTCCTTACTGGCATTTGATGTTTACAATTAGCCAAAGTTTGCATTGTGATGTAATTTTAAAATTGATGATTATAATTTTTAGGGATTAAAAGTGTTCTATAATATTACAAAACAAAAATGAATAAAATTCAATTAACTCATTAAGAGACTATAGGCCATGAAGCTTAAAAAAACTGATTTCAAACTATATTGATCATTCAATTATATTTAATAGTTTCGCTTAAAAAAGACTTATTTTGATATTTTTCAGCATCACAATAAAATTAAGTATAAATATGCAATGCCCATGTGAAACTACATTACCACGTGCTAAGAAAATTTGTAGAGTCAAACTGAAAATTCAGTTGAAAAATGATGATAAAATCGTTCATCAGCTATAAATACTAAATTAACTTATTGAATCTTAAAAATTATTGAGAGTATGAGATTCTGCTTTATTTGGCAATATTTGATATAGAAAGTGATTGAATTCAAAATCCTTTAGCATTATCACCAGAAATTTCAATTTTAAATTTAAATTTCAATTCTGTATTTGTCAAGAAGGAAATGGAAGAGTTCTTAGATTTAAAAAGTAATCACACTTTAAGTACCATTTAAGATCAAATTAACTGAATTCTTGTCATAAGTAAGAGTTTTTAGGTCCATCCATGTTGAAACAAATGGCATTATTTCATTCTTTTTTATGGCTGAGAAATACTCCATTGTATATATATGACCGAGAGATTATCAAACTAAGTGAAGTAAGCCAGACAGAGAAAGACAAATATATGATATCGCTTATATGTGGAATCTGTAAAAAAAGATACAAATGAACTTATTTACAAACGAGAAGTAGATCCACAGACACAGAAAATAAACTTATGGTTACCAAACGGGAAGGAGGGAGAGGGATAAATTAGGAGGATGGGATTAACATGTATACACTACTATATATAAAATAGATAACCAACAAGGACCTACTATACAGCACAGGGAACTATAGTCAATATTTTGTAATAACCTATTAGGGAAATGAATCTGAAAAAGAATATATATATAAAACTGAATCGCTGTGCTGTACACCTGAAACTAGCATGACATCAACTATACTTTAATTTTAAAAAAGTAAGAGTTTTTGCTAATTGGAAAAAAAGTGAAAACATTTTTTCCTGACACTTGCTACCATTTACTAATTTGTTTAATATTTGCCCATAGTGACTACAATGGCTTTGAAAGGTCATTATCAAAATCTCTCTATCTAGAATTTCTCATAGCTATTTTAAGGATGTATAACTCATACTAAAATGTTATATTCATAAAAGTAAGCTCATTTTTCATTAAAAATGAAAAGATTTATTTGTACAGTTTATACAATTTAAATATTAACATTTCTCTAATGTTTTATGTTGTATCTTAATAATATCAAGGTTACATAATGTTATGTTTTTTACCAAACTGCATATAGATACTCCAAATTCTCTCCACTTTAGTCCTTACTGCTAGATAACTATTTTTATGTGCTCTGTGTGAATGCATTTAGATGATTTGATCCAAAGGGTAGGGAATACACTTGACAACACTGAATTGTTCGTAGGGATTTCACAGCTAAATGGAGATTAAACCATCTTTTTAAGTTGATAGGTTTCTACTCTGAAAAATAATATTTCACATTCTTAGTGCACAGTCCTAATCTTGATGCACTTAAAAATATGTTGGGAAATAAAATAGTTGATGTGAGAAAACCATGATAACTATTTCGAACTACTTAATTCCATTGCAGAGAATTGTCGGGTGCTTACTAATGACTGTCACTAGCTCCAATCATAACCTGAGCAAGAGAAACAACAGCATACTTGTCTCAGTCTCTGTCTCCCCAAATATATGTCCCTCCCAACAAAGTTCTGATTACTGTCACACTGCTTACTGAACCACGATTTTTTTTAAATGAATGTTAAAACATTTATTTTTACTCAGGGTTCATTAATGGCATCCTGGTTGATTAAATATTACCAACACATGTATAATTTAATTAGGCTATATATTATTATACCAGCTTTGAAATATTAGAAAGAGCTATCTTTGATATTAAACTTAAAGTTGTTTCCAAAGAGTTAATATATTCCAAAAATAAAAGTTCTGTAAAGTAAAATTAATTATAGTAATAATTTTGTTGTTTTTAAAATTGTTTGGAATCATACATCTACTTTTTTCCTCTAAAAATCTGGAATGTCTCCTATTAATTTGAGGCAACCAGAGTGGCAGACACATTCTTCTTCAATTTTATTCTTCTCTTTTACTTAGGTACAAAGAACAATTTTTATAGCACTTGAGGTGAAATCCATGTAGGAATGACAATATATATACAGAATTATAGTAACCAGCAATACTACTGAGTTTCTAGGAGGAAAAATCAAAATTTCAGCTCTGTAAAATATTGATCAAATTGAATAAAGGAATTTGGTTGAGAGCATCTTATGACATTCTTTATAAAATTCTGGCTTTCTGACACTGTGGATATCCTCTTAAATGGAGCAGACTTCCTGTTCAACTTGTATCAGAGGGTCGCCCTTCTTTTGAGAACTCCTAAGTAGGCCAAGAGTAGAGTGAATGTAAAATAACTGAACCCCCCTTGACATAACTTTTACTACTTTTCTGAGCTTATTTCTCTGAGGGGAAGGAGATTCCTCCTTAAGATACTTCTTTTAAAAAGCTGATTAATCCTAAGGTCTGAAGCCTAAAAAAAGGAAGAAACTATTGTGCAAATCAGAAGAACTCATGGTGAATTCAAACCACTGTAGAGATAAAACTTGATGTGAGAGTTAAAAGATCTATATTTCAAAAAACATATTGGACCCTTGTAAAGAAAGTATAGCACCTTCTCAGTTAAAAAAAATAAAAGCTACTTTTAATCCTCTTCTACAGATGATGGTTTGATTTGAACCAATGCTTAATAATATGTGCTAGTGAATAAGATGCCATTTTAAAAATATTCAGTGAAATGAAACAAATCACATATGGTTAGCTTGCATTTATAGAAACCTAAATTATCTTCCACAGCAATGTTTGGATTTCTACAACAATGCACAAAACCTTTTATTTTTAGTCTACCAATCTGTACTACATTTGATTTGTACTTTTTGATGAACATTAAAATTCTATATTAAAAATTATAATTCCCCTTTGCAAGGGACTTTTATTTTCTATCTACCTTCAACGGACAGTTGCAGCATCTTCAGTCTTCCATTTCAAAGTATTTATATTCAATGTTTATTCCCAAGGAAATAGAAGGCTTAGTCGACTCAAAGTTATTTATTTATTTTGCTTTGATCTGTAGGTTGTCATGTAAACTAAGCAGCACATTTCTTTCTCACTTACATATGGGCTTGCTGACTGACAGAGCTCTCGGATTTCTTTGTGGCTAAGGAAAGTTATTTTTGATACAGTGTGAGATATTTTAAAAGAGTGTTTGAAGTGTTAAAGCATATATCTGGGCCAACAAAAATGAAGATCATGTTCTTAATCTTGATCATTCCAAAAACTTCAGGCTGAGCTTCCTGGTATCAAAAGAATCATTGTGAAAAGTGAGGGTAGTTATAAAAAGATGTTTATAACATTTGGGGTTATAAAAATTAGCTTTCAAAATTAAAACTTTATCCCATGCCCTTAACGTGATTTTTAGAGTGTTTAGTTTTTCTCTCAAATTATGCATATTGGTTTCACCTCTTTGGTCTTGTACCCTGATTTCCTGATCAGGTAAATCTCTGAGTTCTCTTATTCTGGATCCTGATGTATCTTAGTTTAAAGATTTTAATTTTATGCATTTAAAGCATGCATTATAATGATTAATCTACATGTCATCATTAATCTCTAAATTGTAGTATTGGTGCACAGACTGCCCCTCTCATGTTAGTCACTGCTAATAAAAGTCAAAGTGAGATCAGATTGATCAGATTGAGAATCAAAGGAAAGCGGATCTACCTTATAAATTATACGAATAAAAGCCCATCAGCTTTATTCAATTTTACCAGGAGAACAGGACCAAATGAAAGAGACTGAGGTAAGTGACAAGCCAGGGGTCAATGACCAGTTAATACTGCCCAAGTTAATATGAATATCAAGTTTGTCTGCGTAGGTAGCAGATTCTGGTCCTTCCTCCTTCCCTTCCCTTTTCTTCCCTTCCCTCCTTTCTGTTCCCTTTTGCTGACAAAATGTAGCACAAACATTATCAAAGCTGGGCATAGCCACATCCTATGACCTAACAAGTATATTCCCTGCAGGAATTTATACGTATGTTAACCAAAATATATTTGAAAGAATGTTCATAGAAGCTATGTTGGTAATAGGCCCAAACTAAAAAGTACACAAATGATTATCAACAGTAAACTGTATAAGTTGGGGTACGTTTACACAATGAGATACTATATACAACAACATGGACAAATCTCACGCACACAATGTTAAGTGAAATAAGCCAGAAACAAAAGAATATATACTGTATGATTCCATTTCTGTGGAGTGAAAACACAGCAAAACTCATCTATAGTGTTAGATATTCGGATAGTGGTTATGTTTAGGGGAGTGACTAGGGTGGGGCATGAGAGGCTCTTCTGGGGAGCTGTTAATGTTCTATTTATTGAACACAAAAAAGTACGCTTACTGTGCAGAAAGTCAGTGAGCTGTACACTTGGGATTTGTATACTTTCATATATATATGTTGTACATCAATCAATCAATCAATCAATAAATAAATAAATATTATACTTCAGTAAAAAACACATGCCCTTACAGCAAATTTGGATCATATTAAATGTAAAAAACAAAACAGAAACCCAAAAAAACCCAAAGCCTCATAAACATAATTACTATGAACCTTCTGGTGTTTCTTCTTCCAGTTTTGGAATAAAATAAATTCTAATATAACGCAGGGACATAAATTAGAATATCTATTTCCTAACTATCTATCTATCGATCTATCGATCTATCTATCTAACTATTGCTCACTGTTTATTTCCCTTAATGTTGTATAAACTATTTATACATGTCTTTTAAGTATAATTCTTGATATTCCATTATATCAATGTATCATAATTTAAATATCTGCCTTTCTGTTCTTTCCTTTTTATTCTTCAAAGGATAATTATGAGTCAAAGACTTATCCAGTTTTAAGAGTCTTGATCTTTCAAGGCTCTTGATATTGCCAACCAAATTATCTACTCCAATTTGTATTAACACTAACATCACATTATATTATTTTTTAAAAAATCATTACAAAATAATGTTTTATCCCCAATGCAATTTTTAAAATTTAAGTGTGTGATATTTTAAAATTTAAAGGTGTAATATTAAAATATGATGTTCCCAGGACTTCCCTGGTGGTCCACTGGTTAAGACTCCACGCTTCCAATGCAGGGGGTGCAGGTTCAATCCCTGGTCAGGGAACTAAGATCCTACATGCTGTGCGGCGCGGCCAAAAGAAAAAAAAAAATGATGTCCTTTAAATCAAATATGGATGATAGAACAAAAATTGAGATACTTATATTTTAAAATATTCTTATCTATATAGAATAAAATATTCTGACCTATGGCCATTGGTACTTAAAGTATAGAAGTCAAATTGCTTGATGTGAATTCTTTTTTTTTTTTTGCGGTACTTGGGCCTCTCACTGTCGTGGCCTCTCCCATTGCGGAGCAGAGGCTCCGGACGCGCAGGCTCAGCGGCCATGGCTCACGGGCCCAGCCACTCCGTGGCATGTGGGATCTTCCCGGACCAGGGCACGAATCCGTGTCCCCTGCATCGGCAGGCGGACTCTCAACCACTGAGCCACCAGGGAAGCCCCTGATGTGAATTCTTAACTATCCACGTAGAAACCAGTGAAGGAAACTCAATAACTCATTTCCCATTTTTGTAGAAAGGAGTGACAGTATGTTGGTTCCCCGCCCCCTGCCCAAATTATCACCATACATTCACCACTTACATTATGTTGATCAGAATCCTTCATTTTCATTTAAATTGAAACAAAATATTTAACTATGTAAAAACATTTTCAACCAATTAGATCATTTTTGTTTTTTCTTTCCTTCCTTAAGGGTCTTGATCCTGTGGTTCTACTTGAGTAAATAATCAGTAGCTGAAAGTAATGCATTTATTAGGCAAATTCCAATGATGCCTGCCAGCTCTTTTTTAATATTCGAAATGGCTATGAAATCATTAACTTTAAGCATCGATTCATTTGCCTCATTAAGTCGCTGCAGATGCAGGGAGCTTAGAACCCAAGAGGGTCACTAGGATAGTGAGGCTACCAACAGATTGAACCAAAAAGATGGAAGAGTAAATGGAAAAATCTGTCCAATATTCTACATCTATACCATCAGGGTCTTAATGTTTAGATGGGTAAAGGGAAAAATATATTTGTGCTTTTGAAATATTTTTCTAAAAATAAATTAATAATGTTGTTTGGGTTAGACATGCTTGTGAAATAATAATTCATAAATATTAAAAAAAACTAAAAATAGAATTACCATATGAATTACCATAGGATCCAACAATCCCACTCCTGGGCATATATCAGGACAAAATTATAAAAAGATTAATGCAACCCTAAAGAAGATGCGGTACATATGTACAATGGACTATATTACCCAGCCAAAAAAGGAAAAAAAAAAAAAAAGAACGAAATAATGCCATTTGCAGCAACATGGATGGAACTAGACATTATCACACTAAGTGAAGTCAGTAAAAGAGAATGCAGAGACGTGGATGGACTTGAGTCTGTCATATAGAGTGAAGTTAGTCAGAAAGAGAAAAACAAATATTGTATATTAATGCAGGTATGTGGAATCTAGACAAATAGTACAGGTGAACCTATTTGCAGGGCAGGAGTAGAGATGCAGATATAGGGACTGGACTTGTGGACATGGGGGTGGGGTAGGATGAATTGGGAGATTGGGATTGACTGCAATGCGTAAAACAGATAGCTAGTGGGAACATGCTATAAAACACAGGAAGCTCAGCTCGGTGCTCTGTTAAGACCTAGATGGGTGGGATGGGGGGCGGGGGGGGGGAGGTCGAAGATGGAGGGGATATATGTATACATAGAGCTGATTCACTGCATTGAACAACAGAAACTAACACAACATTGTAAAGCAACTATACCCCAATTAAAAAACAAAGAAGAAGACTGAAAAATATGAGATCACTTATATGTGGAATCTAAAATATGACACAAATGAACATATCTACAAAATTCTAACTGTGAAAGAGAAACAGGCTCACAGACATAGAAAACAGACTTGTGGTTGCCAAGGGGGAGAGGGTTAAGAGAGGGATGAACTGGGAGTTTGGGGTTAGCAGATGCAAACTATTACATATGGAACGGACAAACAACAAGGCCCTACAACATGCAGTGAACTGTATTCAGTATCCTGAGATAACCATAATGGAAAAGAATATAAAAAAGAATGTATATATATGTATAACTGAATCACTTTGCTGCATAGCAGAAATTAACCAACATTGTAAATCAACTCTACTTCAATAAAAAATAGTCATCTGTAATAATTCATAAATATTAATCACTTCTAAGCATGGAACTAATACAAATTAGAAAAATATGTCTAAAATACTTATATAAGGTAATGATTCTGTTTTACAAAGTGAAGGCAGGAAAATTTAGTGCTGTAAAATATTACAAATGATAGTTAGCTTAAGTCAATAAAGCCCTAGATACTCTTTTTCTGCCTTCAGTTTTAGAGAAAAATGCTTCAGAGTAAGCCAGCCTTTTGGGGAGAATCTATTTTTGGTATAAAATTCACATGTCCCCCTAATCTCAAGAAAAAGTATTTAAATAATTGACATAAATTAATTTACAAGAAAGCATGATTATCTAAATCTATTTTTAGACATGCTTATGTTCTAAATTGAAGTGAAAACTAAGTAAATTGGAAAGACACTTGTTTTTTGTCTTTGTTTTCTAAAATCAACAATTATCTGACATAAAAGGAAATTCTTTCACCAACTGGTGGACATCAGAGGGCTGATGAAGTAACGACAGAAACAAAATTAATAGTTACAATATAAGCAAGATTTAGAATTAATTTTACATACACAGTTTCCAAAACCTCTCCTCTCATTTATATCAATACATCATTTTCAGATTTTACTGTAAATCTGTCTTTTGAAAACTTAATTGCAGTTCTGCAAATATACATTGAGTGGCTATTCCCTTTTTATGTTCATTTTTATTTGGAGAGACAGCCAACATATGTCAATTCTAATGCAAGAGCTAAAATGAAGATTAGAGAGAAAGTGAGAGAAGGAGAGAGGTAGAGAGAGAGAGAAAGACAATATTTTGATGGGCAAAAGATCTAGGAAGACTTCATTGACAGGTAACATTGCACCCAGACCTTGAAAGGTACCTAGGACTCCAACATCTTGAACTGAAAGACAGAAGGTATTCCAGGCATGGAGGAGTGAATGGAAAAAAAATCTGTCTAATACTCTGTAACACCAGGGTCTTAATTCTGAACTCCATCCAAGCTATCCTTCACACTGTTGTGAGAGTGATCTTTCAAGGAGGCAAATAACATCAAGTCACACTCCCCAATGGTTCAAAGTATGATAAAAACCCTTTACTATGGCATGGAAAGGTTTTATCATCAACTGGACAGTATATCTCTCTAGCCCCGTCTCTTGCTATTTGCTCTTCTCCCTGCCCCACTTACCCCAGACATACCAAACTATTGTAGTTTCCCAGAGACACCATGATCTGCCATAGGCTTCATCTTCTGTTTGGAAGGAACTTCTGCTCATTATTTATGTCCCTGATTTTTTTTTTTTAACCTTATATGTAGCAAATTTATTGCCTTTACTTTCTTTTTTTTTTTTACATCTTTATTGGAGTATAATTGCTTTACAATGGTGTGTTAGTTCCTGCTTTATAACAAAGTGAATCAGCTATACATATACATATATCCCTATATCCCCTCCCTCTTGCGTCTCCCTCCCACCCTCCCTATCCCACCCCTCTAGGTGGTCACAAAGCACCGAGCTGATCTCCCTGTGCTATGCGGCTGCTTCCCACTAGCTATCTATCTTACGTTTGGTAGTGTATATATGTCCATGCCACTCTCTCGCTTTGTCACAGCTTACCCTTCCCCCTCCCCATATCCTCAAGTCCATTCTCTAGTAGGTCTGTGTCTTTATTCCCTGATTTTAACGCATTTTTCAAAACCAGCTTGAATAAAACTGCAAATACTAGGAAGCTCTTACTAAAGTATGATTAAAATTGCTGATTATGTAGCTGTCACCTGTGAGGACTAGGAGAGTCCTTGCACTCAGATAAATCCTCCTTGTTTATATGTTACCCTAAGCGCACTTCTTAGCTCTATTGAAAATTGCACTTGACTGCTTGTTTGTTTCTCCTCTGGACCGTAGCTACTGGGTGGCCTGAAGTTTTTTCCTTTATAACCTAATACAAAACAGGATTTCAATTGTTTTGACTGTCGTTAAATTAGACTGAATTGAGCAAAGGCATGGAAATGAGAGAATGCAGACACTCTTTGGGGATCAAGAACTGATCCTCTGTGGTTGGGGTACAGAAGAGAAACAAAGAGCCTTTAGAAAGCTGAAGAAAATGGTTTGTGGAAATAATGGCATAGGCATGCCATCATAGGCATCAATTCTATTGTCGTAGGCTTTCTGGAAAACGTTTTCAACAGACGAATGATCCAATTTATACTTTAAAATCTTAAATAGAGAACATTCCTATCAAATTAGAGTTTTATGCAGAGAATGATTCATATTGCATTTATTAACTAAAGTCATGCTTATATTTTTGTTGTCAACCATAAAACATATATGCTACAGGGAAGTCTCTTTAACTGTGGTTGTTAGAGTCTCTCAATAAGAGATACTGAGATTGAAATTCGCAAGAGTGTAGAACCTGTTATAGCACATTACACTTATTAGTAACAGACAAACCCAACCATTCTTTAAAAAGGCAATGGTTAAAATACTTAACACAAAATGGCATTCAATGAGCCTTGACAATTTTAACTACAAACAGAACTCTAAATAATGAATCAGTGAGTTGTAGTTCCTTGGTACTGAACTCTAGGTCAATTTTGCTCTTCTGATATTTTGTGTATGTTTATTTATATCTATATGATTTCAACTATCTCTGTGTTCCTCTACGTTTGCCCTATTAGCATTTCTTACAATCATGCCCAATCAGTTTTAAAGTAACTAACTTAATATTACTTTTGCAGCATCTTTGGTAGTTCTGTTCTATGGGCTAAACTATGGAGCTGGAATAGATCTGTTTTAGACATTTTCACAGCAAGAAGACAGAATATGAGCATGTGCAAAACTCATTATTACTTTCCTTAGTCCCTCAAATAGCCACATCTTGAATTACTATTCTCAGAAAAAAGCAATTGGTCATCCTAGAAACAATGATATCACTCTGGTACACCTACAAGTATAGTATGTCAAAAAGAAAAAAAATGGATCTCATTTCCTAGAGTCTGCAGATTGCTAGTGTAAAGGAAGGTTAAAAGAAAACTAAAATGATTTAGAAGCAGTAATAGGTAAGACACTCTAAAGGACTGAATCTGTGCTCCAGAGATTACTTCAAAATTGATTGAACTTATAACTACAACATAAAATGATTTTGTATTTAACATAGTAATAGTTCTATAAATTTATCTGCTGTAGACATAGCAGAATTTGATTTCACCAAGTAAGCTATGCTGATCACAGCGGCTTCAGAGGTTGACTTCTAGGAAAATGAAAAGATCAATTTTTCCAAGAGGGAAAAAAAATGTAATTGAACTAGTTTTCAATCATTCATTATTACACTTTTCATCAACAACAACATAGAATGATGGCAATCCTGGTCCTTATAAGAGAATATAATTCTTCAGCTGCCTGAATCTTATTTTTGATTTTGCCCAGATGCAAAAATATAAATAAATAATTAACATGAATAGAGAATTGCCTGCATATATGCAGTCCATCCTTTTCTTTATATTCTAGATGATATCCATGGATCACCTCAAACTGTTAAGGGTTATTCATGTACCATTCTTTAGTCTTCTCATAGATTTTCTTTCCCTAGGTTGCATTTTGGTGGAATACTATCAACCTGTCGAGTATAGCTATAAGAAAATTCATGTAATGTATCACTGTACTTATTGTAGAGATGATATAGAAAACACAGTCCCATATATTTCAGAGTATCCTTTTATGAGGATTTCTGGAGGAAATTTCTCAGGCTTTTCCTGCATATCTGGTTTCTATTTACCTCATAGACTTAAAGAATCATGTGACTAATCATGGTTTCCTTTATATTTTAATATAAGATTGCTAAGAGGTCAATGTGATCTACCTATTGTTGGACTTAGGGAATATATTTTGGTGGTGGGTAATGTTTTTTCTGCACCCAAATCTCTTTTCCCCAAAGTGCATTCATATTCCAGTAGCAGAGAGTTGTGGCTGCTCCCAACAAGGGCAATAGTACCTTCTAGAGAGAGGTGCTCCTCGAACATTTTGGGGAGAACTTTTTGGTTATTAAATAATAGGGAGACGTTATTAAAATTTAGTGGAAGGAAACCAAGGAAGAGAGATGTCCTACAATGTGTGTCAAGAATGGCTTGAGAATGTCCCACCAGCCACTAACATAGGAAAATAGACAGTCTTTAAATAGTATTACTTACAACATAACTTCATTTCACTTACCAATACAAAACATTTGTATTTGCTTAAACATAACTAAATTGCAGTACTATGTAAATGGGGAGGAGTTTATAATTTCCCATGTCTGAAATTTATCCTGAGCTATTAACCATTTTAGACAATCAGATTGCCAAGAACCACAAAGTTTTTTGCATTTAAATCATTAACACAAAACAGCATTATCTGTCAGTGTTTTAAGCTGTCACATATATGGCACTGGATTCACAAGCCTAAGAGTAAGCATCTTATTACTTAATTAAGTTTTCTAATATATTGTGCTTGAGAATTTATATATTAAAGTAAGTGCATTTATTACTGTATATAATTTTCCATTCTTTTATTTCTTTTTCATATTACAATTTTGGCACTGAGTTAGATTTTTTAATACTGTAATGCATTTCAGTTGTATGAATTATGAATTTCCTTTAAGTGTAACGAAAGGGATATTTTTCTTCATATGATAGGGAGACTGGATTAGACACATGTAAGGAACACTGGCTTAAGGAAATCAAAATCATACATTAATACTTTTGTGAAGCAAAAATATGTGCACTTAAAACATTTTATGTACTGGTAACATTTTAGAAAAGTCTGAAAGGCAAAAGATTCTATGGATAGTAATATAATAAATGAATATTTGGATAGAATAATAATAGTTTAACAATATTGCTGAATTATTAAAAAGTCATGATTTAAAAAATGTTAGCAGCACCAGTTAAAACAATAAGGAAAATCAATAAAGATCCAGATATAATTTTTAAAATGATATACATGACCTTTAAGGAAAAAAATGAAAATGTTTTATAGAAAGATATTAAAGTATACCTAAATAAACGGAGAAATATAAAGTACACTTTTGTTAAAATAATGAATATTGCAATGATATCGAATCTCAACAAATTAGTCTCAGATTCAATACAATATCAATGAAAATCCTTTTAGCATTTTCCATTGAACTTGACAAACTTATTCTAAAATCTACATGGGCCAAGAATATAACAAGGTGGGGACTTTATCCTACTGAATAATAAAAACTTATTCCATCTTAGACAATGGTTTTGTTACTGAAGTAGAAAAATGTACATATGGAATGGGATAGAGAACATAGGAAAAAAAATTAGGCTCATATGGGATCTTGATATATGATAGTCAGTGAAGAAAAAGATGGACTTTCCAGGAAATAAAGGCAGCATAATTGACTGTCCACATGAAAAAAATTAAATTGAATCCCAAATTCACACCAATCATAAAAAATCTATTGTGATGGGTTAAGCATTTGACTATAAATCTAAATGACAAAACTTGAGGAGACCATACAGAATATCTGTATCACTATAAAATGAAAGGCTTTTAAAAAGGATCACACAATTACAAATTATGTAAAACAGATTGTTAATTTCAACTACATTAATAACTTATTTTCATGAAAAGACATAAAAAGAACAAAAAGAGAAATCTCAAATCAAGAGAAGATTTTACAGAAATAAGATGAATGCAAAGGTTATATAAAGAACTGCTAAAAATCTAAAATAAAATGGCAAAAGAATTTTTAAAATTTTTAGATATTTAATTTAAAAAAACATCCAAGTGGCCTATAAACCTATGAAGAGCAATTAAGAAAATGCACATTAAAACTATAATGGGCAATTACCAGATTGGCAAAAATGTAAAAGCCAATCAATATTGTTTGCCAAGATACTGAGAAGCTGACGTTCTCATCTACTGCTGGCAAAAGTGTAAATTTAAACAAAAGATTTAGAAATGTTTTCATTACCTACAAAATGTGAACATTCACATGTCCTACAACAAAGCAACTCCATGCCTAGACTTATATTTCAAAGAAACTGTTGAACATGAGCCCTAGGAGATAAATATTAAAAAATCAAAAAGCTTTGTCTAAACTTTATTATTTTAAAATAATGGCAAATAACGGCCCATGAATGATAAGATGGATACATAAAATGTAGTATTTTCAGTTAACTACTGTACAGCAATGACAGAAATTAAATTATGCTGTATGCATCAACATAAATAAATATCAGTGATAATGCTGAGAGAAAGGAATCATGGAAGAATACATAAAATATATTCTATTCATGTTGCTTTTAACAACTGGCAAAATAAACTACCTTAAAGTTAAAGTTATAAGGAAAGGCAGGAGGAAGATTAACACACACAGAAAAATGATGATTGTGATGGCAGGGAGTTAGTGAGGAAGATGCTATCCAAAAACAGTGGAGCTGGGAGGATCCTAAGTTACAGATGACGATTGTTGTTTTTAACCTCATTAGCTGATAACCTCAGTAATGTCTGTTTTATTATTGTCGGCCCTATTGTATCCACTTTGCCTTATCCAAGTTGCTTACACACATATAAGTGCCCATCTATTACCTAGTTATTTCAACCTTGGAGTCCCATTCATTATTTTTTATTTACATACAAAATGTTGGGAAAGGCAGTCTTGTGCATGCAGTCTCTTGGATCCCACCTGGCCATGTAAGACTGAGTATTAATTAGGTGGGTTTGCAACACTTCCTTACTAACAGATGAAGAGCTCACACAGCCTGTGCCATGCTTATCACCTTGCATGGGATTATCTTCTCTGTTTCAGGCTCAATGAATGCTCTTTTGTCTCTGCTCGAAAAGCATGTGTCATATGGCACCTGGGCAACACCACTGTTATATCTGTCCTCCAAGGGGTATGGGCTGCGTTCTTCCACTGCAGCACAACACAAATTGCTGTGTGCAGGCAAATGCTGAGAATGACCCGCTGGCCGTGGTTGACTGACTCAAGCTACTGAAACTAATCTTGCCCTGGCTCTTCTCTATGTAAGCAAAGCATTGTTCCATCTAGTTTTTGACTATGTTGTTTTCCTTGGTGACTCCAATACCAAGGTGCAATGTGCACAAGTGTTTAGAGCCCTCCTCCAGGATTGGTAACTGGTACAAGTACCCTACTTCCTTCAGACTGATAACTGGTGCACCACTCTCTGCTCAACACAAAACACCATATTTGTTTACGTCAGATCCAAATTAATGTGTATAAAATATTTATAAAAGATATATTAATAAATTGTATATAATGCATAAATATATTGAACCTCTTTATTTAACCCCAGTATGAACTTCTGAAGTTTTTATTTCAAAAAGCTACATTGGTGACACCAAAAAACTCACATCAGTGGTCTTGTTCATCCTTAGAAACTCAAAAGTAGAATTATGTTCATAGTAACTTTCATAGATCATATTCCATTTTTGACTTGGTTGTTTTCCCTAAACAATATAGAAATCGTTTTCTCTCATTATTTTTTCCTTTTCTCTGGTACTTATAAGGACACAAGCATCTCATCTTGCCTTTTTATTTTACCATTTGAGTCTCTTTATTCTAAACAAATCTTGAGTTAATGTAATTGCTCAATTCAAAATTTTACTTCTGTTGGGTAACATCAAAAGCAAATTTTCCAAATCCTTACCATCCTCTAAAATTCCATTTCTCATAAATCAAATGATGAGTCCATAATTGCAGATCATCTTTCCTAAAATAAATATCTAAAATTTTACTATGCAACATGTCCTATATAATAATATTTCAATACATTATTTGAATAGTCACTTGAATTTGGCACCATACACATTATAGACAGTTTTTAGTGCTTTGAAATAAATAAGATCATGATGTAATTAGTGTTGCTTGTAATAGATAAGTACAAAACTTAATTAAAATATGAAAGATTTTCCCCCACCAAGCTGTCACATAATTTTTGGAGAACATCTGTTTATTTATAAACCATGGTTTATACCTTGTTCTTGATGTGCATATGCTAATGATATAAAAATATGCCCCAGTGAACTTGTACAAGATCAATTATAGCTATGTAACTATACATTTTGGACCATATCAGTATGTTTAAGTTCACATTTTATTTTCTTAATCTAGTCTTCTTGGCTTAAAAGTGAATACCTAACACTTTTTTACTTGTTCTGTATTTTTTTTAAATAAAGCAAATATGTAAACTTTAAATCAATAGGAAAATATGTTTACCTTAATAATATATATTTATAATTTCAAATCCTGTTACTATAATGCTAATATGATTTCATGGTGACAAACTGATTAGAGGGAGGTATCAAATGGTAGGTACCCTGACCTATTCAGCAGGTCAACATGGAAGTATGTGAGAGAAAAAGTCCAGTGGCAACTTGTAATGTGAAATCTTGAAAATGAACCTGAAATATGAACTGTCCAAGCATAAAAGAGGATAAAAATGCATGCTAAATGAGCACAAGGGAAAAAGACTTAGAAGTTATTGCTGACTATAAATTTAATTTTAGTCAACAGTGGAACATAAATGCAAACATAAAGTTAAACAAACAAAAGAAAATGAAACAAATATGATCTTGGGTTTCATTAACAGAAAGAAAAACTATCTAGAACAAAGAGTTGATAGTTTACAATTTAGTATGAATGCTCACAAACTGGACGGCTTCCAAAAAGAGACCAGTGATAAGACAAAGTGGTATCATATGATCATTATGAGCCTCATCAAAGAAATGAGACTGTATGGTCTAGACTACAGAGAGATGTGGGGGACATGAGAGATGATTTCCAATATTGTAAGGCCATTCCCATAGCCGAGTGCTACACTTGTTTTCAGTGGCTTTAGAGGAAAAGTTTGACAGAAGTATTTTCTAACAAAAGAAACTGGTAAAAATAGAATGTATAATGATATCATCCATAGATGTTCAGCTTTACCTGAACAAAATTAGTGGCACTGAAAAAAGGGTTCAAGTATTGGATAGGGATTCAACAAAATAAACTCTTAGCTTCTCTTCAGACTTTAGATGCATTGCTTTATACAATAGATTGTTTTAAAATTTATTTGCTTAAGGCTTAACCAAAAGCAATAAGCTTCTGGAATCTAGACAATTAAAGTGTGGAAGGATTAAATTCATTAGACTACAATGTGAGCGAATTTGAAACAAATGATTATACTTGAGAAATGTAAATATAAAGCTGTAAAAACTAGTCTTAAAAAACAAACGAAAACCAGTTGTGAAGTATGCTAATATTATACACACATATATTGGGTCAAGTTGCTTATTATTTTATTCCTTAACACTAGGTAATGTTAATTGTACTGTATGCAATATAAAAGATACAGCTTGGTGAGTTTTTCGACATCTGTCAATGACAAAACGATGGGCTTGTGTTGTCTGGATAATCTATGCCACTGTACTACCAGTGTTGCAGCTTCTGCCACCACTGCTACTATTACTACTAAGACTATTACAAACTAAAACCATTTCTACTATTGCTACTGCTACCACTACTATGATAATAGCTTCTACTAGTACTATTAGTACTACTACTACTAAGAAGTTACATTTATTGAATTGTTATAATATAATATGCTATGTACTCTTATCAGAATGTTAGATAAACCAAGTGTAAACAGCCCTATGAAGTAGGAACTATTACTAGCTCTATTTTAAAGATAAATTTAAGGTAAGCAACTTTTCCAAGATCTTACAGATTAAAAGTGGGATGACCATCATTAGAAATAAGGCAATGGTTTTAGAGGTTATGCTCTTATTAATCTATATTCTGGTCAAAAATTCATGTGAACTGTAATATGAGTATGATTTTTGACATAAAAGTAATATGCGGGTTTCTCTGGTGGCGCAGTGGTTGAGAGTCCGCCTGCTGATGCAGGGGACATGGGTTCGTGCCCCGGTCCGGGAAGAGCCCACATGCCGCGGAGCGGCTGGGCCCGTGAGCCATGGCCGCTGAGCCTGCGCGTCCGGAGCCTGTGCTCCGCAATGGGAGAGGCCACAACAGTGAGAAGGCCCGCATACAAAAAAAAAAAAAAAAAAAGTAATATGCATCTATAGAGGAAGTTTTCTCCAAATATAGCACATTATTCTAATCACATCTTTACACTGTTCTTAGCACCTGTAAATTCAATCTCTTTGGTAATTCTGTTCATTTACTTTCCTCGTGCTTTGGAAGTGTCTTTTATATAATCTAATATTTCATAGCATAGCAGTTACAACTAAGTACCAGTTAATTGGTTGTTCATGCTTGGTATTTGTCCTCTACTACATTTCAGTGTTCCTTGCCCATGATAGGGTACCCAAGCCTCCCACCATAGAACCCAAGTTTATGTTTTGCAGAGAGTAGCTCTCTCTACCATAATATGAGCTTGATGTATTTAAATACCAAAATTGATAGGGACTTTTTTCTTTGATTAATATCAAGAATAAAAATTAATGATTTTAAAAATCAGTCATTGTTGTCATATAATTAAGTAGAGAGAAATTTAGCGACTTCCATGAGTATCAACATGTTACCACCTGAGAAGTTACGCACTTTTGAAAGAAGCTGTGATTGAGTGAATTAGCCATCAGATACCTCGTTCAATGATAACTCCCCTCTTGATTCTTTTCCCTCATTTGTACCTAAGCTTTTGGAGGGTATGGCAATTTCTACCTACAAGCTTTAGCACTATATATATATATATATATATATATATATATATATATATATGTGTAGGGAGATCCCCAGTCACAAATAAAGTAGGGAAAATCTTGTATTTCTTCAAATATTTTAGCAAACTGGGAAAAATCACAAAAATAAGTTATTTGATTTATTGGAAATTGGTAGAACATTTATTTCACTAGAGGAACAGAAAATAACATTGACTAAATATTAATTCAAGAACAAGAATTTATTACAAAGAATCTACTAATAGGTGTACTCTAATTAGAACATGAGGGGAAAATTCCTTTGCCTACATACTGGATATACTTGGTAAAAAAAAAAAAAAAAGCAAAAATCAAATGCATACATTGATGATACAATAGAAATATTCAAATGACCATATTAGTCTCTTCAATCAAGGTATGTTTGAGTATATTAATTAGTATTCAAAAAATAGGTATAAAGTGTATTATTTAGTTCTTTCTAGAAGGAGTCAAGAAAAGGAAAATCATGCAATAATCTGAAGATAAATACATAAACAGTTAATACATTTAGCCTAAAACCTATTTAAAAGAAAAGGAAATGTTTTTTTAAACAGAAGTCCATGTTGCTACTGAATTTAAGTCCCTCATTAGTAGTGCACATATATGATGTTTATGGTGTATCACGCAATGCATGAGGGGCTATTATCATCCTCATTTTACAGATGAGGAAACTGGGGCAGAGAGTGGTTAAGAAACTTACCCAAAATTGATTTCAAAGTCTGGACTGTGTATAAATACCTGAAGTAGATGATTTCATAGTTTCTCCTTTAAACTTCCTTACAGAGAAGCAAACACTCTCCTTTCCAAGAGTCAGTTTATGACTTGAATCTTCCTAATGAATTTGCCAGTAGAGTTATTGAAAAAAAATGGCTGGTTTAGAAATGGGCATACGATTCAAGCCAAACCAACTAGAGGTAATAAATATCATTTCGCAGACTTTTAGAGTGTTGAGAGAGAACGTCAAACTGCTTTTACTGCGTCTTCAAAGAGAAGTGATTGTAAGTCAGGAAAGACTCTCCCTGAGAATAGAACAAGCAGAGAGAGGAAGGAAGGAAGGAAGAAAAGGCGGGGGGCCGGGGTAAGGGAAGGAGGAAGAAAGAAAGAGTGGGGGAGGAAAAAGAGGGAAAGAAGAAAGGAAAGGGAAAAGAAGGAAAATAAAGAGCAAAGGCATGGAGAGATAAAGACAAGTTTCTTGAATATATTGAATCTGAACAAATAAAAGCCCCAAGACCTTTAAGATATATGAATTATTTATTTTTATTACGCCAATTGAGTTGGATTTCTGTTTCATACAAACACAAGCATATTGGGTACTTAATTTGTTTGGGACACAAAATTAAATAAAGCACCTGATAGCAAATATAATGCTGAAATTCTCATCTTGATTCTTTGTATTAAGAAAATACTACTCTTGTTCTCTTTTAAACATTAAGGTTTTATAAAATAGTTTAACTATGTATAAAATAACTAATAAGAACCTGCTGTATAACACAGGGAACTTTACTCAATACTCTGTAATCACCTATGTGGGAAAAGAAACTAAAAAAAAAAAAAAGAGTGGATATATGTAGATGTATAACTTTGCTGTACACCTGAAACTAACACAACATTGTAAATCAACTATACTCCAATAAGAATTTAAAAAATAGTTTATATAAGAAATGTGAACAGTCACTAACATGTTTGAAAACCACAAATTTGAACAACCTTTCATGTTCTAACATTCTCTAACATTCTGAATTTCCTTTTATAAAAAAAACTAGAAGATCAAAATATGTCCATTGATTATCAGAAAGTACTTTTTCACACTGAAGAAAGAGGGCAACATTAGCAATTATTCCACCCTGATTCTTTGCCAGACATTATTCTAGGTCCTTTGTATAAATTAACTTGCATTTTCTATTAATTTTTTAAAATATCCTCCTTTCAACTGGATATATTGAATTTTCTTCTAACAATATGAAAGTTATGTATTCCAGGTTTTTCTTCTCTCTTTTTCAATTTTTCAGTCCCTGGTTTTATAGGCATATTATAATTTATGTGACACTTATTGTTACATATCACTTAAAAAAAATGATTCCTGAAAATTAGAAGACATTTCCAAATCTAAGATCAATACAGAAGTTTCATTTTCACTGAAGAATATATTGGAAACTTTATATAAAATGTGGAAACACCATAAATAAATAACCTTACTTAGGGAGATGAAGCTCAAATGAATAATAACTATATGAAGAGATGCTCAAGGTCTCTAATAATCAGGGAAATGTTGATTTAAACAAGAAGTACTACATAATACCCATCAGCTTGCAAAGAGGGAAGCCTCACGATATGTAGGTGAGATATAGGTAGATATGCACAGCTGGTAGGAGTGTAAACTGCTAAAGCTATTATAAAAAGATTTCTGGATACATTAAGTGAAATTAATTACGTACTTGCTTTAAATCCAGCTATTTTATCACAGAAAAGTTCTTACGTCAATTTGTAAAAGAACAGAATTCATTGCAACTGTGTTTAGTGGAAAGTTGGGACAATCTATATGTTCATGTCTAGGGGACTGAATAATTAAAATATGGTGATGGTTACTATGCAACACCATGCATCAGAATGAAGCAATGGTCTAGATATACATGTAATAGCCTGCATATAACTGAAAACAACACAGAGTGAAAATCATAGGAGCAAACAATGAGATTTACAGCATACTATCAATTTTGTGAGTTGAACACACACAAGCACAACAATAGGATTAAAGACACACTAGACATTGAATGTTTGTGTCCCTTCGTATCTTGAAGCCCATGTGATGATACTTGGAAATGGGAGCTTTGGGAGGTGAGTAGGTTAGGGTGTTATATGTCACTCTTTAATATAAGATATATCGTACTTTCAATTTTACATTTGTTTGTATGATAATTTGGTTACCATCCATACCACTATTATAATCTAGCCTCCACAAAGACATGAATTGGGACTTCTTTTGCTTATCTTCTCCCTGTACTTGGCTCACAGTAGGTGTTGAATGAGAATAATTGAAATATTCAACTACCTAAATAAAAAGTAAAAGCACTTAGTTATGTCTAAAACAGAGACTTTAATAAGCAGGTAGACGTTAGCTACCTGAAGATTTTTATTTAGGGAAATACTTAGAGTTTTACCTGAAATATATATCCATGAGTGTGCATTTTATCTACTTTATTATTTTTCCTCCCATATTTCTTCAAAACACACATCCAGGATATGTGTCTCTAGTACTGGGGGAGATTTTTATCGTGGGGCATAAAGCAGAAGTTATTAGTGGATAACATACATTTCTGGCTACTGTTTTCCACAATCTTGAAGGTTCTGTATAAAGAGGGAAGGGATTTTGAAAGAGAGACGATTAGGGGAGCAACAGAGGACATAATAGGCAGACAGGGAGATATATACCTGTACACGTATGGAGAGGGGTTGAATTTGACTTCTCAAAAAATGCAAAGAAGCAGATGGACAGGTGCCTGGTGTATCCAAAAGCAAGTTGTGAACCCATGTCCCTCTCTCAAACAGCCAAGAAAGAAGGTAAGACCTCGACATTGCATGATGCTCTAACAGAAGCTAATTCTAAGTACAGGGCTTCCAGACTAAGCAAAACACTTGCCATCAAATTCAAAAGACCTCCTGGCATTGCCAGATAGGATATCATTAGTCACCATGATGGACTGAATAACTAAAACCCTTCTTCCATTTTCCTTACTTAAGGGAATAGAGTGCCAACAAAAAGAAACATGATCCTTCTCAAAGGGTGGTTGTTGGATGACAGAACCATTCAGTTTTGTCAAAACACAGATTTCTGGGATCCAACTCAGACCACCTAACACAGAATCTTTGGGGTTGTAGCTCTAAACTTCATGTTTTTAAAAACTTTATTTGAGCATATTGAAATTTAAGAATTTTTGAGAGAAAGACAACTTGGGTAGTCACAAGGAGAGAGTCAGAAACTGCCAATATTAGTAGTTTCAAAGAGTTGTTCAGGATTCAGACCCACCTCAAAAGCTGAGTCCTGCAAACTCAGAACAAAGAGAAGCAGCAAGTCTAGAATAAATCATAGCCAGAGACATAAGATTGTCTGTCAAAGGACCAGATCAGAGGAAGAAACCCAGAGGAAATAACTATCCAAGAACAAGGCAAGCTAGCTGCTCAAAAGACTGCACTGAATCTCAGAAACCAGTTCATCTTTATGTGAGAGACAAAGTCATCATAGAAGAAGGATCAGACAACAGCAACGACGAGTGATAGATTTTCCAGTAGCTATGGATTCCAACTGTTTAGCCTCTTTTAGACTTTTCTGATGTGATAGAAACTCCTCCCAGTACTTGGTCAGTCTGAGCAAATAAATAGGAGTATGTGACTGGAGTGAAATATGACTTTGTGAAAAAAAAGGCTGACGCTCAGCTGTAAGTCCAGTTGGCTTTTCAAAAATAAGGTATTTTGGTGAGGAATTCTCTAGTCTATTTAACTATATTTAAGCTTGTTTTGCCAACATATTAAACACAGCTTTCCAGAGAGAGTACACTATTTAGGATAAACCAGAGAAGTAACTGCAAATGATTTCATTACATGAGGAAGAAAAATTAAATATGGCAGCATGCTATTATCGAGAAATAAGGATAGGAAAATAAGTGCTATAAGTGTTTATTTTCTATTCATTTGGCAAGGCATTTTTTTTTTACTTGACATACTATTTTTAGATGATTGCTCATTCAGTTATTCTACTTCATGTTAACAAGGGAAACCTACTATACTTGACATGAGCTTTGATTTATAGCCATAAATTGAAGGAAAAAATTAAAACGCAAACATCAGACACACAGAAGCAATTTATTCACCCTGTCTAACAGTTGACAGCTTCAAATTCCTAGTAATATGTTCTTGTGTGAGATAAGCAGATGTCATTCAAAGGTAAAGGAAGAATAAACATCTCGGCAAAAAACAGTGGCCAGAAACTATAATCTCTGTGAACTAATGCCCAAGAAAATTCCAAAGTGGATAATGTGTTCACCCTTGAACTATTATTTTCCCTCACTTATTTGATTATGTTTTATTTTAAACTCACATTATCTCACATTCATTCATCACATAGAGTTTTACATTTCTTTCATCAGTTTCAATTTAAAGATTGATTCTCTCAAAATCAGTTGAAAGGTTTCAACTAAAACATGCTCTTTAGGAGTGGTCAAGCCCAGATTGCTCTGTTGGGGTATCAGAAGTGAAGTAAAACACAGAATCTGTTGATTAACATATGGGGTATCAGAATGTCCCTTTTCTTTTCCTGCTTTGACTCTTCAGTCAACCTGGCAGACACCCCTGGGGAAAGTCATCAAAACTAGTTTTCAGAGGTTGGTAACAGTTTCTCAGGGAACATTCTAAGTATCCTATTTTCAAGAAGGATTACAGTTTAATATGCTCACTCTGAATATCTTTTCTTATTACCTAATTGGCTGAAGTTACTAAAAACTTCTCAGTGAGTTGAGTTTCAATTCACACCTTGTAGAAAAGGCTAAATTATGCACACGGAAGACTTTTGCAACAGAACAAGCAGTGTTGCTCTTTAGAGCAACTCACTATGATGCAAAAAGTAGGGCCTGAAGCTAGACTCTGAGATTTAATGCTCACCTCCTTAGACCAGGTGAAGTGGAACATTTAACATCAATCTTTACTTTTCAGTTAATACAGCTCATTATGGACCATCTGGCTTGACTGTTCTGCCATTTCCGGCATAATTCTTTTTACAAGACTAGAAATGTACTTCTTTTTCAAAAAAGTAAAATGTCATACTAGTAAGGTGGTTTCAAGGAGAGGTGCTAAGAGTAACTTTGGATTCATTCAAAAAAAGGTTCTAAAATACAGGTAAAATATTTCAGTAGTGAAATGTTTTAGGGAGACATTTAAACGCTTACCTGTAATTCCCTTACATCTATCATTGTAATTACTTCAATTGTAGGGCTCTGAGTAATTTCCCTGCACTTCGATTGTAGATACTAGGAAGAGCTATTTGATTCATGAGTTGCTCAAATCAAATCTCCAAAGTCCATAAGCAGAGATGCATTGGCTACTCTATGTTCTTGACACAACTGCTTGAAGGATTTAGTACAAAAATGAGCTTTTTCCGCTATGATACTAATAATTTTCAATTATTTAAAAAAGCGCTCATATTTGAGAATTACATAAATATAGCTTTTCTAAAGACTGCCAAATATCAAACATGACATTCTGTAAAATGTCCAAAGATTTCATAGAACTAAGCTTCCATCTGTATATCAGAAGTAAAGACATCCAAATAGCACAGCACTTACCTTCATGTCTTTTCTTTTTATCCTACAGGTACCATCTGCTGAGCAGCTCTAGTTAGTTTTAAGCTTCTTGTACCTAACCTTTTTGCATTCATGCTCCAGCATTGCATAAGTATGGGTTGAAATCTGCTTGACCATAGTTTTACAGTTTGAGTCTCTTAATGTGTTATCTTTAATCTCTACTCCCTTCATTGAAATAAGAGATATTAATTAGAAGTTCAAATAAATCTAATGGAAAAGTAAGATGGCCCTGAAGATGGTCAGTCAAGCATTGGGTCCTTTATAATAGTTTAATCAAAAGCCCTTTGATGATGAAATTTTAAGCATTTTTCTGAGGGCTTTAGCTCAGTCTGTTGACTTAACAGTGAGCCTAACTTACTTTAAAATATCAAAACATTTACTGAGAAATAAGAAAGTCACTATTTTACCCAAATGCAGCATGTCAAACAAAAGTTCTGCAGGCAGCGATAGAGTGGTTTGGAGGCGGAGACACAGCATGGTAAGTGGTTGTGTAGTTTGAAGTTAAAAAAAGCTATGGCTGTTAGCTCTATTCTCCACACCTTCTCCAGCATTTATTGTTTCTAGATTTTTTCATGATGGCCATTTTGACTGGTGTGAGATGATATCTCATTGTAGTTTTGATTTGCATTTCTCTAATGATTAATGATGTTGAGCATTCTTTCATGTGTTTGTGGAGAAAAGGGAACACTCCTGCACTGCTGGTGGGAATGTGAATTGGTACAGCCACTATGGAGAACAGTATGGAGGTTCCTTAAAAAAATTCAAATAGAACTACCATATGACCCAGCAATCCCACTACTGGGCATATACCCTGAGAAAACCATAATTCAAAAAGAGTCATGTACTAAAATGTTCACTGCAGCTCTATTTACAATAGCCTGGAGATGGAAACAACCTAAGTGTCCATCATCAGATGAATGGATAAAGAAGATGTTGCACATATATACAATGGAATATTACTCAGCCATAAAAAGAAATGAAATTGAGCTATTTGTAATGAGGTGGATGGACCTGGAGTCTGTCATACAGAGTGAAGTAAGTCAGAAAGAGAGAGACAAGTACGGTATGCTAACACATATATATAGAATTTAAGAAAAAAAAATGTCATGAATAACTTAGGGGTAAGACAGGAATAAAGACACAGGCCTACTAGAGACTGGACTTGAGGATATGGGGAGGGGGAAGGGTAAGCTGTGACAAAGTGAGAGAGTGGCATGGACATATATACACTACCAAGTGTAAGATAGATAGCTAGTGGGAGGCAACTGCATAGCACAGGGAGATCAGCTCGGTGCTTTGTGACCACCTGGAGGGGTGGGATAGGGAGGGTGTGAGGGAGGGAGATGCAGGAGGGAGGAGATATGGGGACATATGTATATGTATAACTGATTCACTTTGTTATAAAGCAGAAACTAACACACCATTGTAAAGCAATTATACTCCAATAAAGATGTAAAAAAAAAAACAAACACTATGGCTGTTAGCTCTATTCAGTTCTGCTATTTCCTATTTTTAACCATTTTTAGCTGATTGTTATACAAAGTAAAGGAAGTTTATTCTACAAAAAGTACAGTAAGAACCGACATGAAGTTTTCTCTATGTGAATCAGATACAACTACCAATAGTAAGTACTCTTTAGGTTAACTTCTTAGTCCTTTTGCCCAAGTTGGAAAGTTATGTATAACCCCTAGTAAGCACTCAATAAATATTTATTAAATAGATAGTTGCTTTAGTGATATTTTGTATCAACATTACTAGCTATTTTAATCCATATAGTATACTGTCCCCTGAATATTTATAACCCTTAAGCTTCTAAATCTTACTCTAAAATTGCCACAAAACAAAGACTTTTTCAGGACCGTTCCTGCCTCATGATAGGATTTTCTTCTTTTTTTCTTTCTGTTACCTGTATATCTTTCCCTTCAGGTAAATATATTCCCCAGAGTTAATATTTTGCTCATGCCCTACAAATAATGGCTTAATATCTTTCCACTCCAAAGACTCGAAGTACTTAACACTGGGTACCTAGATTCTCAAAGCATAAATTCACAGGTTCCAACAATACTGTTGAATTTTACTTTGGAAGAATCACCAGGAAGCAATTAATTTTCCTCATGATGTTCTAGGCAGACAGTCACAGCCATATTAAAATTTAGAAGCACATAATAATCAGTATAAACAAACTAAAAATAACTGGCACTCATCAATTGAACTTTTTTTGAAAAGTAATTCTTTTACCCAATTTATATGAAACATGAAGTTACATAGTGTCTATTGTGCTATGTTATTAGTTCTAAATGTTGTTTTCACTTGCAAATAATATTTTATTATGAAATATGATTAGCAAGGTCATGGTGAGACAAGATGAAATCAAATAAAACCTGTGTGTGTGTGTGTGTGTGTGTGTGTGTGTGTGTGTGTGTGTGAATGTATCCCTGTTTCTTTTGCTTCCTTTGTCCTCTCAGGTCAGACCTTTGGCACAGGTGCTGCCAACACAATGCTAGAACACCCACCATTGTCTCCCACATGGGAAGGGCAGGGAAAGAAGAGGGAGACTAAGGTCAGCTCTGAACTGGTTCACAATTTGGGCCTTGAGAAAAAACTGAATTATGGTTTTCTACCATTCAACTCTTCATGGAGGAAAGAGAGTGACTAGGTGATCCTAGGATTTAACAGGCTTCAGAGGGAGGAAAATAATGCACCTTCACATCTTAGTTTAAGTAAGAAAAAACCTTTTTGTTTGTTTGTTTACACATAGAAGAAGGTGAAAGGGAATAAATACAAGATAGATATAGCTTCCTCATGATTAAATTAATTAGCACTAAAGTGAAGGAAATGCTAATGGGTAGAGAGATGGAGCTGACCACACAACGTGAACCTGGAGTGGGTGTAGTAGTAAGGTAATTTTTGCCTGAGAATGTTCCTCCCTTCCAAGATACCAAGGCAACAGCTCTTCTTATGAAGCCCCTTGGTTTCTCCTCAGATTGTTGTAACACAACAGTGAGTGTGAAAAATTGGGAAAAATGATCCATTCTGAAGGGTTGCTTGAAAAATAGATGAGAGGATAGCTATATTATAACTTCTATATGTACAAAAGGCGAATAGGGCTATAACAGTATCATATGTCTACAGGACTACAAAGATGTAACTCTGCAAAAATAAGTACTGGGGATTAAAGATTTATCATGCTAAAAAAGAAGAAAGAACAGAAAGGACAACAAAAGTGGTATCTAAAAAAGAAAATAGGGCTTCCCTGGTGTGCAGTGGTTGAGAGTCCGACTGCCGATGCAGGGGACACGGGTTCGTGCCCTGGTCCGGGAGGATCCCACGTGCTGCGGGAGCGACTGGGCCCGTGGGCCATGGCCGCTGGGCCTGTGTGTCCGGAGCCCGTGCTCCGTGGCGGGAGGGGCCGCGATGGTGAGAGGCCCGTGCAAAACATAAAAAATAAAAAAAAAAAGAAAATAATATATATATATAGAGAGAGAGAGAGAGGAGTACTATCTAAGCATGACACAAAAGGTAGAAATATTAAGATGAAACACTGTAAAACTTTCGATAGGGAAAAAAATGAAAGGTAGCGGAAAGGGGGTGGGGGACATTTCCAGCATAACAAAGTGTTCATTTTTTTTAACATGGGAAAAAAAAAATTGAGTACCAAACCTATAAAAATAAAAAGACTACAATTTTTAAAATATGAGAAAAAAGAACACATATCCAATTTGCCAGAGTATTATAGTAAAGATATTTAAAAATCTCATACATCTCTTTAGTCATCAAAAATGCATACTACAAATACTAATTTCACCTATGAAAGTGGATTTTTTAAGTGGTAACAACCAGTTTTTTTTTTAATAAATTTATATTTTTATTCACTTATTTTTAGATGCCTTGGGTCTTCGTTGCTGTGTGCAGGCTTTCTCTAGTTGCGGCAAGCGGGGGCTACTCTTCGTTGTGGTGCAAGGTCTTCTCTCTGCGGTGGCTTCTCTTGTTGTGGAGCACGGGCTTTAGGCACACGGGCTTCAGTAATTGTGGCACGCGGGCTCAGTAGTTGTGGCTCGTGGGCTAAGAGCGCAGGCTCAGTAGTTGTGGTGCATGGGCTTATTAGTTGCTCTGTGGCATGTGGGATCTTCCCAGCCCGGGGCTCAAACCCGTGTCCCCTGCATTGGCAGGCAGATTCTCAACCACTGCACCACCAGGGAAGTCCCTAACAACCAGTTTTTGACTAAACATTCTAGGATATGTATTGTTTCACATACTACACATTAGTATTCCTACAAATTTTCTGAAAGAAATTTTGGAAGTGAGTTTCAAAAGCTTGTAAAAAGTTAATTTCTGGAAATCGTAAAGAAACAAAGATATGTAGAAAGAGTTATAAAGTTGTATATTTTGGGGACTTTCCTGGTGGTCCAGTGGTTAGAACTCCACACTTACACTGCAAGGGTCATGGGTTCGATCCCTGGTCAGAGAGCTAAGATCCTGCAAGCCCTGCGTGGTTCAGCCAAAGAAGAAATAAAAAAAATTTACATCTTGTTATTACAAAAATTGGAAGTGATATATTTAAATATGGATATAATTTTTTACAAATAAAGTTCAATTATTACCAGAGACCTATCTTCTTAGTAATTCATGTTCACTGGATTATATCAGTTCAACTATAGACACCTAATGGTATAACTTATATAACATATGTATAATATGTTTTGAAGATGTTACCATTAGATGAGTTATACTGAAAAGAAGAGTATGAGTGTAGCAAACTATTGGATTTGAATCTACCAATTACTAGATTTGTGACTATGGCTGAGTTATTTTTAATTAATAATCATCCATTAAAAATACTTTAGAGGGTTGTTAAAAAAAATGAGATAATAAGTGGAAAGTGCTTGGAAATGTGCTCAGTACCTGCAATGGACTGAATGCTTTTGTCCCTCCTCCCCAAATTTATATGTTGAAAACCTAACCCTCAAGGTAGATGGTATTAGGAGGTGTGGCCTTTGAGAGGTGACTAGGTGATGAGGGCTCTGCTCTCCTGAGTGGGATTAGTGCCTTTATAAAAAAGACTCCAGGGCTTCCCTGGTGGCGCAGTGGTTGGGAGTCCGCCTGCCGATGCAGGGGACGCGGGTTCGTGCCCCGGTCCGGGAAGATCCCACGTGCCGCAGAGCGGCTGGGCCCATGAGCCATGGCTGCTGACCCTGTGCGTCCGGAGCCTGCGCTCCGCAACAGGAGAGGCCACAACAGCAAGAGGCCCGCGTACCGCAAAAAAAAAAAAAAAAAAAAGTCTCCAAAGAGCTCCCTCGCCCCTTCCACCATGTGAGGTTACAGTGAGAAGACTGCTGTTTATAAGAAAGTGGGTTCTAATTAGACACCAAATCTGCTAGTACCTTGATCTTTGACTTCCCAGCCTCCAGAACTATGAGAAACAAATTTCTGTTGTTTATAAGCCACCCAATATATGGTATTTTGTTACAGCACTATAAAGGGACTAAGATAGTACCTAAGAACTAAAATAATATTGATAATAATAATAATAATAATAACTTAAATGCTATTATGGCCTTCATCATTATCCTTATCAGACCAGAAGTAAAACTCTTCAAACAAAACTTTAAAAAATGTCAAATTAAGACCCAGATAAAACTTTCTTTTATACTATGTTTACTAGGAAAACAATAATAAGTTTAAATGAAATATCATTTCTAAGAACCAAAAATTTGTACTCTGTGACCCTTATAAAACCATATACAACTTTATTTAATTTATTAAATGCTTTTTAAGTGAGGAATTGAATTTTTCTTCTTATGATTATATTGTTTTTCTATGAAGTAGAATACTATCAGTATGCATCCTATTTATACTTTAATAATAGGGAAAATATATACCTTACTTATGATACTTTCCTATGTTCACTTTCCCCCTAAAAATGCCTTCCTCGTTTTACTCATTTTGTAGTTGCTTAATTGTTACAAACACATTCATCTTGAAAGCATTATCAATCAATCAATAGGTATCATGCACGGATTTCATGACCATACAAGAAGCACTGGAAATAGTTATTATCTACAGAAAATGATGGCATATATTTTTTTGAATGCCAAATGTATTAAGTGTGTGGCTCAGAAGCTCCTTTGTACCTGCATCTAATTTACTGTACATGTTGACCACAGATTAAATGAAATTAGTCCTGATAAAGGATTAGATGAGGAAGACAAGGACAGGCCATATATAATAAAATTTTTATAGTGATTTACCAAGTCATTATGCTTCACTTCCCCCCACTGCTAATTAACCTATTTACGCGTATTTCTTCTTTAAAACTATTGTCACTTTAAAAATCTTTCAATTAAAAAAAAAGCTTGTTTAATTGAACTCTAAATACTCTAAGATGTCTTTTTAGACAGTGACGAATAATAAATCCAGAATATTAAATCTGGATTTAATAATAAATCCAGAATAACATAATCTACATTTGGGGACCCTTGCATATATAACTTGTTATTACATACAACTCATTATTTTAAAAAGAAATATAAAGAAATTGTAAAATTTCTTACATAACACGTTAGAGGCATAAAACAATAAAATAAGGTACTGTGATTCAGAACCTGGCCACAGAGAAAGACAGCAAATGTTTGTGAATTCATGGTTGCTATAATTCTGCTTATGAATAATAAAAACTATAAATATTTAAAGTTGAATAAAGCCGCATTAGTAATAAACTTAGGTTATCATATTTTTCCTTAGAAGTGATCTATTATAAGTAATGTATGGATATGACAAAAAAATAAAATTAATCATTCATTTTGATCCAGAAGTCCAGGACTACTTGAGATACAGTTCCTCTTATAAATTATAATTCTTACCCCTAGAAAATACAACCACTACTCTGGCTAGTTATCTTTCGCTTTAAAAACGTGCCTGGTTAAAAAGAAACAGAAATTTTGATAATTTAGATTTACATTGATAAATCTAATGTACACTTCCCATTTGCTAAGAGTTTTTCATTATTATATGGTAATTCTGCTGTAACACTGAGAGTAAATATCCAAATGTGTTTAAAATTCACCATGTAATATGTGGCCCATTTAGAAAATCTACTACCCATCTAACACACTTTCTCCAAAGGGAAGAAAAGCTTTTCATGAGTTAAATATATTTTAGGTAGTGTTCTGATGTGACTGTGCAATAAATTTACAGCAATAAAGCAAATGCTTATAAATTCAAAATAGCCACATTTAGGACTAAACCAGATGACTTTGTGTGGAAGTCTAATGGTCCTTAAGCCAAGAATATTTATAGATCTGAAAGAAAAATCAGAATACAGCAGCAGACAAAGGACTTAAAAATTGCAGATTTTTCTGAGCCAACCAGAAAATTTAAATTTAGCCTTTTATAAACCTAATTGGGAACAATCTTTTAATGACTAACATACAACAATGTAAACAGCAAAACCTCACCTGCTTTAGCTGCCATAGCATATTTAAATTGGATAGTTAGAAAAATACTAGCTGCACATTTGCTTGGCTTAGCTACAGCAAAATCAATAAAAAAATTAGTAAGATCATATTGAGTTTATCAGAGATGAAAGCATTGTATCAAATTACTTTATTAAAATAAAAACATTTTAAAAGGTTTTTAGCCTGACTACAATTTTTGTTAAGCTAAATTTTAGCCCCAAATCTATTTTATTGACATATAAAATCATCATGTGGTAGACTAATAAGGTCACAATTTCTTTGACATTTTCTGGAGACTTGAGGTCTGTTTCCCCTCTCTTGCATTTGGGCTGGCCTGCGATACTTTGACCAATAGACTAGGACAGAAATGACACCATGCCTGATCCAGGACTACCCTTGACGTGAATGGCAATTCCCATGTTGGCCTTTCGAGTTGCCACATAGGAAGCCTTTTGGAACTGCCATTTAAGAAGTCTGACAGCTCAGAAATGGAGCCAGGCTCTATGGTCCTTGCCCCCCGTCCCCCATGTCCTCAGCCTGCCTTTCGTCTGTGGAAAAACTTTAGCCAAAGAATAAGTTTAATCAGAGAAGTGAGAAAATGCAGAAACAAAGAAAAACAGTCAAAGGAGACCAAATAATAATAGTTTAGTCATTAAGTATAGTCAAAGACATTAGCTCCTTCTTAAGGGCTACAGATAATATTCTGAGCCATAACCTGTGAGCTGTCTTATAGATACTGAAAGCCCCACCAGGTGGAAGAAGGTAACTACATGATGACCAGACTGTAGCCATGACATAAGCTGCCGCAATTCCGAGAACTGGCCTCAAAGAAATGGAAACATACCGACTCTGGAACTGAAGATTAACTGTACCTAAAACAATCAAGATAACGCTGGTCAGACCACCAATGACCAATTTCAAGATGACTGTCAGAGCCGACTGTGCTGTTTCTGCATGTAGCCTCCTCCCTCTGTCTATAAAAGCTCTTACCCACTGATTGTCAGTAGGGGGTAGTTGGCCTCTGGACAGGTATCTGCCTCCCCCACCCTCCAGCAACCAAAATAAAGCAAACTGTCCTTTCCACCAACCTGGCCTCTTTAATGGCTTTTGAGCGGTGAGCAGCCGGACCCCACTTTCAGTTACAACTCTGCTGGAGAGACCCACAAGTAGTGACCCTAAAAATACGGGAATAGGGAGAGGGGCACAGATGAACACAGTCTTCTAGCTATCTCCACCATGTCACCAGAAAGGAAGTGTAACTGTCTGGTGCCTCATCTATAGCCTATCTGCCCAGCTGCCAAGAGAATACACCAAGTGATTCTAGTTGACACCACATGAACTAGAGGAAGAATCAGCCATCCAAGCTCTGCCTGAATTCCTCAGCCACAAAATTGTGAGATATAATGAAATGGCTGTTGTTTTTAGCCACTAAACTTTGAAGTAGTTTATTAAACAGCAATAACTAACCACAAAACATAAGCTCTTAGAACTAAGACACCATGCAAAGATAGCGAGAGTATTCTAATGCTGGCACTTATCTATCCTTTTGATAGTGCATTAGTACATACATTTTGAAAAGAAATGTGGTGAAATGTGATATGTTTCTAGAGCCATGAAGATTCTTCTATGCTTTGTCTCAAAAAATTTTGAAGAATTTGATCTAAAGAAGTCATTCAACATAAGCAAAAAATATATGTAATGATTATATATAAATATATAAAGTATATTATATTATATATAAATTATGTATAAATATATTATTATGCATTGTATATATATATATTATTAAGTGGAAAGTAGCAACTATGGTTAGCAAAAATGAGGTATAATGAAATAAGTTATGGTGTATCAAGGAGGCCAGTATTATGTATTAAGTAAAATAATAACTTTGAAGGCTGTAGCTATTTGAAAAATACTTATGCATATATTGTATAGTGGAAAAAGCAAACTATACACTTGTATCTATTCTATTGTTAAATACGTATGCAAGTTACATACACTACTCTAGAAGAGAGCATGAACAAATAAAAACAACATACTTATAAAAAATTTTGGAGAATTTTAAACTTTAATATTTTTGTTATATTCCTTGGATAGTAAAGTAGATTTTAAAAAGTAATAACTTAAGGATATGGACTGACACAACAAATGCTACATATGCATGACCTTTTAAACAGTTGGTAATTTCAAAGAGCATTACCAGACAATGAAGCGACTTCAGAAAGAAAATAAAGTTACCCATGAAACAATAAAAGGAATATATAACTTTTCAAATGTTAGTTCTCCTCTATGTAACTTTACGAAATCTGACAGGTTTTAACAGGATTTATACCATAATCACCTTGTATCTCTTGTATCTGACAAATCCTAATATGTAGTTAGCACTCAGAGTTTTATGAATAAATGAAAATCTGTGGCAAATCATGTTACCACTGGAATAGCTATTAATGTTACGATTTGCACATATGGCGTACAGTGCACATAGATGCACCATTCTTATACTTCAGAAATGATTTGCGATTCATCTAACAGTTTTTTAAGACATAGAATGTTCTTTATGTCAACTTATTTGATTTACGAGTTATTTCTTGTTAGAGGATCATTCAAGTGCTCTTTTACATGTTGGCTTTTTTTCTATTGTCTATTCTCTGTCAATATCTTTCAATGAACTTCAATAAAATAAATGATTACTCAAGTGATGTGACTCCCTCCCCCAACTGAAGAAACATTAAAAGACAGTTAAAAGAAAGAGGAACAAAATGATTTTTAAAATTTAATTCTTTCTCTGGTGAGTTTACATAGAAGAGCTTGAAGTCAACTTTAGGTTGTAACTTCATTACTCCTAGCACATGGAGGAATCTACTAACCAAAGCAAAATAAGATAAAACAAATGAACAAAAAAACGAGTGAATTATTCTTAAGTCCATATTTAATCATTGTTCTCATCAAAGGAATACTGAAGTAGCTGAACTGATGTTTGTCTGAAAATACTTGCTATAGCTTCTTAACCTTTTGAGGAAGTGCCAAACTGTTTTCCAAAGCGACGCATTATTTTATATTCCCACTAGCAGGGTATAAAGGTTTCAATTTCTCTACATCCTCATTAATATTCATTATTATCTGAATTTTTGATTATAGCCATCCTATTGAGTGTGAAATAGTATCTCATTTTGGTTTGATTTGCAATTCTCTAATGACTAATGATGTTACACATCTTTTCATGTGCTTATTGGCCATTGCATATATTCTTTAGAGACGGGTCTATTCAGATCCTTTACCCATATTTTAATTGAATTATCTTTTATTATTGAGTTATAAGTGTTTGCTCCATTTTCGGGATACAAGTCTCATATCAGTTATAGGACTTGCAAATATTTTCTCCCATTATGAGTGTTGCCTTTTCACTTAGTTGATGATGTTCTTTGAAACACCAAAATATATAATTCTGATAAAGTCCAATTAATCTATTTTATTTCTCTTCTCACTGGTGTGAGATGGCTTTTGGAGGAGAGGATTATGATCAGTACTTTGGGTGAACATTTTTACAGCCAGAGGCCATGAATTTTGTCCATAGAACACAGGTGCCTTGTGCATGACTCTAATCCTCCAGCAACTCTTCTGGCCTTAATCGCATACCAGAGTCTTTTGGCAGCTGAAGACTCATGGCACCTCTATGGGATTAGAAAGCAAAGAGACAAAGACCCTAATCCTTAAAGAATGTGACATGTTTCTTGTAGTACAAAAAGCAGAATCCTCAGGGACCCTTGGTTAAACTTGAATTGCCTTTTAAACAATATATACACGGAATCCAGCTTGCATATGTTAAACTGCTTGACCAACTAGTTTTCTTTCCAGTTGTATGGCATAAACTCTTTGAATAAATATTTCATTCACTTTCTATGAAAATACTGTAAGTTATTAGCTGTTTATATATGTAAAAGTGATTATTATGAATCAAAGAATTATCAAATACTTGATAATATTTTAACAATGGGTCTCCTGGAATGCCAGATGGTTCTCTAAACTGTCTCTATTCAAACTTATCACAAAATAAGATCCTTTCAAACACGTCATTTATGTCTTCCAATTTCATTTCTTAATGGTGCTTTCCTTTATTTTGTTAGTTATACATTATTATCTATAATAGTAAACAGATTTTCAGAGGTTTCCATGTTGTTCTGCTTCAAAAGCTAAAGTTGGCAACTTTTTGAATTCCTAAATACTATACTATTTTAATAGCCAGTTAAATATTTACTGTCACTGCTGGATACAGTATACTTGTTCAGAGATTTGGAATCATTTTAATCAATTCTTATAAAATATATTCATTATTTATCATCAGTGGTCAAATATAGTTTGCCAATTCCATTGTGACCCTGATTTTATACTGTTTCTAAAAAATTTAAATGATTTTCCACAATGCAACCTGGAGGTTCTTTTGTTAAAAATATTTATATGATCAAATTCTTTGAAGTCATAAGAAAATGTTTCTTCATATATCTAAATATTTTTGCAGGACAAAAGAGTTAAAGTCTTGGATTGTTTCTTGGTGGGACAGAAGACTGCCATTATCTATTATAAAAAAGGTTAGTTTTTACTCCTTCATTACCTTTTCCTTAAGAAAATGACAAGCTTACAAAAATTAACTACAATAATGATAGCTAGATTTCTCTTTCATTTTTCATCTGGTCATTTTTAAACAATCTTAGTTCTAGGCAGCTTAAACATGTGATAATGAATTGGTATTCATATTGTCAATATGCTTGGAAAGAAACCAGGCTTGCCTCTTACTTTAAAAGGTTGAGATCCACCCCAAATCCCTCTCTAAAATGGCCATTTATTTCTTTTCTCTGGGGCCAAGAGATTGTCTTTGCTGCTGAAGGCTATGGACATATAGTTCACAGAGTCTGTACTCTTAAAAAACACATATTTTTATAAGAAAACAGATTTTTAAAGAATTCAGACTATAATTACTGACATTTAAAACAATCTACATTTTCCTTTAAAGAAATAAAGGTTTCAATATGATCATACAAATGGCCATATCCCTCTTACTTCAAAAACTCATATGTCACTCTATTTGTAATTCCTTTCACTTGTATTTCAGCTGTTACTCTCTTTAGATTTCTTAAAAGACAAATAGCACTGACTGAAGCCTAATAAGATTGTACCTTTAAATTCCAAGGACAAAGAGATCAATACAGCCCATTTCACAAGTTAAATGAGCTACTTTTATTTAAGCGCAAAATGATGCTCAATTATTATGGTTAAAAAGAATTTCTACGAGATAATATATTAAATCTGTAGTCAGGGAGCCTGATGTTTCGACACAACTTGTAGGTTCAAGTGGATCTTCATGTGTGGTTTTCAGTAAGTTAGGCACTGGAGTAATGAAGCATCTTAGACATTAGGCACTTAGGAGGGACTGATGGTATAATGAATGACTATACAGCATATCTCTTAGTGTTTGCCAGGAAAATGTTAATTCACTTAAAATCACTGCATTACTGATTAACGCAGAGGAATAAATTATTACTATTTTATATTATTTTGGTGTCAATATCTATCATCAGAAGTAGTATATTTTTTCAGGAGTCAACTATCTCAGGAACTGATTAGACCGTATACAGAGGTAGGTGGTCAGAATGACTAAGTGGGTGGAAACTCTGATATGACAAAAGGTGAAGGGAAGGGAAGGGAATCACTCTGCCTAAAAAAGAAAAAGAAAAAAAAATGAAGAATGGCTTATAAAAACAGCCAGATATTTGAAGGCATGGCTCACGGAAAATACATATGGCCCTAGTGGGAAAATGCAGCAGTTACGTGAAAGCAAATGTTGGTTCTTTGTGAAGAAGTTAGAGGTACTCAGAAATGAGGGGACATCCCAGAAACAGTACAGTCCCTGGAAGTATGCAAGCAGATCCTGGGGAAGGGGGTTTTACAATGGGTATTGACCTGGAGAACCTCGAGTAGACCATGATTCTAAACTTTCATTTTCCATTTTGGCATCAGTACAAAGAAGCAAAGGATTTACTGCATTCTTATTATATGCCTTCAACTGTGCTAAGCACATTTGGGAGGAAAATCTGGACTCTGTGCTACTTCTAGAAGTTTAAAACATTGATCAAAAAGGCCTAGAAATCATAAAACAAATATATAATCATACAATCCAACAGCATTTAAGTTGCAGATTAAAAATTTCATGAAAAAAGGACTCTACTAATTTTATTCACTGTTGTAGCCATAGCACCTCCAGTGCCTTATGCTAAGTACATGCTTTCTTTCTTTAACAAATACTTATATTGTGTCAGACACTACTCTGAGCTGACTAGAAATCATTACTGCTCACTTAATACTTTTAGCAATTCTATAAGTGTACTATAATAATCCATGTTTTACATTTGAGGATACTGAGGCACAGAGAGATTAATTTTTCTAAATCACATGACACAGTGGGATTCGAACAGCGGCTTAGAGTCCATGTTTTTACCAGTTACTTTGCCCCTTAATTCATAGAAATTAAATACGTTAATTGTTAGAGGTAAGTCATAAGCAATTAAGAGAAAGATTTCTTTATTTAGGTGGCAAGCTTGCAAAAAGAAATAAAACTTGAAATTGGGGAGAAAGTAAGCATGCTACAAAGCAGAGTCAAAATATAAAGAAGGTGAAGGAAAACTGCATTCATTCATTTATTTAGTGGGCACTGAAATAACCGTATACTATATGAAGCACTGGAAAAATATGAGAAATGCTAAGACAAGTTCCTGCCTCTAAGAAGGACGTATAATGTAGGAAGAGCCTGGAATTGGATTTGGACAAACCTTGATTAAACCCATTTCAGTCTTTTACTTACTATGCCTGGGGAAGCTCTTGAAATTCCCTGATATCATCCTGGGCCATTTTGAGGTTTAAAGGAGATAATTTAACAAAGATCATTTAAAGTATAAGATGCCAATAAATGTTAATTACCTTTCTCTTTCCCTCTGTTTCAAAAGAGTGTTGTGAACCTTAAATGAGATTATACAGGTGTTGATAAATTTCATCTAAAGGTATTTGGTACTTAGCAAGTATTTGTAATCTATTTTAAAACATACTTAGAAGACAAAATGGTGAGACAAAAATCCTCAGTGCCTGCAGATGGGCCAACTCGGAGATCAGTCTGGTTAACAGTGGTGGAATCATGTTGGAAAATGATAGGACATACGTTTAGACAAGAGAGAAAGAATGGTTTACGAAGAATTTAGAAAGACTAAAGAGTATGTGAGTTTTCAAGGAAAGTTATTGGAAACTATACAACAGGAAAATTAAGTGGCAGAAAAAGTCAGACAGGTAGATTAATCTGACAGCAGCATACAGAATAATTTGAATTTGATAAACTACAATAATGACAAGTAACTAGGTTTTACTGCAGAAAACCAAGAGTGAATTAATTAGATAAGAGGCCAGGATGGTGGTGGTGCTATAAGAAACAAAACAAACAAAAAAAAAACCAAGCAAAAGCCCAAAAACCCAGAACTCAAGAAGAATGTTTGCTATGGGTTTCTCCTAATTATTGAATGATGTCAAACACTTGTTTTACAAAAATGGAGAAGAAAAGTAGGTATAACATGCATGTACATCGTGAGTTTGAAGTGAAAAACAGCAATTAGATTTGAATCTCAGCTCTGCTACACAACTGTGCTTGCCAGGGCAGTGTTCTTGACTACTGTAAGTTTAGTTTTCTTATTTATGAAATAGAAAAATAATTTTGCAAAATTGTAAGAATATTTGAAAATAATATAAAATCAGCGCTTATGAGAACAAACCCTGGTAAAGTTGTACCTGATTCTAGACTGAAAGTATTCTTCAATAACTAAGAGCTAGGAAATACAGCTCAGCCAACTTGGAACTGAGACAGTGTAGACCAAAGAGAAATCAGACATACATGCTAAGCTTTCCAATATATGACAGTTACTGAACAACGTGCCTGGAATATTTCAACAGATGTGGTTTGAACTGCTTCTGCCCCCCATTTCTCACACATCAATTGTGAGGAAACTACCTTTCCAAACTCATGTTACTCAATTCCCCAAAACCCTCAGCTCCTCAGGAGGGTTATTTAACTTTCTCAGAATATAATGCTTACTTCAAGTTTTTATCCTTTTATTCTTTTTAATTTATACCATTCCCATCCCACCTTCCAACCATTTCAAATGTTACCTGTCTTTGTGAAGGCTTCCTCATTGTTCTCTCTTACCTGCCAGGTAGAATTGATGACTCCCCTCTTCAGTGCTCCCTGGAAACTTTGCTTAGTGCTTTATTTCAGCCTTCCCCTGATCAATGCATCTATGCATGACTGTTTCCACCATATATTTTTGAGATTTCTAAACACTTGATGTGCAATAGAGAAACTGACCTGACCTGGTTCCTATTATCAATGCACCTAAAATCTAGGAGGAGATACAGATAAATAACAACAACAAAAACAAAAGAGCATCATAGTGAGTACTTATATGGAGAAAATGCAGAGTGTTCTATAGACATATCAGAAGAGGATCTTAGACAGTTACACCATGCTGTAGCACTCATCTGTTTTAGTCCTTTGCAGCCTAGCCTGTAAATTGAACTTAATCAACAATTATTGCACAAATCAAGAAATAAATGATGATGGAAAATCAATCACATTCCACAAATATCTATGATATAGAGTAGGAATAATGCAAAGGAAAATGGACCAAAGCTGGTGTCTGGAAGTCATTCTTGTAGAACTCGCTTATCTGTCAAGTCCTAAGATAGCCACCTCAAGATGAAGGGTAATGAATATAGGAAATCTACAGTATCAAAATAACCTTCATATTTTAATGGAATTCCAAATAACTCACTGAATAGTTCTCATTAATTAGGTGGGATTATTGTCTCTTAAAATTAATCAAATATATTATTATGTCAATTGGACTGATGGTTAGTCCTCTGTAATTATATCGTTCATCAAGCACCTTAGCGTTATATTAGACCCTAAGCATAAGTAGTCTAAGATATTTCATAATATTATCATGTTGTATTTAGTTCAAGATACATTTACCTACTCAGACCACCGAAACACTGAGGTTCATGTTGTCTAGTTTTTTTTATTAGAAAATGAATAGGAAATTAGCATTTATATTAGGTATTTTGACTCCTTTGACATTGAAATCTAAGCAAACTAATGATAAAGGAAAAATGAGTCTAAAAACACACAATACAAAGTATCCCAAAGGTTATTTTTGGTGCACAAATTCTAATTTGTTTCCATAGTCAGTAAAGTCTGGTTTTAGCTGCAATTGTTTTTTTAACTCTTTGAAATCTTTGAAAGCTTTATTTTTGGGATGCCAAATACTATTTTATTAACAAACATCAACATTATTTAGAAGACAATAATCCTTTCCAAAGTATTTTTGCATTTTTTATGTCATTGGCACACTCAATATACACATTTTGATTCTTTGATGCAGTGAACTGGGTCTTATAGAATATGTTAGAATATATTATTCAAATGAATTCTAGCCCTTGCTTTAACCTTTACAGTACAATTTCTCATGTGTATCTATAGGGGATTCTATGAAATCAGTATGGACCTAAAGATCTTCCCTGTCTAGATGGGCACAATTCATATGCAATTTTTCCCTTGATTATAGTCAAACTCTGCTGGGTGGGTAGGTAAATATTTTTAGCTCATTTAATGCACATTATTGCACATACCACATTACCTTTTGTTCAGTATTGCTGATACACCATTTCACTGACTAAAGATTTCCAGGAACTATACAATACAGTTTTTGTGTACATGTATGCATGTGTATTTCTTAATCAAATCTAAATTATTAATATTCTCAATTTTATTTTCCGAAGTTAAAACTGCAAAAGCTAACTGTGGAAATTGATACACGTTTTAAAAATTGGAGTCTGGTTTAGTGTGGAAGGGAATAGATGTTATCAACTTTGCTTTAACAAAAGAACCATTTACCTTCATGGGACTATGGTTCTTTTGTTCTTAGATCATTCTAAATCACTGCATTACATATGATTTTATTTTATTTCTAATAGGCTATACACATGCGTTTCCAGAGCTATGCGTAATATAGCAATTTCTCTCCAGCACAGAGAGGACATGTGAGATCAATTTTTTTTCCTCCATACATTTCCTATTTTAACACACAGTAACCAATTTTACTTGCCAGGCTTTATGGCCTTTTATTGGTTATGCAGTTTTATTTATATTCTTGCTTGTGACTAATTATCACATTCTGCTAAATTTATAATGTATTCTACTGATGGTGAAGTCTGAATAAAAAAATCCATCTATAGAAAGAAATCAACTGCCTCCCGATGAAAATGCCGAGGAGAGTCTGAGCAGAAATTGTAAAAGACCTAGGAATTTATACTTAAAGTGAACTCACTTCCTTTGTTCCACAAAAGAAAAAGAGTCATTGGAGAACAGAGCCCTGTTGAATTTTGTCCAACACAATTTTACCTACTTTCTGTAAACTATGCGAGGCCTGTATTGATAGTATTTAGTCTTTAGTTCTTACACCCTGCTACCTGGGAAAGAATAATAAAAAAATTTGAAAAATGAAAACCAGGTAAAAGGGAACATTTACTTTATCACTAGGTTCATCTGCTGAGCTGATTCTGTGAGTAGCCTAGGTGCACGTAAGTGATCATTATTCACATTATTGAAACACAGACATTTCAAAAAGGAAGAAATTGCCTATTAATACATTCCTTTTCATTGTTTATTAACTTGTTCAAGCCACTAATACAAGAGGTTGTATTATAAATGAATGCTTCTCAAATCTAACGGTCAAGTCTTTCTTGAATTGGCTATTCTGTGCTACTGGAACTTCAGGACCCTTTTTAAACCATTTTATTTCTTACTTTGTTCTTTACTGATCTTTATCTGTTATCTCATCCCCTGGTTAGTCCTCCTTTTACCACCTTATCTTTTGTTTGCTTCCACTTTAATTATTGTTACCTATAGTTCAGAGGAACTTTTGATATTTTTTCTATCAAACTCAAAAGTGCTATAATGCCTTTTCTTAATGTCATGAAAATTCAGAAACTTATTTATGCTAAATGGCAAGGATTATGTGCACAATCAGATAGTACAGAAATAGAAAATAAATTGAGAATTATGACTCCATATAAATATTACATAGAAAACATATGTTCTATGTTCTTTCTACTACTGCCTCAAAAAAATCAGATCTGTATAATCTAGATTCATTTAAATCTCAGTTTATGAATATTTGGGTATTCATCCAATCATTCATAGACTTACTCATTCAAATACATATTTTATTCATTTCTTGTGTACACTATAAGAATACTGCCAAAAATATTGACTCTGTCAGTATTATAAGTAAAACTAAGCCCTTGTGCATAATTCTGTTGCTTATTTTGGAGAATACACTGATAGGCCTTGCCTATGCAAACAAGTATAATATGTGCTCCCTGGTTCCAAAAACTTAAAATTTGTTTGGGAATGCATATAAGTAATAAGAAGGATCATTTATGAAAAGCTTTACAGAGGCTAAATAAGATACTATAAAATAAATGGAAAAATGAATGGGAAAGTAGATACTAGGAAACAGAGCTGCCAAGGACCATGAAAACCAGAACAGGAGGCAGAATTGGGTTTGGTCTTGAAACCTCAGAATAAATGAGGAAAATCATGTTTATGGTCTATGTGGGGAACAGTGTGTGACTAGTAGGACAATGACTAATTGTATTTGCAAATCCATTTTCCCTTTCTTTCATAATCATTATTTTTGCCCTGCCATCAGCTGCTCAGCTGGAGATTTCCCAGCCTTCCTTGCAGCTGTGTGGGCCAGGTGACTGTTCTTGCTAAAGGAATGTGATTGGAAGTCACGTATGCAACCTCCAGAGCTCTTGTTTCAATCTTCCATAGCCCCTTCCCCTGCCTCCCCATAAGCTAGAATGCAACGTGACTGAGCCAGCTCCTATCAGTATCACTCAGTCAACAACAATCCAGGGTTAATGGAGCAGCTGAAGAAAATCACGTGGTTCCTAGAGAATTTCCCATTTCTGCTCTGTCCACTGAAATTGGGCTGCTTCACGTGGAACATACAGGGTTCTAACTTGTTTGAACCAGTGTAATTTTTCTTGTCTGTTTTTGTCACAGTAGTTTAGTTTTTGCCCTATCTAATATAACTCCTGACATGGATGATAGAGACCCCCATCCAGAGGCACTGCACCAAAGGAAGATGGTAGAGATGAAGTGAAAAATGGAAGAATCATCATTTACTCATAATAAAGAACGAGGCGGGAGTGAGAGGAAAGCGTTAAGGGTCATAGCAGTCAACTATGCATCTAGGGCTGGATGTCAGAGGGAAGGGCAGGGTAGGAATTCCAAATATGGGACCTATTCATATAGGAGTGATAGTGGTAAGCAGAAGAGATGCTTTTTCAGCCAGACACATAGCTATCAAAAAGATATCTCAGAAAGAGAAACATGGGCCTGGCTGAGGATTGAGCCGTAAGGTACAAGGCATTTAAGAGTCAGAGGACCAAACTGCTTTCAAGGGTAGAGTCAGCAATTAAAGATATACACTTAACGTCGCATTTGTTAGATGAGGTCACTGCAGGAGAGTAAGCAGCTCTCCGACCTTGATCATCTGCCATGGGCTGATGTTCGCTTTGCCTTAGAGAAGCAGGGGGATCGACGGAGTCACAGGTCTTTCTGTGCCTCAAAGTCCTCCTTTATAAAGTGACATGATATATGTTTAAAATGGTGATGAAGCGCTGGGCTGTTAATTTCTCTCTTCTCCGACTGATAAATTTCTAGTCACTGTTCAAGAAAACCTTTGGACATTGGCACCTCTGGGAAGCCTCCACCCTGAGGAAGAATCCGCAGCTTTTGATTCTGATATATTTACAAGAGTGTTTCTGGAGAGAAGATGTCATTTATTCTTGTGGATTAAAGTCGCTCTGCTGGTTATGTACTCACTGTAATAACAAAGTCTATTTATTCAATAGATGGCACAAATAAGAATTTCAGACATACATATGATGATGCAATACAATTATAATGGTTATTATAAGAGGCTGGGCTTTAGAAAGAATGCATTAATTTAGAGGCAATAATTTGGTGTGCCATCTACTGAAAGTCTGAAAAGCCTTAATATGCATGTAATGTTTTATCATTGTGTTCTACTGTATTTGAAGATCCACTGATGGAGATGGTTTAGTAGTATTGTGACAAACCACATGGTCTGTAAGCCTATATAGCACTGCACTGGATCCCCTTACTCTTACACTAGATTCTGAACTCTCTTAGGAGGGAGACCTTGTCTTATTAATCTCACTAAGCACAGTGTTGAGCTGGGTGACTGCTATGTAGTAGATGCTAAATAAGTTTTTGTTGAAAAACAGGATGTTTGAATAAGTGAGTGCTTTGGATAAAATGAGACAATGCATCAACTCTTTTGTTAGTACTTTAATTCAAAGAACCAAGTAAATCTGGGGCTTCCCTGGTGGCACAGTGGTTGAGAGTCCGCCTGCCAATGCAGGGAACACGGGTTCGTGCCCCGGTCCGGGAAGATCCCACATGCCGCGGAGCGGCTGGGCCCGTGAGCCATGGCCGCTGAGCCTGCACGTCCAGAGCCTGTGCTCCGCAATGGGAGGGGACACAACAGTGAGAGGCCCGCGTACCGTAAAAAAAAAAAAAAAAAAAAAGTAAATCTGGTCCAGTTTCCCTCTGATCCATCTAAGGTAGTCATATTTATTATAATTTTAAATTGAAAAACATAATCACATATATTGAAAAATATTAGAATTAATGGCACCATTACAGAAGATTCAAAATGAAAACCATAACTAGTTCCTACACGAATAAAAGTTAGTAAAGTACTGTCAATTGAAAGTATCCTTACAAAATGCACAACTTAGTATTCACTTCTGGTCTGTTTCAAGGCTGTTTAAAATTTATATCTGTAATGTATTTTTTAACCAACACAGGTAATATATACTATTAATCAGATGCTATTTATATCACTTTAAAATCATTAACTCATTTAATCCTCATAACAACTTCATCCCCACTTTACAGATGCAAAAACTGAGGCACTGAGAGGGACTGTATTTTACCCAGGGTCAAACCACCAGTAACTGTAAATTGTAGACAATGTTGGCAATTAACATGCCCCAAACTTACTGCATTTTCTTTTCTCTAACCCCTGACCCTACTACTCTATTCTGCCTCTAAAAAGGTAGCCACGTGAGACTCAGTCTTTGAAGGCTTGAGCTTGGAAATCATCCTCCAAGCCTCTTTCTCATATCCCACATTCAACTGGTTGCCTGACTTCAATGAGTCTCTGTCACCTAGAGAATAAAGAGCAGACTCCTAAGCAAAATTCTTTCCCACCGTGATTTCACCACCTCCACATAATAGAGCACAGACACTGGAGCCACATAGCCTGGGCTTGAATTCCAGCCAGCTCTGATGCTTGGCAGCCATGAATCCTGGAAAAATTGTTACTCCCTCAATTCCTCAGTTTCCTTATCCATAAAACACCTATAAAACAGTGCCAACATGTTATAATAAGGATTCAGGGAAAGCTCTCCGTAGAGTGACTAGCATTTAGTGAAGAGCTTACAGTGTATTGGCTCTTTTTATAAGTTTATTGCTACATTATTACAGCTTCTTATGCATAACCCTCTCATATGCAAACAATTCTGAACTTCCTGTAGTTCATTAAAGGTATGTTTTCATTAATGTACACAAGTAAATATAAGGAAATACCTTTATACACAGTGCTTTCATTGCTTGGTAAACTCCTACTCTCCTTCAAAACTTTTCCTGAACACTCCAGAGACTGTTAGGCATTTGTCCTCCACTTTCCCAGAAAAGGTACCTCTATTATAGTATCTATCATAATCTATTGCAACTATTTCATTATTTTCTGTCTGTTAACTCATGTCAAGTCTCTATTCCCAGGAAAATGCCTCATTTTCCAATACTGCTTGACTAGACAAAAGGTTAAAAAATGAGCAAATGAACGGTGGAATGTCTTTTTTTTTATAGAGCACTTTCACAAATAAGGGCTGATTTTTGGGTTGACCGGAAAAAATTTTAGGTAGGGTTTCAGGGGCACACCTATCTTAATGATTGCTCCCAAATGTGTTTTTGCCAGTATGTACAAAATTTGGGGTTGAATGGATAATAGAGATGAAACCACAGGATAAATTTCTGTTCTCTTTGCTCTATTTTTTTCCCCACCTGTAAAGGGTATAGACCAACAGTATAGCTAAGGTTGAGTTGACACCTTAATCTTCTTTATTTCTCTAATACTAGGTTTTGGGTCTGTGTTATTAAGAGAGGTTTAACTCAGCCTTCACCTCAGCCTTTTGGTGTCACTCGGCCTACAGGCTTAATAGCTTTCCTAAGCCCTTAAGTAAGTAGTTTAAGAAATTCACCATTACTCTGTTGAATTAACTTCTGAGGCCAAATTGAGAGCATCTCATTTTAACACACACAACACATTTCTCAAGATTTAGCAGCTGAGGAATTTTATGAATGCGAAATGATCATTATATGCATGTTCCTTAGATTAAAAAGAGGAAAATGAGAACAATAATTTACAATAAGTTCCCTCTTACTGTAAAAATTATTTAAATTTGCAGAAGAATTATGAAAAATATTAAAAAGATAGCCAATGAAAACAAAAGACAATTGAGTGGTTAAAATGAGCTATCTAACAGGCATTGTTACTTCCTAGGGAACAAAAGATTTATATTTAGGATCTGTTAACTCTTACTGAACAAAAAAATAACTCACACTTTCTTTTTTAACTAAAAAAGAAAAATGTAAACAAAGCATGTTAAAATAAAGTTAAAGAAAAGGAAAAAAAACCCTGAGAGTTATCTGAATTTAAATATATAAGACCAAAATGAATATCTGAATGGTAAAAAACAATAATCTCAATTTTGTTAATAATAATAATTAGCATTAAAAAAATAAACATCCAATGTTTTCTGTTTCCTATGGCCTCACGAATAGGAAATTTTTTTCCTCAAGATATCATATCACTAAAATATTTATAAAGTACTTTCACAGGTCATAACAAATTGTTGTTGTTTATGCTACTTTTGGCCAACCTCTATAAGAGAAAGTGTACACATGAAGATAGAGACTATGAGTGACATCACGAACGCCTGTATTCTTGTGGTGACTATTGCTAAATGCTGTATTTTATGGTTTCCATTCCTTCCTAAAACAACCATACCCTCCAAAATAAAAACAACAGAAATCATGATAACGAAACAAAAGTAACATTTCCTATGGTATTATTTTTAAAAATTGGAACTACTGTCAAAATTACACCATACAATATTTTCAACTTGTTATTGGGAAAACAAAAATCCTTTTGGCTGGGAAACACTGTGTTGGATTAATATCCTTGGATTGTTTTACACGTGCCTAATTGACCACCAGAGACAATGAATACAATTCTATGAATCTAATGGATAGACAGCAAATTAGGATAAAGCAAATACTAAATCTTAGAGGCATGCACTTCAGACAAAATATATTTTTTAGTCTAGATCAAGATCTATATATGCATGTAAAGTGACAAGGAAATCAGATTTAATTTTTTTGTAGGTCAGCTTCTGTCCTTGAATGCTTTACGCATAACTTTTGGTGAATTCAATATCTAATCTCGGGTCTTCAAGATCCAGACTGGAGAACTGGATCTCTCCCTTCCCATTTCCACAGCAAATAATAACAAAGAACAAATGACTATAGACCTGAACATTTAGGCTCAGTACTCAACATAGATAGGAAATTTTAAATGATTTTAAATATATTATAAATGAATAAAAATTAAATCTAAAAATACACACATATGTAGATGAAAGTATTAATATATATTTATATGGGTGAGAATATAATCAGATATTTTTTAAAAGGACTACAGACTCTCAACTCAAGAGAAAAAAATGGCAATTACAATTGTGGAATTAAAAAGATAGATTTAGTTATTTCTTAACATGAGTTTGTATAGCATAAACATTTAAAAAACAGAATAGCATTAATAAGAAGTTTAAAAATACTTAAAATTATAATGTATTTTGTTTATCAGAAATGGTATTGCTTAATATTAAGAAACTAGATAATACTTTGCAAATTAAAAAAAATCTACTCTTACAAACTTAGAGCGTATCAAGACATTGATACTAAACAGACTAAACCACAGGTCTCTTCTGGTTACACGTGGGTTGTGTTTTTTTCCGCCATGTTAGCAGCATGTTTTCTTCACTCACCATTCTTCCAAATCACCATCCCCAGGGTGGAGGTACGATACAGTTCCATACACGATTCATACACACATAGAAATATACAATTCATAAGTATATTCCCACATATGGGGATTTTATATAATATGTATTTCAAGGAAGTATCCACATGCTAATGAAGAAATTAGCAACTCTTCTAACAACTTGTTTGTTGATCTTTGGAAAGGTCTCCCTCAGGGACAAACCCCAATCAATTCTGCCTTGGTGCAAAGAAACTTTGGATTCTACTTAAACATTTAAATGCTTCATTACTTATTTTATACTAATTAGTATTCTGTTCACTACCTTTGGCCTGGATATTTTCTGAAAATACAAATGTGATCATATTATTCACTATTACAAGCTTTCAATAGTTTTCTTTTACTAAAACAAAGAACTTTAAATTTTTGCATGGTATATGTGGCACTTCATATTTTGGCCTCTTCAAGACCTCTATTGCCTGCCCATGCCTTATACTCTGCACTCCAGTCAAACCTAAATCATTGTAGTTCCTCTCGTTGGGTCAGAGCCTTTGTACATACCATTCCTCAGCTCTACTCCTTTCCTCCACCTTCCATAAGGTGGATTCTCCCTCATCTCTGCATAATAATAAATTCATTTCACCTTCTGACCATAAATCTCTGAACTATTCCAGTTGCTTTGACCACTGTCTCATTAGGTTTAAAGAGAAAGAACCAAAACCAGATGCATGAGAAGTGAGGAGAGAAGAATGGAAAGAACTAGAGTACAGGAGATTGGTTAAGAACCTCTCCCTGGTTTTTCAGGCCTGACCTGAGTTACAATTACAAAGGCAATTACTGGAACTCCTCACCTGGCCTGCCTCATAGGGCAAGCTGTGCTCTCCACACCAGACTTACTGCACAGCCAAGCACTGCAGTCTCTGAGTTGCAGTCAAGGAAGTGGGCCCCTCTGTCCAGCCTTGTGCTTGGGCATATTTGCATCCCTAGCCCAGGCTCCTTCATTCAGAAACCTCTTTAAGGGGGGTCTTTGGCTGAGGCTTTCCTCAGGTGCTTCTGCTAAGGCTTCTTTACTGGGGAGGGGGGAGACTAGGGAAGAGGGGAAAGGCTTGAAGACACTTTTCTTCACTCTGACTTAGCACTCACTAATTCTCCACTCCTATCCCTCCCTCCCCCTTCCTGCTCTCCCTCTCCCTTTCTGTGGATCTTTGGTACATAGAACAACAAAAGCCTTTTGTTCGGGGCTCCTTCAATAGTAAGATGACCCCCAAGTCCATGCTGATCCACTTTAACCTTGATCCATGCCATTCAATAGGGAAACATGGAAGGAGAGGTGGGGGAGAGTGGCACTTCTTCTGGTTTCAGCCTCTTGCTTATATGACTGCGGTAAGTGTTTAAAGATGGGACTGTTAACTTTCCCGTTTGGTTTGACCACTCTAACACCTGGCAGTTCAGGTCTCTCCAGCTCATCTGAGCTCCTGACAGTGGGATGGCGAGATAGTAATGAGCTCCAGGGAGCTTCTGTGCAACTCGAAGATGCTAGTAAATGGAGGTGCAGAAATAGAACCAAAAATGAAATACTACCTTGGCTCTGTCATGCATCACCTTTGCCAGTAATACATTTGTAAAATTTGTGAAATCATAGTGTCTTCGGCATATACAGAAAAACTAAAGAGCAAAGTTGAGGAATGACACAAAATGATGAAGCTGATAATATCTTCTGCAGTAAGAGAGGTACATTACATTTACTTTGGCCATCATCCTTGAAAGTGTGAATCTATTTAGAGCTCTGATGGTAACTTTCTTCCACATGGGAAGTAGGGTAGTAGGATGGGAGATATACAATATAATGGTTACATTTTCTTGGCAAATGATTGAATCTGGTATTTTATTATTTTAAAAGCCTAGAAAGGAAGTAACCAGATCCTTGGGCAGAAGAGGGGAGGAGGTATAGTGATCTGATCTGTGAGTGGACAGTTGGCCTGCACCGTCACAGTGTTTTGAGGATGGTCTGTAGTTGGAAATGGCTGTTTCATGTGAACAGGGGAATGGGCATTTGCTATAAGGCATCTGCCAATACCTACAGCAGCAGTCAGAATAGAGGACCATTAAATTCCAACCTAAATACTCTAGGCCAGCTGTTATTTTTTGGCTGTCACTCACATTTGAGGTTTATTCAAGATATAGGGTGTACTAGATTCCCTACATGTCAAAGGGACTAAGGATTGGACAGCCCTGAAGTTGAATTGGGGTATGTTTTTACACCACAAAAGAGGCAGTAGGGTGCAATCTAAAGGTACATATTTAAACTTCTGTAAACCATTTATGAGTTATTTTTTCCATAAGCTGAGCAAAGATATTTATCTCAGCATTGCATGAATTAGCATGAGACCCACAATTTATAAATTCTTTAATTCCACCTGGAATTAAGGTATATATTTGTAAAACTGATATAATAGTTTTACAATAATTTCTTACTGAAAGTCACATGACAACATCCTCAACACTACTGTAATTAACGTTCCTGTTACATATCCATAATAGTCCTTTCAAATCAGAAACTGAGAGCACAAGTCAATATTACTTTGAGTAATTGAATAAGATCCAATTTTAGATGTTAATGTATAAAAGGAAGCCAGAATACTAATAATTGATAAGAAGCAATTTAAAAATTTTTGGAAGACAAGAGGTCAGGTATTATTTAAATCAAAGCTTTAGTAAAAAAAAACAACAAAAACAAACAAACAAACAAAAACTCTAAAATAAATGCCGAAGATAGAAGAGAATTATTATAGATTAAAATGTAGGATATTATTAATATTTAAAATTTAAAAACATATTATTCTTGGTTTTAATGTTTATTCATACTCCCTCTTAATTATTGGTTAAATTTCAAGAACATATTTCCTACAAAAACATCAAACATTGTAATGGATTTAGAACTTTACAGGCCCAAAATTTAAAATAAAGTAATTATTGTTATATTTTGGATTTATAATATGTGATGAAACTCTGTACTGAATGTATGAAAAAAAGGGATAGATGTTAAAATAAAATTTTAAAATAATTGATTCATTTAGCAAACCTTTTTTAAGCATCTGTGCTGTCAGATACCATGCTAGGGCCTGATGACACATATTTCAAAAACGTAATTTCTGAAAGGATCAAATTGAAGTTAAAATTAACTGGTGCTTCCTGATTATTAAGTTTTTTTTTAAATTTTAAAAATATCAGAAAATTTGTTAGAAAAAAGTTTGCTTTACCCCATTCATTTAATAGATGATTCAAAAATCAAACTAATTATAAATTCCATACCAAAGATAAGTTTGATAATCATGGCAGAAATTTTGAAATTCTGTCTTATGTACATATGGTCTTTTGAATTCATCACTCTAAAAGTCACATAAGAACTAAACTTTTGATTTAAAAAAGCCCATGAAGAATATCTGCCAAATACTAAGAAAGTCAGATTTTGTGCTGCTCCAGAATATCCTTCCCCACACCTTCTTCCCTCCATGCCTTACACTTTTTTTCAGCAAATAGACAGCCACTTTCAAAAGTGAGTTTTAAGCAGAAGAAAATCAGCATGAGAACTACATAAAGACCCAGAAAAAATAATAAAAGATTAAACAACAACAACAAAACACATTATGACTATATAGCACTTAAAAATCACAAAATTAGGTCCTTTAGATAAATAATTTCCTTTAGCCTCAGTGAAGTTTTTGTTTTTTGTTTTTTTGTGGTATGTGGGCCTCTCACTGTTGTGGCCTCTCCCGTTGTGGAGCACAGGCTCCGGACATGCAGGCTCAGCGGCCATGGCTCACGGGCCCAGCCGCTCTGTGGCATGTGGGATCCTCCCGGACCGGGGCACGAACCCGTGTCCCCTGCACTGGCAGGCGGACTCTCAACCACTGCGCCACCAGGGAAGCCCTAGCCTCACTGAAGTTTTATACATTAAAAAAAAAAAAAAAAAAGCAACAACAAGAACCAAAAGGCCTTTAAGAAAAGGTACATTAAAAAAAAAATGAACTAGAGAAAGAAAGAAGGAAGGAAGGTAGCAAGGACAAATTTCAAGACAAAATAAGACGATGAAAAGTGAGCTGACACAGTCTGGAGGAAAAATGAAGAAAAAATAGCCACATTTCAAGGGGAGGAGGAAGAGAAGGAGGAAGAGGGGAAGGACGTGAGGAAGAAGGAGAAGGAGAAGAAGAAATACAACTTAACACAGATTCGGTGTACTCGGGCATGAGGAATTCATGCAAAACAAAATGAAATAGAATGAAGATGTACAGTTATACATAATAGTGGAGATAGTCGACATTCAATTGACTGGTTTTCATATAGAAATGTACAAAAATAAAAAGGAACAGAAAATAATTCAAACTCATAACAAGCAAAACATAAACATTGATTAAATGAGTGTTTGAAGCTACAAATTGAAAGGAAACATTTATTCTAGGAAAAAATTTATATGAAATGATCACTTTGTGGGCTTATGCCCATAAATACCGTCATAGCTAATTCATTCACACGTCCCCTAACAGGGAGGCTGCGCTAATGACTCTGCATCAAATAGCATCACCACTTATACTTGGTCCATGAATCCACACCTTGCCTTATGTATTTTTTTCTAAAGCACTGATCACTGTCTGACATTAGATGGATACACAGATAAATAGACAAATAAATAGATATTCGTTTCTTGCCTCTCTCGCCAATTAGAATGCATGCTCCAAGAAGGCAACCTTTTTTTTATACTATTTTATCTCCAGTGACTACACTGGTATGTGGAAGGTATTTAATAAGTATTTATTGAGCAAAAATATTAAATTTAATAATTTTAATATATAAAGAATCATTTAATAATATGGGCAGAAAAGAGCAGATCATGTTCAAGAGGCAAAACCTTATTGATCTGAGTTCTCCAGAGCAAACACACTTGCTTAAGAACAGAGAGACAAGGAAACACTTATTCAAAGTGTATCCTGTCAACTGACTTCTAAGTGTAAAGATAATAGACAGGAATTCACAAGAATGTTTAGAAAATACATGATTCCTTCTTGAAAAAATATTTTTGAAGATACAAGAAGGTCAAGAAATTAAACATTTCAACAATGAAATCCTGATAAAGAATGGGTGTGATCTATTTAATTCAAACATAAGGCTAAACAACCTTGCGAATTCTGGTCACAGAAAAGTCCAACGATAAATGAATGGATAAAGAAAATGTGGTACATATATACAATGGAATATTACTCAGCCATAAAAAGGAACGAAACCAGGTCATTTGCAGAGACGTGGATGGATCTAGAGTCTGTCATACAGAGTGAAGTAAGCCAGAAAGAGAAAAACAAATATCGTATATTAACACATATATGTGGAATCTAGGAAAATGGTACAGATGAACCTATCTGCAAGACAGGAATAGAGATGTAGATGTAGAGAATGGACATGTGGACATGGCTGGGGGGGAAGGGGAGGGTGGGACAAACTGAGAAGTTAAGACCGACATATATGCACTACCATGCATAAAAGAGATAGCTAGTGGGAACATGCTATAAGGCACAAGAAGCTCAGCTTGGTGCTCCGTGACAACCAAGATGGGTGAGACGGGGTGGGGTGTGGTGGGAGGGAGGTCCAAGAGGGATGGGATATAGGTATACATATAGCTGATTCACTTCATTGTACAGCAGAAACTAACACAACATTGTAAAGCAATTATACTCTAATAAAAAAAAATTAAATACAAATTTTAAAAAAAGAATGAAATGGGAATGCTATAAACCTTGAAACCACGAAAATATTAATAAAATTACTGGTCCATCCACCTCACTACAACTAACTCAATTTCGTTTCTTTTTATGGTTGAGTAATATTCCATTGTATATATGTGCCACATCTTCTTTACCCATTCATCTGTTGATGGACACTTCAGTTGCTTCCATGTCCTGGCTATTGTAAATAGAGCTGCAATGTACATTGTGGTACATGACTATTTTTGAATTATGGTTTTCTCAGGGTATATGCCCAGTAGTGGGATTGTTGGGTCGTATGGTAGTTCTATTTTTAGTTTTTTAAGGAACGTCCATACTGTTCTTCATAGTGGCTGTATCAATTTACATTCCCACCAACAGTGCAAGAGGGTTCCCTTTTCTCCACACCCTCTCCAGCATTTATTGTTTGTAGATTTTTTGATGATGGCCATTCTGACAGGTGTGAGATGATATCTCATTGTAGTTTTGATTTGCATTTCTCTAATGATTTATGATGTTGAACATTCTTTCATGTGTTTTTCATACAGAGTGAAGTAAGTCAGAAAGAGAAAAACAAATACCATATGCTAACACATATATATGGAATCTAAGGGGAAAAAAATGGTCATGAAGAACCTAGGGGCAAGACGGGAATAAAGACGCAGACCTACTTGAGAATGGACTTGTTATGGGGAGGGGGTAGAGTAAGCTGGGACAAAGTGAGAGAGTGGCATGGACATATATACACTACCAAGTGTAAAATAGATAGCTAGTGAGAAGCAGCCGCATAGCACAGGGAGATCAGCTCAGTGCTTTGTGATCACCTAGAGGGGTGGGATAGGGAGGGTGGGAGGGAGGGAGGGAGACGCAAGAGGGAAGAGATATGGGGATATATGTATATGTATAACTGATTCACTTTGTTATACAGCAGAAACTAACACACCATTGTAAAGCAATTATACTCCAATAAAAATGTTAAAAAAAAAAAAAGAAAGATATAGGGGAGGAATGGTTGTGTGCAAAGATTCTAATTTCTATCATCCATTGCTGGGAGCTGATACTACTTAAATTTGAAATATGAGGTTAAAATAATTCAATTTTTTAAAAGATTTTTATAATCTTGTTTTCTTAATTTTAGAGATATCACTGGGAGCTGAATAATATTTTATATTTTTATTTGTGTATGTTTATGTATCTCATTATGTACATCTCTATATTCTTCCAATTATACGTATTATTAACATAGATGCCTCCATTTTCTCATCTATGAAACGGGGATAAAAATAGTATGCATTGCATAGGAAAGTAGAAGGATTAAATAATTGATACACATTTAAGAACTTAACACCTGGCCCAGCTATCACCTATTTGTATAACATGCATCTTAAAGATGATAGTTTATCAGGGGGATGATTTGATAGTAGTGAAAACAAAGCTTTGCTGCTTAAATTTTTAAAATAATGAGCACCTATTATTTCTATGAAGATAAAAATAGCCTTTAATATATATTGTTATTAACTAAACAAGAAATATGGGGAAATATCACTATTTTATTGCAATTGGTGACAATTATGTCTATTTCTGTATAATATCGGTCATAGAGTTTTAAAATTCACTATCCTGGATGTACGTTTTTTATAATTTTTTTGTTTCTGAATATGAATCTATTAAAACCCACGTAATCATTTTCCAAAGCTGGTTACGTACATCCTCCCCCTGCCTTTCAATGTTGCTTTGCTCTCTCCTACAGAAAACTTAATTGGAAATAAAGTATTATGCTCTTGCTAATATCAGTGCCTTAGTGACAACCACCTATATTTAGAATTCTTTAGTAAGTTTTAATGGGTAAGTGGAGAAGTAGGGAACTAAAGAGGACAGCCTGTATACAGTAGTGCTTGGGAAGACTTCTAAAACATGGCGATGCTGCCAGCTTTTAGCAGGTTCCATTTCTCAGCAAGAAAGCTGACACATACCATTCAACTGGTCTTCCTACTCATGTTTAAAATAATCCTTGAGGATGCATAATGAGCAAATGCTTTTATTTCTTCAAAATTGAATTTCAAATTTACGACCAGTATCTCCTATGGGTTTTACTTTATTTTTCTTTAACCTAGAACTGTTTATATATATTTACAATTTAAAACACATATGGCATTAAATACCTCACCACATGAACTCATTATGTATAAAATAATGCCTTTTTTATTTGGTGTTTATTCTAGTAATTATGATAACTGAGAAGTGTTGGTTATAACTAATTAAAATCAGGTGGAGTAACACCCATACTCTCTTTTATAAATGAGATAGCATTCACTGAGACCAAATGTGCCTCATAAAGATAACCATTCAATACCGAATGATGGCAAATATTAAATCAATGACATTTATTCATGATAAAGAATAAAACTGGAGATTTTTCCCCGTTGAAATTACAAATGGACAAAAATCTTGGTACATGATGCCCTCTAGTGGAATTTTTTAAATAGGCAGTTAAATTATGTTTTAGTACCCTTTCAATAGCTGCACTACAAAGTTTACTTAACAGAGAGTTTTAAAGACAAATTAACTTATTTCTTTTAAAATGCTAAGCACTATAAAATAATTTTCCATTAATTGTTTGCAGGTTGTTAATTGTTTGATAGGTTTTACTTTTAAAAATCAAGAATTGTAAAACAAAAATGTCTCTTCTAGCCATTCAAGACCAAGAACGTGTGATTCACGTAAAATGGAAAGTAGAAATACAGAACTCAGGCATATAATTTTATCTCCTTAGGATCTTTGGAAAGAAATGTTATTAAAGGTGACTCTATAAAACTATCATCAAAAACTCTTCTCTAGGGCTTCCCTGATGGCGCAGTGGTTAAGAATCCGCTTGCCAATGCAGGGGACACAGGTTTGAGCCCTGGTCTGGAAAGATCCCACATGCCGCGGAGTAACTAAACCTGTGCACCACGACTACTGAGCCCGCGTGCCACAACTACTGAAACCCACACGCCTAGAGCCCATGCTCCACAAGAGAAGCCACCGTAATAAGCCCGCGCACCGCAACGAAGAGCAGCCCCCGCTCGCCACAACTAGAGAAAGCCCGCGCGCAGCAACAAAGACCCAACGCAGACAAAAATAAAAATAAATAAATTTATAAAAGAAAAAAGCTCATCTCTACATCTAGGATGACTAAAAATGTATTTCACTTTCTTGGTGGAAAACAATAATTTGAAAAGCCCATCACTAAGTCACTAATATGAATTAGAGTTCTATTATTCAAAGTGTGTTTTAGGAAACATTTATTTCATTAATCAATTTTTAAAGTGGGAGGGCAGGAAGGGATGGTATTAGTGAGGTCTACATTCAAATGAGATTGAGAAACCCCAAGTGCTTAACCACAGTTTTCTACTTATCATACTTTTAGAAAGTTTGAACATTAAATGGGCTAGTATAGCATTGATTCAAGGTCCTAGGCATTTATTTATTTATTTATTTATTTATTTATTTAATTTTTTGCGGTACGCGGGCCTCTCACTGTTGTGGCCTCTCCGGTTGCGGAGCACAGGCTCCGGACGCGCAGGCTCAGCGGCCATGGCTCACGGGCCCAGCCGCTCCGCGGCATGTGGGATCTTCCCGGGCCGGGGCACAAACCCGTGTCCCCTGCATCGGCAGGCGGACTCTCAACCACTGCGCCACCAGGGAAGCTCGGTCCTAGGCATTTTATAGCAAGGCGACCCTAGCAACTGAATGGGGCTCTAAAGTGAAATTTCAAGTGACCAGGTCAAAACAGCCATTAATACTTATAAATTCAGATCCTTTTCCCTCCACCGCCCCTCCCCCCACCTCTCTCTCACTTTCCTCACCTCTCACCACCCACGCAGACACCCTAAATCATGACATGCATCATACATTTGGCTGAATAATTTCGGGAGACACCATGCCTCCAAAGCAAGGTTTGGCAAAGCACGGATGGCATAGCCCTTCACCTCTTTTGGTAAATACATTTTTACTGGAACACTGCCATGCTCTTCTGTTTCTGTGTTGCCTGTGGCTGCATTCCTGTAACGATGGCAGAGCTGAGAGGTTGTGACAGAAACTATGGCTTACAAGTCCTAAAAGATTTACAGATAACATTTACCCAGTTCTGCTCTAAAATATTTTTGTTTTCTCAACCAATTCCATGAAGCTCTCCATCGATGACTTTGTCACTGACCCATCACAGTTCTAGAGATCCTGCCTTTCATCTTTCAGAACAGAGTAGGGCAGAAAGTTAATTCTAGGCCTTGATGTCTTCTGAGGGGATATAGTATGAAGTGCACGTCTGATCCCACAACTGCTAAAGCTGATAATGCTGATGACCCTTAGAAGTGAGTGTCTCTAAGCCAATTCACCCATTCTGTCAGTGGACAGAGCAGCCCTGCAGATCAAATGATGTAAAAGAGAAGCAGTCAGCTGTGTTCTCTCCCTTGCCATCAGAACTTTTAGAATAAACTAGGAAAAAAATTTTAGGCACTAGTCAAACTCATCTAAAGGGTTAGTTTTTTAGCCTAAACACGTTACATTCTTTTTCATATTGTTTTCAGGTTAGTCAGGCAAGAAGTATTCTTCATCCTATCATTGCTGCTGTGAAAATTTTTTTTTGCAAACCCAATCTCTGTTTCTTAAGTCTCTCAAATGTATGTTTCCAAGGCCATGAGACTTCCACTTACTAATAATGGTCATTATCAGTTTTGAGTATATTCCACAATGCCCCTTTTCCCTTTAGTTGAATTTAGGAAATATGTAGAGTTGTTTTAGGTAACCATGACACTATGTTGACTAAAAAAGGTAAGGTTGGACTTAGCTATTTGAGTCAGACAGCTCTAACTGTAACACACGTCAGCTGAGAGAAAGCACAGTCCTTTGCTTACCTTATATGGAATGAAGCTACTAGTAAGGCTCAGGGGAATAAAGCAGGATGCTGTCCAGTGATAGAACAGCTCTCAGAAAACTCAGGTCAGTTGAGGCTGAGTACCCTCAGGTAAGTTACTTCAACGTGTATTCAATTATCTGCCCCTCTATAAATAACAAAATCATAAGCCCCCTATGGTGGAAGGTACATGTGTAGATGGAGTGACATGATATAGTCAGAGCAGGAAGTCAGTGAAGCAGCAGCAACTACAAAAGCATGTTTATAACTTCATAATTTTCTCTGGGAAATCTGTTTTCAGTCTACTGTATAAAATCATGATAAATGGAAGCATGTTTTTCCCATCATATTTTAAAACAATGGCGATCGTCTGAAGCTGTCTATAAAAAGTCAGAAATTGTTGCAATTTATTCAACAAAGACTTCTCTCAATTGGGATTAACTTTCACAGAATGGCCATCTTACGGCTTGTGAAGGAGGTTTTATGTTCTTACTGTTTAAATTTACCAGCTTTACTTTCACAAGGCACAGAAGGAATTTGATCATAATTGATGGAACTTCCAAGGTCTGGGCTGTCTTTGAGGTTCTGTAAAACTGTCTTTACATTAACCAAAATGTGATGGTGCACTAAAAGGTCATTCTCTTAAGATCAAGGAATTAACAAAAATTATAACAATCACATTTGAAAATCTATAAGTTGAATTTATATGTAACATTATAATGGTATTGAACTTGTTATATTAATTCTAATAAACATTCATATTAAACTAACTTTCTATATATATCTTTTTTATCTTTCCCTTGATTTTGTGAGGTAAAATCATTGTCCTTAGGGCATAAACTTTTGTTTATGGAAATACTTTTTTGTTTTGGAAATATTTTGTGCTTAATAAATATCTGTTAAGATGAGAAAATATTAGCAAACTTCAGATTGTAACATAAATGTGTAAACATGTATTCAAGCTTTTTTAGAAACATAATTTGTATTGTAAAATGCTATAAATAAAAGACCTATTTTCTGATTATGTTTTCTGTAAAGAATGCCTAGAACCTAAAGCTAAAGAAATTGTAAAAATAGAATTTAAAGCTATCTTTTTTCTGAACTTGAACACTTGAAAGAAAACTACATGCAGAATGGTTGCATTTTCTAAAGAAGCAGTTGTATGAATTAATTTAATGAATATTGTGATAGATTATTCTATTTCAGTATTGTTTAAGGTAAAGATTGAAGGACTCATGATTTGAACTGATACTTATCCCTTAATTGTTTTAGCACATTGGAATGGACAATACAAATTTCACATTTCATGCTGTCTTCCCCAATGTCTGTTTAAATGCTTTTCTCTTATTTCCTGTTTGCCACACAGACATTCACAACTGCAACAATTTTACCAATAATACAAAATCTTTAATAAGAAAAAGTAGCAGTAGCTGTGTGTATGTATGTTCATTTCTCTTCTTCTGTGTGTGTGTGTGTGTGTGTGTGTGCAAGAGATGCTTGGTAAAGCATCTGAAGTTCTGGTGTAACTTTATTCAGTAAGGCAAATTATCATATGATTGGAATGGGAGGCACATTCCATTTTATAGCTCTTCAAACACTTTATAGGTGCAACATGTGCCTCCCTGTAATAACCTTTTAAATATTCAATTCCATAAAAATTATGTTCTTACTTATACTGAAATGAACTCCTGTGTAATCCACCGTTGAGGTGGAATTAGTGTGAATTTGCTGCACAAAGAGTCATCATTAATGGAAACATTCATCTCCAGACAAACACATTCTAATGTATTAAACTTCTTTCAATATATGTTTCCTTTCCTTTAATTGACTTACTTGTTCTGTTCAGATCCTTTTGAGTCTTCTAGCAAAGAAGAAGAAGAAGAGAAAGGAGAGGGAGGAGAAAGAGAGGAAGAGGAGAAGAAAGTAAAGAAGAAGGAGAGGAGGAAGAGAAGAAAAAGGAAAGAGAGGGAGAAAGCTAGGTGGGGGGGAGCTTTACCTTGGCAAACAAAAATTGGTGGTTTGGAGAGAAAAATGTAGTGGCTGCCTAATAATAAGGAAAGCTACCCTAGTTCAGAGTAGTTTGCAATATCTTGTTCATCAATTTAGCAGTCTATCTACTAGACAAAAGGCATAAGAGGGGCAATAAAGATGAAGGGGAGACATACATTATGTCTCCATAAATTTACTCTCTGGTAAAGTAGATCAAACAGGTAGACAAAGGATGATAACACAAGAGAGACTGCTGTCAGTAACACACACAGTGCTGGGTTTACAGAATGATGGGGTTATTTATTGTTGTGACTTTAAGATACAGTTTCAGGGAAGAGTTAGCATTTGAGGTATGTCTTGAAGGATGGATATGGCAGTAGGTATGGGTAAAAGAGGGAATTCCAGGCCACAGGAAAAGTGTGTGCGAGTGCACAAAGGGATAATCAGGGGCATTTGGGGAACAGTAATTGACTCAAGCAGGACAAAATGTAAACTCGAGTAAGAGGGTTACTGAGTGGAAATATATTTAGAGAAGAGTTTGGAGAATGTCTTGTTGAGTAAGAATCAGCATTTCATTAAGACAAAAAAAGGGGTTGCAGAGGGCTTTGCTTTTATTGTTAATGTTATTATTATCATACGACTGTTCTTAATATGCAAGTGTGTTGAGATTTCATGATTAGATATTGGCTTTACAAAAAAAGTCTCTCATGGCAGTGAAGAAGACTTAAAATAGAAAAAGACTGGAGGCAGTAATAGTAATTAGAAGATTAAATATATGGGTGACAAATAGTAAGACCCCTAACCAGCGTGTAGCATGAGGAAAGAAGGTGGAACAGAAGAGATGCTGAAGATAGAATAATTAGAATTTATCAGTAGATTGAAAGTAGGAACAAGGAAAATGGGTCAAATTAACCTACAAGATGCCAATACTAAGTTCAATACTGAGTTTCAGAGAAAATAGGAAAATAATGTGACAAAGAAATTTTAAGAAACAATTGATGAGTTTGGTTTTGAATATGTTGAGTTTCAAGTGTCATGGAGACCTACACGCAGATCTTGAACTTTAGGTAAGTGAAAATATGAAACTTGTGAGTTATGAGGAATTTGAATTTGTTATCCATTAACCAAATATCTAAGCCTCACACATGAAAAGTTACAGAGTTCATAGGAGGTTACTACGAGGCATTTGTGGTAGGTGAGTACACACTGCCAGTACTTTATGCAGCACCATCCCCCACATTCTGGGAGTGTCAGTTATCTGATCAATCATCTCAGACTTCCTAGAGCTCCTGTTGAGACCTGGCACTGTTTTAAATACTGAGATGAAAGCTTATGCTAGATGGAGACCCCATTAATAATGCTTAGAATCTGTTAACCAGCTTGTTAAAAATAAGAGAGTGAGAGATATGATGGTATACAAAACTAGGACTACGTCATTTGGAATCTAATATGACAGCTTGAAAGTGGGCTCCTTGATAAAGATGTAGCTCAGAAGCAGCTGCCTACCATCGTCTCTACAGACCCCGAACACAACTATGCAGGAGTTCCAAGTACATACAATGCAGGTTTTCCCGGACACAGTGGGCTGGGGAGAGGTCTTTGTACAGCTTTAGCTCATCATCTTAAATCTACCAGTGGTTTTTCAGTTAGCATTTGCATAGCTATATTTAAGTTGTAATTTAAGTAATTTTAAATGAATTTTGTCTCCAGATATTACAAACACTATCCAGGCTACTAGAAATAAAGGTGGGTAGGGGTTTACTTACTTATCTCTCCATTCAAATCGCTGAATAGCAATTCTTCAAGGAAGGGTGAGAGCAAGAGGACATAAATTTGTAGGGAAGGTCTTTATATCCTTTCAGCAATCTCTCCAAATGTACATTCCTTTTTCTAAACTAATTTTTATTGGCATATAGTTGTTTTACAATGTTGTGTTAGTTTCTGCTGTACAGCAAAATGAACCAGTTATACATATATTCCCTCTTTTTTGGATTTCCTTCCCATTTAGGTCAGCACAGTGCATTCAGTAGAGTTCCCTATGCTATACAGTATGTTCTCATTAGTTATCTATTTTATATATAGTATCAATAGTGTATATATGTCAATCCCAATCTCCCAATTCCTCCCACCCTCCCTTCCCCTTTGCTATCCATATGTTTGTTCTCTATGTCTGTGTCTCTATTTCTGCTTTGCAAATAAGATCATCTATACCATTTTTCTAGATTCCACATGTATGTGTTAATATATTTGTTTTTCTCTTTCTGACTTCATACATTTCTTATATTGTGAAAATTAGAAGTGTAGAACAGTTTTTGGTAGTCCTTTTAAACACTTGATCAATTTATCATATTGTTTGTCATCGAGAAAAATTGGTCTCAACATTTTTAACTTTACAAATCTGTGTACAGCCAAATCTCAGTTTCTTGGCAGCAACGTGAGTGTGATTCTGTTGTGTAAGCTGGTAGTGTCATGGATTTACCAATCTATAATTTTTCTTCAAATAACGTGTTTAGAAATACTTATGAAGGTACTTTACCAAAATCCATGGTGTTTTGGGCTGAATTGTGTCCCTTCCAAATTCATGCGTTAAATCCCTAACTGCCATCACCTCAGAATGTGACTGTACTTGGAGATAGAGACTTTTTTCTTTTTCTTTTTCTTTTTTTTTTTTTTGCGGTACGCGGGCCTCTCACTGTCTCACTGTTATGGCCTCTCCCCGCTGTGGAGCAGAGGCTCCGGACACGCAGGCTCAGCGGCCATGGCTCATGGGCCCAGCCTCTCCGCGGCATGTAGGATCTTCCCGGACCGGGGCACGAACCCACATCCCCTGCATCAGCAGGCGGACTCTCAACCACTGCGCCACCAGGGAAGCCTGGAGATAGAGTCTTTAAAGAGGTGATTACATTAAAATGTGGTAATATAGGAAGGGCTCTGATCCATACGACTGGTGTCCTTATAAGAAGAGGAAATGAGGACATAGACACACACAGAGGAGACAACCATATATAAATCAGTGAGGGAGACCTAGTGGAAGCCAACCCTGCCAACACCTTGATCTTAGACTTCTAGCCTCCAGAACTGTAGAAAATGAATTTCCATGTGGAAGCCACCCAATCTGTGGTACTTTGTATGGCAACCTTAGCAAACTAATATACATAGCAACAAAGATACAGCCTTTGAACTGCCACTGCTCAACAGAATGAAAGCAATATGATCAATGCTTTTATATTGTGTAAATAAAAGCAGTTTCCATAAAAAATATAGTTTTTCATTACCCCAAATGAGAATTCTTAGAAAGTATGTTCTAATTAAAACTTGTGTTAGTATAACAAAACAAAATGCAGTATCTAGTACCAGTTTTCTAATTATCTCTAAGAAAAAAAAAATCAGTTATAAATGAAGCAATTGGATTCTGCTCAACAAAATGAGTGAGTTTGCACTGAGCATAGGTTTTGTTGGAGGCTGGTCAAGTATTACATAGCATCCTCTCATTCAGTAAACAGCCAGGGATTCATAATAGGTATGCTTTATGGACATATAATAGTTTGGTTTACTTTTGTTAGAATCCAAAGATTTCATTTAAGGAAGAAGTTGATAAAGCAAAGTGTAAATGTCCTACAGCATTGTATGGTTGAAAAGAATACACATTTGAAGAAAAGAGTAATTTTTTTCTCAGGGCACTTTTAATATCTTTCAGTATTTTAATAATACATTTGTAACTCCTTGGCAAACGTAACTTCTACATGTAGGGACACATAGCTAATTTATTACGAAAAGATAAAATGCTATCTTGGGGGGTCATTTCTATCATGGAGTAAGAATTATCTTAAACCTAAAGCAATCACCTAGACTTTCTTTCTTCTGAAAGAACTCGTCTAACATACCCTGTGATTATGGCTGGTTCTATTTTACTTTTTTCCAGGAAAGCAGCCAAATTCCAGTAATTAACAATATTTATAGCTGGGTTAAATCTCATTGCTGTCGTTTAAACACTTTTCTTTTTAAAGTCTTTGTTTATGCTCATTTTAAATGTGGTCTCCTGTTTACTTCAAAGCTAGTCTACACGTTGTGTCCTGCCTGAAGAAGCTTCTGGGATTTGGGGCTTTTAGGAAACTCAGAATTTCAATATTTGGAGAGTTCATTCTCTGCATGGTCATATACAGTATAAGTCTAGGAACAGTCTTGAATTTTCCACTATTTCCCCTTTAGTGCATATGCAAATTTGTAATTATATATTCATTTATGAGATTATTTGATTACAGTTTGTCTCCCTTATATACCAGACTACACACATTTTTGCTTAACCTTGCTCAGCGCTTAGCTCAAGATGGACACATAACAAGCCCCCAGTAAATCCTGGTTTCTAAACTAGGTTGTACAGTCTAATAAATAATGTTGAATAAACTCTTCTTTGGTCTTAACCTCCCTCCATAAACCACATTAACATATTTCTGTGAAAAACAGACTTGAATTGTGGATATTTTGGTAATCTTTCTTTTTGTTAATCATAAATCATCTGATTCCACTGTAGGATGTATACCTCAGGGCCATAATATTCTTCCCATTTATTGAATATTTAGTATATATCATGCATTGTGCAAAGCATGAATCACGCAAAAGCATCTAAGGTATGAACTATTAGGATCCCTAATAAAAAAAAAGCAAACAACAAAAAAAGGCTATTCATGTTTAGAAGGAATAGGTAATCTTTAAGACAATACGTGTAGGAAATGAGTACAAGATGGGAAATTGGGTCTGATAAACCTACATCCCTGGGATCAACAACCAGATACCCATGTTTGAGTGCATGGCTATTTTGAACATCCTCTCTTCTTCCTTTTATCTTTTGAGTGAGTGGGGTTAGAGAGCATCTTAAGCTCCTTTATGATCCCAGCCATCCATAGCCAGTTGCAGTGATTGGGTAATTCCATTCTAGGAAAAAATATCACTACTGATTTCCAGATCCGCCAAACAGAATCAAATGAGCTGGGAGAAACTAAAATCTTTGTAAGGTCTAAAATGTCTAGGTAACAAGAGAAATTAATCTGTTTATATCACATGAATGTGTGGGCAGACTTTAATTTATGAAAAAGAAATGACTCCAACTGATACTGCTTTTATGTGAACATGGTTAACATGAGCTGAAAAGTCCCACCAAGATTTTATACACTATGAAAAAAAAAAGAGACATTAAGCTTATTTAAGATCACTTATGATTATTTTGGTATCTAAAATTTTTCTGTTTTGTGATTATACCTTAACCTTTAAAATTAGAATACCTTACATATTTATTTTAGTTTATCTTTTTCAAGGGGGTTTACCTATACTAATTAACTTGGTTCTCTCAAACCTGTGAAGTAGCTTGGTGCTCTGGTCCTATTTTCAAAGATGAGGAAAAGAAGTTCTGAGAATCTTGGTAATTTGCCCAAGGTCATTCATAAAAAGGAGCAATTAAGGCTTCTGCTGCTAGAATGCTTTGTGCTATATCTCACTCCTTTTCTAAAATTTGAGTGTTATTGTTAATGGACCTTACCAAAGGGAATAAGCCAAACAAATGCTAATGATAATATCCTTTTCCTAAACAGGAAATATTTTATCACATAGACTTTAATTACTATCATCACAATAGGATAATATATTCCAAAACAAAACAAAAAAAATTGGCATCACTCTGAAGAAAGAGAAACAAACAAAAGACTGAGAACTTACAGGGAAAACCTGGCGTTAGACATTCAGAAATAAACAGTCCTAAACTATAAGCAGTGCCATAAAAACAAAATATACAGTGCAGGATTTTAATCCAAGCCTTTCAAAGTTTTCCTTAGAAAATATGATATGCCTTTCTTCAATAATGCAAAAAGCAGATCTTCCAAGTTAAAATGCCCATAATGTACAAGAAGAAAGAAAAAAAATAAAGAAATCATGATTTAAAGGGACTGAAAGCTGCTGTTTGTATCAAGTACTATGAATCAACCCTAACCTGACCTTCACATGGAATATTTAATATCTAGCAGAGGACTTGGGCTTTGAACATCAAAATCTCATTTCAGATTACTCATCTGTGAAATTCTAGGAGACATTAGAAAATCCCATGGAAGATAACAAATAACCAAAAGGAAATATCAGCAAACAAGCCAACAGTGTCTTTAATGGAGCATAAGAAACCTTTTTGAAGTGTTCTGACTGATCTATGGAACTTGAAGTCTCATATTTTATAAGAAAATATTTTAAAATGTAATAAAATATTATATATTCTACCATAGAAAACTAGCAGATGACTCAAAGTAACCAGAATATGTAAAAATATATCTATAGATCTATAAACAAATATATTTTAATGTATTTTCTTCCAGAGATATAATAATGCTCAACCATCTTTTTTTTTTTTTTTTTTTTTGCGGTACGCAGGCCTCTCACTGTTGTGGCCTCTCCTGTAGCGGAGCACAGGCTCCGGACGCGCAGGATCAGCGGCCATGGCTCACGGGCCCAGCCGCTCTGCGGCAGGTGGGATCTTCCCGGACGGTGGCACGAACCCGCGTCCCCTGCATCGGCAGGTGGACTCTCAACCACTGCGCCACCAGAGAAGCCCTCAACCATCTTTTATTTTTTTAATTTTTTTTTTAAATCCTTGGAAAATTAAAAGTACGATTTATTTTTCTTTCCTAGTCCAGAGTTTTGTTTTTTTTTTTTAACATCTTTATTGGGGTATAATTGCTTTACAATGGTGTGTTAGTTTCTGCTTTATACATATACATATGTTCCCATATCTCTTCCCTCTTGCGTCTCCCTCCCTCCCACCTTCCCTATCCCACCCATCCAGGCTGTCACAAAGCACCGAGCCAATATCCCTGTGCCATGCGGCTGCTTCCCACTAGCTATCTACCTTACGTTTGTTAGTGTGTATATGTCCATGACTCTCTCTCGCCCTGTCACAGCTCACCCTTCCCCCTCCCCATATCCTCAAGTCCGTTCTCCAGTAGGTCTGCATCTTTATTCCTGTCTTACCCCTAGGTTCTTCATGACATGTTTTTTCTTAAATTCCATATATACGTGTTAGCATATGACAACCATCTTTTAAATAAAATAACTTTTAAGTTTCAAGGAACATCAGTAGAGAAAAAACACTGCACTAAAATGATTATCATGGACTCAAACCATACTGTCGGTTACAGGGGGAAAAGTAATCAAATTACTGTTCTCCTGCAAGTCAGCCCCCACCCACCTTCTAGTAAAATCACAAGACTCACAATATAACTGAGAAGTAATTCAATTCATAATGACATCTTTATAGAATGATTGCGTCACTTTTTGACCTAGATAAGCTAAGGAGAATGTTGCCTTATCAGAGTCTGCATTTACATTGAAGAAAACTTGACAACAATAACCTGAATTAACCATGGTAAGAAAGAGAAATCCCACTCTCTGTGCCCATGATTGTTCATGGTTGGATTTATTGGTCTGACAACTTATCAATATGTATAGTAGTGATTTTTTTAAGATAGTGTTATTGTTTAATTTACATGAAACAAAATAGCAAATTTGAATACCTCTCTGGCAAAATGATGTGACTAAAAGAGCCCAAAGAGATGAGTTGTTTCCCTTTTTTAAACTTTATTGGAGTAGAGTTGATTTACAATGTTGTTTTAGTTTCAGGTGCACAGCAAAGTGATTCAGTTATACATATACACAGATTCAATCTTTTTCAGATTCTTTCCTCATATGGGTTATCACAGAATATTGAGTAGCGTTCCCTGTGCTATACAGTAGGTCCTTGTTGGTTGTCTGTCTTATATATAGTGGTCTGTGTATACTAATCCCAAGCTCCTGATTTATCACTCCCCCAACATTTCCCCTTTGAGAGATGAGTTTTTTTAAATGGTGGAGTTTCAGAAGCTTTAGGAGAAAATAATCCTGTACAGCACAATAGTAGCTACAAGTCTCACAGAGAGCTTCTTCTCTTTTCCCCGGTGAACACCACTGAGATCAAAGCCTTTGGTTTTCCAGGCCATGACCTTTATCCACCACTTCTCATCAGGATTCCATGCGCTTGAGGATTGTTTTTCAGGACAGCGGGACCTGGTGAAGTGGGACTGGAGGGTGGGGCTGACGCAGAGAAAGGTGAGGTTTGTAGGGTGGAGGCAGAGGGAGGCTGGAAGATGGAAGGAGGTCGGGCCAATGGCATTCGTAGAGAAGGTCCGCCTGCTCTTTTGGAGAGGAGAGAAAGGGAACAGAGCCTAGCATTTTTCTGTGGCTTCAGTTCCGAAAGGCACATTTAGCTCCGAGATCCATGGGGGTGTGTGTGGGTTCAGTTCCTAAGAATATCAGGTCCTCTGATATTCTTACAGCATGGTTTATAGCCCGGTCCTTTCAAAGTGTTTCTGGAAGAATTCAGATAAGGCAGAAGTGTGTTCAATCTGTGATAGCAAACTGGTAGACCTGATTGACCTGTTAAAAGTTCAGTTTGGCCAATACCACGTTTTACCTTTTTTTCTTAATACTTTGGGTTTGCTAGGGTCCACACATCCTCTGTTGTCTTATACTTAGTCCTCTTCAAAAGGGCATGAAGGGGGACTTCCCTGGTGGCGCAGTGGTTGAGAATCTGCCTGCCAATTCAGGAGACACGGGTTGGAGTCCTGGTCCGGGAAGATCCTGCATGCTGTGGAGCAACTAAGCCCGTGCACCACAACTACTGAGCCTGCGCTCTAGAGATTGCGAGCCACAACTACCGAAGCCCGCATGCCTAGAACCCACGCACCACAACGAAGAGTAGTCCCCAGTCGCCACAACTAGAGAAAGCCCATGCACAGCAACGTAGACCCAATGCAGCCAAAAAAAAAAAAAGGGCATGAAGGCATGGGAGTTTTCAAGCCCTTTTCCAGAGCACTGGACAAGGAGTCTAGTGTTGGAGGCTATTAACTCCAGAAACACTATTATCACTGGAAAACCTTTAACCTATTGGGGTGTGTGTGTGCGTGTGTATGTGTTTATGAACCTGTAGTAATTTCCATGTAATGTTGGATGTTTTGTCCCTAGAAATATATACTCAGTGCTAAAGAATGAGAAATGACATTTTTGGTTTAATTCGTATATTGAGCAAATTCATACACAGCGACTAAAATGTACAGATTTAAAATAGACACATAATATTTTGAGCTACTCACTGAACTTTTATAGAATGTAAAGAAACACGTTTTTGTTCTTAGGGTTCCTTCTCTCTATATCAAAAAAGTTTCATTATTTAGCTAACTTTTAAAGCTATGTTATCACATTTTCAACTGCATTTTCTCATTTTACTCTGTTAGAGAAAGGTTTCTGTATAATTCATATAAATGCTCGGCCACCGTCTTACTATTCCTTCCTGGGCATTTTTTATTGCAAAAAAAGATTCACTCTATTAAATGTAAAGTTCTCCAAGCCTTGTTTTCTCACTTCTTCTTCCAAACAGAGCCTGGAGATGGGACACTTGGTGGCTCATGGCAGCGTGCACATGGTCAGCACAAGAGCCTGAAAAATAGCCTAGGCCCATCTTCCGCCATCTCCTGCCAGGCCTCTTCATGTATTATTAAAACCAGCAGGGCTTCCTGGACGGCTGAATAAAGCTGACCATCCTCCACGAACGAATTCCATCCTCAGGCTTCTGAATGTTCGCCAATGCTCTGTGTCGCCTGCACATGGCAGATATAATTGGCAAACTGAATGAAGAATTTCCTATACCAGGCAGTATTCGAGATAGAAGATAAGAACAGCCTGAATAGCTAAGCTGGCATGTGAAAGGGGCTCTTCTTTTCATGTAACACTTATTATGAAGATGCAAATTTCCTCTCAATCAGAAGCGATGTTTGTGGCTGCTCAGCAGACATTCCTTTAGCTGGTAGCAATCTGTGTCCCCAGTGTCTTATTTTTCAATATTTTCCAATTCCATTTTGAGATGATATAATAGCATCTTCTCAGAATTCTCTATAGACATATATTGACAAATATTTGTAAATTATATCAAATTATATCCTTTGTGTCGTATTATTTGTATATTCAAAATGCCATAACCAGGGATTTGTCCTACTCCATGTTCACTTCACTGAAACCGAAGTTAGTAAAAGTGAATAAAGTCGTTGGTTCAGACCCACATTTTGATTAAGTAATATCCCACAAAAAGAGTCATTAAGTATCTATGCATCATTCTGGCCACTTGGTACGTAGCTATTTTTAAAAGGTATCTGGCTGATGTGTTTACACTGTTCACATAGGTTATTTTGTAATTTTGTTCCCATCAGTATACTTCATTTACTAAGTCATATATGCTATGCATATATGCTCTAAAATAATCATTAAGCTTTTACAAGGAAAAGAAAATAACCTTGGTCACACATTTGATTCTCACTCTCCAAATTTCTTCCCTTGGTGTTTCTAGATACTTGGTTTTCCTTCTAGAAATGGTCAATGCATATAAAGAAAAAGAAAAAGAAAAGAAAAAGAAAAGGTCCATAATTATAGGACCCTATACTAGGTTTCCACACCTTAACTTTTCACCATAACCACTTTTGAAACCTGACAATTTGTATCAAGTTGACAACTAGATTTACTATCAGCATAATTACTAAATTTTCTTTTTTATTAGATTAAAAGCAAGCATATAAATATGAATACAGGGGACACAGAAATGCTATTCACTCATTCTTGAACTCACTGCACATTCAAGACCGCATGTGTTGCGTGCCAACTATTGCAGAGCACTCCACTAACCCTGCAGATAATACCCAGTTCTACAGCTCACCCTCTGCCATCCAGGACCTCACAGCCAGAGGAGCGATGCCTAGCTTGCTATTTAGCATGTCAAGTGTCTTTTTAGGCCATCTGATCTTTCACCTCCCCCCTCACTCCCTCTGTAAGTCTCTTTGCCTCTTTCTGTCTCCCTGAGGGTGTTCGTTTCACATCCTCAGTGTGGCTCTGTACCCACGGGTAGATGTTTCCTCTCTCCCTTGCCTCTCTGTCTCTATCTTCCTTTACCTCTTTCTAGCTTCCTTTCTCTCATTCCCTCTTGCTCTCTGACCACCATTTTCTCCTTCTGTCCTCTTCTTACCCCTCCCTTCATCCTCAATCTTCAGAAATACACCATCTTTCTATCCTCTTCTCTCTATTCCTGCTGTCCGTCCAGTTTCTGCTGTCTGTCCAGTTTCCTATGTCTGTGCTTCCCTTTCTCTGCCTTCCTCTCTCTTCTCTTTGTAAGTGAATAGCCACTTGCTGGTCACACTCCTGTCCCCCCTCATCTGGTCCACTGCTACTTACACATCAAGCCTTAGTATAAATGCTACTTTCAGAAAGCTATCTCCCTTAACCAGATTAAATACTTTTTTTTAACCTATAAACCCATACTCTTTCATTCTTTCTTCAAGGTCTCAACTCATCTACAATTATGTTTTTAAAATGGGTTTTTTAAATTTTTGAAAGAAAACACATAATTTTAAAAGAGAATATAAAGTAATGCAGTAGAAAGTCTCCCACCTACCCCTGTTCCCCTCCAGCCAAATTTCCCCACAATTCTCCCTACCACCATCTGCCATACCTAGGTGGCCATTAATTTTAGTTACTTTTGAATCGCTGCATAGTCCCTTTGTCTATTTACAAACAAAAATGAATATGTATATTCTGATTCCTTTTTAATTATACACAATGTATCATCAGCTTATACACACAATTACACACTATACTTTTTATCATAATACGTTCTGGAGATCTCTCTATATTAGTAAGTAGACAGCTTAATCATTTGTTTCTGAAAGCTGCATTCTATTTTATTGTTTGTGTGTATCATGAATTGATTAAATCACTGCCTATTGATGGATATGCCAGCTGTGCCTGATACAAACAAATATTTCTGGAATCTTGAGTATACATTGTTTCACATATGTGTGAGTTTAGGATAAATTTCTTAAAGTGGAGATGCTTGATAAAAGATGATGCACATTTTTATGGGCAATATACGAGAGTAGCTGTTTCCCCACATTTTTGTCTAGAAAGTATATAAGCAAACTTAGAAACTTTGTCAGGCCAGTGAGTGAAAAACGGCACTGCAGTGTATTTATCATTCTATCTAACATACCATAAGAATTTCCCACTCTCTTGAATTCTTTCTTAGCCTAAAAACATGCTTAGCCTTTCCTTACTTTAAACGAAGGAAAATATTTCCCTAACTTGATTATCTCTCCACCTCGTTATCACTCTCTTTCTCATTTTCCTTCACTTCTTTACAACCAGTGATTCTTTTTGCGGTACGCAGGCCTCTCACTGTTGTGGCCTCTCCCGTTGCAGAGCACAGGCTCCAGTCGCGCAGGCTTAGTGGCCATGGCTACGCGGCATGTGAGATCTTCCCGGACCGGGGCACGAACCCGTGTCCCCTGCATCGGCAGGCGGACTCTCAACCACTGCGCCACCAGGGAAGCCCACAACCAGTGATTCTTGAGCCCGTTTTAATCTGACTAGTATTCTTATCACCCTACTGTTAATGCTCTTATAAAGGTTACCAATAACTTCCTAATTCCCAAATCTATGGAGGATTTTCTGTCCTTATCTCACTTGATTTTTCTGGAATATTTGAAATTTACTATCATGCTCTCCCTTCTAAAAATTTCTTACCATTGACTTCTGGGGAAAACCTCTTCTGATTATTCTATAATCTCTTTGGTTAACGCTTTAGTTGCTCTGTGTCAATCTCTTTGGTAGGCTTTACAACTGCTTTTACCTTGCTCTGGGTATTTGTGTAATAGAGAAGGGCACAGGTGTAAAATATTAAGTTAAAATCTTCAATTATAGACTTATGGAAAATGGATTGTATAAATTATTAATAATAAGTAACATTTATGGAATGGCTTGGTATGTGGCAAGGACTAAAGTATGAGTTGTAGACATTTTGTTATTACACTATGAAATAAGTTCCATAGCAGAGCCTCATTTAAGCCTTCAATTGTTGAGAAATGAATGAGGAAACAATGACTGAATGAATATTTAGTATTCTAGGGAATGATCATCTAATCTCTTCCAGAAAACTGAAAACATGATCTTCTGGAAATATTGGAAATATATACTGAAAAGATCTCTTGTAGGATTTATTGAACTGGTTGGCTTGGAGAGCCACCTGGTGGTAAGAGAATATGTGAGGAAAGGTGGAGCCTAAAATCGCATCCCCTGAGAGGTATACTGCTTTACCTAGAACGATTCGGGCCAGAACTGTTAGGATCTAACTAGATCTCATACAGGATTCTACTCTTACAACTTTGCTGTACCAGCTTATCTGATTTTCCTTACACGTTTTCAGAAAAACATATTTTCCTATGGGTTTATTTAACTTATCAACCTGGCAGTAGATACTCAGAATTGGGAAAAGAAATGCATGGGAGTGAGGTATGTAAAAACAAAACAAACCAAAATGACAGTTGAGCTTATCCCATCAGAGGGTTAGAGATGGGGGCAATAATGGCAAAAGTTGCTGCTAAGAGCCTCCTTCCCTTCCTTGTCTCCCATCTTTCTACTGTCTGATGTGGTTTCAGAGTTAACTATTGCCTAAAAACATGCAGCTTCTTCGTGTATGCCAGAGATAGGTTCAGAATTGTCCATAAAAAAAGTGAGTCAGGAGACCCAAGAGGATTTCTTTTAAGATTTAAGAATGAAAGGCCAATAAACAAAGAAACTTTTGCTACATTATGCTAAGATAATAAAACATCCCCAAATCTCAGTGGTTCTCAATAGTATACATTTCTCATTCATGTGACATGTGGATGGTGGCTGCAGCTTTATTCTGCTCAGAATGGAATGCTTCTCAGTCCAGAATTCAGGCTGAAGGGAAAGTTCAAATATGAGACAGGTTATTCCTGTGGCAGAGGGAAAAGACCAAGAGATCTCAAAGACACTCTCACTGGCTCTTAAAGCTCCTTCTCAGACCAGCGTTGGTCTCTTTCCCTCATATTTCATTGGATAAAACATGTCACATGGCCAAGCCTGATACTGATGGAGATGTACATATACTCTCACTTAAGAAGTAGATATAAACTAAGTGTAACATAATTTATTGTCCAAACCAGGACAATGTTGAGAGTGAAAATATTTTTCAATAATTAAGCCAGGACAATAGGCATAAATTGGGATTGTCCTGGCAAACTTGGATATATTGTCACCTTCTTATAATCCTTTTACAGGGGAAAAATGAGCAGGTAATTGAGAATAATTGAGTCGATCACAAGCGTTGATTAAAAGACCTGGCAAATACATATGGATACATACACTTGGGCCGAGGAAAGCAAGGGAAAGCAGGCAGGAAGAAAGACTAGATCAGGTGCATCAGGAAGCTGGATATTAGCTTTGGGCTGTGAGATCTTTCCTGAAATAGAGGTCAAGACAAAGGATGATGAACCCAGAGTAGTTCAATTTAACTGTCCTGCTTCTCAAAAGATCAGCAATGGTAAGAAAAGGAGAGTCTGGGTGCCATTTCTCTGGCCTCAGTGGTTGAGTCACCTGCCCTGGGGCTCAAGGCCTTCGTGGGAGATGACAAGAGGGCATAGAGGATCCAGGTTTGTTAGTTCAGTGATTGCAAGTGTTTAATATGTAAAATAAAAAATGTTTATTCAATTACTTTCCCAAATGAGATAAATTGGAATCATTTACAATGAGAGAGATTGAAGAATTAAGATAACTATAGAAAAAACCCACAAATCTTGTGGGTCTAGGCTATTTTTTTAAAAAATTAGGGATTCAAAATATAGCAGAGATTAATTACCTGAATGATATACAGATTGATATAGAGTGGAATAGTGATAACAGCGTGCGAGGGAAGATCAATTAGCCAACAAATGAATTAGAAGTTAACATATTTCTATTGCTAAAATTTGATTCTAATCAAATTAATGTTTCCTAGCTCAGAAATAGTTTTAGAGCATGAACGTAAAAGCAATCCTGAGCCATTTAAAAACAAGTACCTTTTTGTGACAAAAAATATTTTTGAATGAGAAGATTAAAATCAAATGTTTTCTTTTAGGGTGTAGTACAAAAATATGTGGTTTAAAGAAGAGACACGTAGTTAATAAATGAAATTCTCTAGACAACAATTCACAGTGTTAAAGAGGGAATATGTATTTCAGATATTCTCTAGACATTAGCGGTTGTCACTGAACAAAGTGACACACTTTGTTGTCACACTTTGATCTTAATACTACTGTATCATTTTTTTTGACCCCATTCAAAGAGCAAACCTAAACAGGTGGTGGCCTTGGGAAAGCATCACCCCCTGTTTCAATTGCTCCTTTACTAACTGCAGTATTTAATTACATTAGTTTTCTTTTTTTAAATAAATTTATTTATTTTATTTTTGGCTGTGTTGGGTCTTCATTGCTGCGTGTGGGCTTTCTCTAGTGGTGGCGAAAGGGGGCTACTCTCCATTGCGGAGCACGGACTCGAGACGCGTGGGTTTCAGTAGTTGTGGCGCTCAGGCTTCAGTAGCTGTGGCACGCGGGCTTAGTTCCTCCGCGGCATGTGGGATCTTCCCGGACCAGGGCTCGAACCCATGTGCCCTTCATTGGCAGGAGGATTCTTAACCACTGCGCCACCAGGGAAGCCCTAATTACATTAGTTTTCTATTCTTAAATGTGTCCCAAGAACATGCGATTTAATATTTTTGTCATTTCTTTATGCACTTCAAAGAAAGCACTATATTGCCTTAAATATGTACATATTTATTCAGAAACTATATTTAAAAACAGTGTTCTTAGTGATCCCCATTTATGAAACGGTGGAAATTTCCTGAGGTAAAAAATACCTATTTGGAAATTGTTGGTGTAATAAAAGTTTGCTGTTTTAACCACAAGGTGGCAGAATAAGCTAGGTGCTCCATGTGTCTTTTCCAAATTGCTCAAAGTATCTTCAGACACCTAGTTCTGTCAAATTCAGACGAAAGATGCCAAAATAAGTGTACGATGTGCCTTCATTGACCTGGATATGTGCGTAAGACAAGTGACTATATAAGTAACAGCTTTTGAAAGAAGTTAAAATAACTGAATGCTCTTTCATATTGTCAAGACAAATCACATTCAAAAGGTATTTTAAAGTTGGTTTCCAGTAAACATTCGAGTTGGTTTCAAATAGACACTTTCTCTTAACACTGTGACCATATTTGGCCTCCTGCACTGTGAACCCAGGGACTTTTTCTCTCCACAGTCTGCTCCTGAGATCACACGGAGGATGCCCGGGGAGGTGCCACTAAAAGATGTCTTGAACCTCTGTGCCAGTAGAGAGAGGCAGCTATCTTCCTCCCTCCTCCTACCCAACACTATTGTTTGTGGAAACGTAAAACACACACTTACCTTTGGAAACTAATCCAAAGGAAGTAACATAGTCATCCTAAAATAATAAAAGAAACTATAATTTATCATAACCTCCAATATGGCCAAATATACAAAGTTAACAAAAACACTACAGTCAAGATGTCATCTACTAGCATATTTCAGTGCATCTGAGGCAATGTTACTATGAAGAAATCATAACTGAATCGTTGTCTTGGTATAATAAATGGTGAGTTCTGTATTTTAATAACTTGCTGGCAATTGTATTGCTAGAAGGAAATCCAACCTTCTTCAAATGGCATTCAAGACCCTTTGCTATCTGTTATTCTTAGGCATTCATTCTCTATATTTATCTAAGCAGACCATGGCCTTTTACACTACTGTTTTGCCAAGACTCTTACTTCTTGGAATGTCCTTTCTTCCTCTGTTCCCGCAACAGGCAAGTTGCCATTTTTCCTTCAAGAAATGACTCAAGATATCATCTCTCTGAAATCTCTCCTGAATTGTGCTTTGAAAGTGGAAATAATATTTTCCTCTTTTGCAATCTTAGAATCATTGTATCTATCTTCATCACTTTGGTCATTTAATTCTACTTGCTTTTTGTACATTTATGCCTACCCAAGGAGAGGGACCTGATTTCATCAGTTTTGTATCTCATGCCTACTGGGGAGATGTAAAACAGAAGGGGCACTCAATAAGCCCTTTGGTGAAGGAATGAAGGAGCCAATAACACCTATAAATTCATGCAGCAAGTAGCTCAATGTAAATCTACATTATCATTTTTATTTGAAGATGACATTTATATTCAAAGAAGAGTATGTTTTTAGAGTTTATCTTTAGTTGATTTATTTTTAAATTAAATTCAGAAAAAACCTTCAAATTGTGTTTAAATTGTAGAGCACAAATTTTTGTGCCATTATCCTTCAACTCCTCACATCCTCTGAAGTCATATATATTAAAAAATTCAGCATACTAAAATTGGAATTTTAATAACATATCCTGTGGAGATTATTCCTCCTAAGTACAAAACTTTAGTATTTCCTTAATATTTTGAGTAAACAAACACCTATTAAATCCATAAAATGATAAAGGTGATGTGCCAGGTATACCTTACATCAAATAAATAACATTTTATACTTACTCTGTGGACAGTAGACCTGACCGAAATGGTTTTAAGAGAAAATTATCTGATATTTGTGTCCTTAAAACAACAAGCTCAGCTTGACCATAATGGGGGAGGGGGTCATAAAAAGTAATTAAGCACATTTATCCAAATAAACTGGATAACATTAATAGACTTAATCCTTTAGTCAAAAAAAAAAAAGTCTCAATGACATTCGTTTTCAGATAACTGAAAACACAGACCTTGCATTTTTCATGCAAAAGTGTCCAGGAGAAGAGACTCCACCAAGAGAATGTTAGAACACTGACGCTACAATCAGAAAAGCAGTCAGCATTACTTCAGAACTATGGGTACACTCTGCTGACCAGGAAAACTATGACTCTCATAAACTTATTTCAGTATCTGGGGATATGTGGTTTGATATTTAGATTTCTGGAGGGGATTTAACATTTTGACAAGGTAATCTACACCATCGATGGCATCAGTCACCTGCCTGAAAAGACTTTTTCATGACAAGAAGGAAGAGATACCTAGAGTCACCTAACAGAAAGGAGTTTGGGATCAGCATTAGAACGTTGGTCAGGGTAGGATTGAATACTCCCACTCACTTTCCTCCATCTGATGTGCATGCATGTATGTTTGAGTGTGTGAGTATCAGCATTATTTAAACCTAATAAATAAATATGTAAGAATTAAATGTTAATTATATATTTCTTATATAGAATTTTAAAATTCCATTTAGAAAGCATACTTTAGGCATAAAATTTAACACTCTACATATATACACATCTAAAGAGTCAAAAATTATCTCTTTAATTTTTAAAGCGATTGAGTGTATATAGAAAAAAGAAAAGAGTTGATAGTTTCCACTTGAATCAAATTAAATACTATCATAAAAATGAAAAATATGAATAGTTGTGAATGGGTATGGCTACACTATGTTGAAGATGAACTCTTTTCTATGTTACAATTGATAAATACTGTTCAAGTGACAATTCTAAGGGATTTCCAGGTTTTTTTTTTAAGCTAAGAACAGCGTATGTCTTAATAACATCAAAATTATTTAAAAACTGGGAACAAAGCAAAGAAGAAACTGGATTCATCTTAAGTTAACCATATTTTGTTAAATTGATCTATGTATATTAATCTATATATATGTATCTCTCAAAGCAGACTTGAATGGTCTTCAAAAATGGGGAACATGTCTTATTCATTTTGTATCATAATGGTTGGACATAAAGGTGTATACTATATTTTTAACTGAATTAAAACAAAACCTGTACCTCCAGTAACACCAAGGTACGAACTTCTCGTCATACATGACATTCTAGAGATTTCAGACTAGTAGCTATTAAATCTATTTGGACATCTGTCATAAAAATTCTCAAGCACTGAACAGAAAAATATGTTTTTTCTAACTTATATTCTTCATTTATTGCCAATGCAATCCCAATTTCTTTAATGAAAAAGATTCACATTATTTATCATATATTTATCATATTTGTCAATATAATAAAAATTGGAGAAAGCAATATTTATTTAACGATTTTTAAAATTTTTATTTATTTATTTTTTACATCTTTATTGGAGTATAATTGCTTTACAATGGTGTGTTAGTTTCTGCTTTATAACAAAGTGAATCAGTTATACATATATACATATCCCCATATCTCTTCCCTCTTGCGTCTCCCTCCCTCTAGCCCTCCCTATCCCACCATTCTAGCTGTTCACAAAGCACCGAGCTGATCTCCCTGTGCTATGCTACTGCTTCCCACTAGCAATCTATCTTACATTTGAAGTGTATATATGTCCATGCCACTCTCTCACTTTGTCCCAGTTTACCCTTCCCCCTCCCCATGTCCTCAAGTCCATTCTCTAGTAGGTCTGCGTCTTTATTCCAGTCTTGCTCCTAGGTTCTTCATGATCATTTTTTTTAGATTCCATATATATGTGTTAGCATATGGTATTTGTTTTTCTCTTTCTGACTTACTTCATTCTGTATGACAGATTCTAGGTCCATCCACCTCACTACAAATAACTCGGTTTCATTTCTTTTTATGGCTGAGTAATATTCCATTGTATATATGTGCCACATCTTCTTTATCCATTCATCTCTCGATGGACACTGAGGTTGCTTCCAGTCCTGGCTATTGTAAATAGAGCTGCAATGAATATTGCGGTACATGACTCTTTTTGAATTATGGTTTTCTCAGGGTATATGCCCAGTAGTGGGATTGCTCAGTCGTATGGTAGTTCTATTTTTACTTTTTTAAGTAACGTCCATACTATTCTCCATAGTGGCTGTGTTGATTTACATTCCCACCAACAGTGCAAGAGGGTTCCCTTTTCTCCACACCCTCTCCAGCATTTATTGTCTGTAGATTTTTTGATGATGGCCATTCTGACCGGTGTGAGATGATATCACATTATAGTTTTGTTTTGCATTTCTCTAATGATTAATGATGTTGAGCATCCTTTCATGTGTTTGTTGGCAATCTGTATATCTTCTTTGGAGAAATGTCTATTTAGGTCTTCTGCCCATTTTTGGATTGGAGTATTTATATTTTTGTTATTGAGCTGCATGAGCTGCTTGTAAATTTTGGAGATTAATCCTTTGTCAGTTGCTTCATTTGCAAATATGTTCTCCCATTCTGAGGGTTGTCTTTTGGTCCTGTTTATGGTTTCCTTTGCTGTGCAAAAGCTTTTACATTTCACTAGGTCTCATTTGTTTATTTTTGTTTTTATTTCCGTTTCTCTAGGAGGTGGGTCAAAAAGGATCTTGCTGTGATTTATGTCATAGGGTGTTCTGCCTTTGTTTTCCTCTAAGAGTTTCCTAGTGTCTGGCCTTACATTTAGGTCTTTAATCCATTTTGCATTTGTTTTTGTGTATGGTGTCAGGGAGTGTTCTAATTTCACTCTTTTACATGTACCTGTCCAGTTTTCCAGGCACCACTTATTGAAGAGGCTGTCTTTTCTCCACTGTATATTCTTGCCTCCTTTATCAAAGATAAGGTGACCATATGTGCGTGGGTTTATCTCTGGACTTTCTATCCTGTTCCATTGATCTATATTTCTGTTTCTGTGCCAGTACCATACTGTCTTGATGACTGTAGTTTTGTAGTATAGTCTGAAGCCTGGGAGCCTGATTCCTCCAGCTCCGTTTTTCGTTCTCATGATTGCTTTGGCTATTCGGGGTATTTTGTGTTTCCACACGAATTGTGAAATTTTTTGTTCTAGTTCTGTGAAAAATGCCAGTGGTAGTTTGATAGGGATTGCACTGAATCTGTAGATTGCTTTGGGTAGTAGAGTCATTTTCACAATGTTGATTCTTCCAATCCAAGAACATGGTATATCTCTCCATCTCTTTGTATCATCTTTAATTTCTTTCATCAGTGTCTTATAATTGTCTGCATACAGGTTTTTTGCCTCCTTAGGTAGGTTTATTCCTAGATATTTTATTCTTTTTGTTACAGTTGTAAATGGGAGTGTTTTCTCAATTTCACTTTCAGATTTTTCATCATTAGTGTATAGGAATGCAATAGATTTCTGTGCATTAATTTTGTATCCTGCTACTTTACCAAATTCATTGATTAGCTCTACTAGTTTTCTGGTAGAATCTTTGGGATCCTCTATGTATAGTATCATGTCATCTGCAAACAGTGACAGCTTTACTTCTTCTTTTCCATTTGGATTCCTTTTATTTCTTTTTCTTCTCTGATTACTGTGGCTAAAACTTCCAAAACTATGTTGAATAATAGTGGTGAGAGTGGGCAACTTGTCTTGTTCCTGATCTTAGTGGAAATGCTTTCAGTTTTTCACCATTGAGGACGATGTTGGCTGTGGGTTTGTCATATATGGCCTTTATTATGTTGAGGAAAGTTCCCTCTATGCCTACTTTCTGCAGGGTTTTTATCATAAATGGGTGTTGAATTTTATCAAAAGCTTTCTCTGCATCTATTGAGATGATCATATGGTTTTTCTCCTTCAATTTGTTAATATGGTGTATCACGTTGATTGATTTCCATATACTGATGAATCCTTGCATTCCTGGAATAAACCCCCCTTGATCATGGTGTATGATCCCTTTAATGTGCTGTTGGATTCTGTTTGCTACTATTTTGTTGAGGATTTTTGCATCTATGTTCATCAGTGATATTGGCCTGTAGTTTTCTTTCTTTGTGACATCTTTGTCTGGTTTTGGTATCAGGGTGATGGTGGCCTCGTAGAATGAGTTTGGGAGTGTTTCTTCCTCTGCTATATTTTGGAAGAGTTTGAGAAGGATAGGTGTTAGCTCTTCTCTTAATGTTTGATAGAATTCGCCTGTGAAGCCATCTGGTCCTGGGCTTTTGTTTGTTGGAAGATTTTTAATCACAGTCTCCATGTCAGTGCTTATGATTGGTCTGTTCATATTTTCTATTTCTTCCTGGTTCAGCCTTGGCAGGTTGTGCATTTCTAAGAATTTGTCCATTTCTTCCAGGTTGTCCATTTTATTGGCATAGAGTTGCCTGTAGTAATCTCTCATGATCTTTTGTATTTCTGCAGTGTCAGTTGTTACTTCTTTTTCATTTCTAATTCTATTGATTTGAGTCTTCTCCCTTTTTATCTTGATGAATCTGGCTAATGGTTTTTCAATTTTTTTTTATCTTCTCAAAGAACCAGCTCTTAGTTTTATTGATCTTTGCTATCGTTTCCTTCATTTCTTTTTCATTTATTTCTGATCTGATCTTTATGATTTCTTTCCTTCTGCTAACTTTGGGGGTTTCTTGTTCTTCTTTCTCTAATTGCTTTAGGTGTAAGGTTAGGTTGTTTATTTGAGATGTTTCTTGTTACCTTAGGTAGGATTGTATTGCTATAAACTTCCCTCTTAGAACTGCCTTTGCTGCATCCTATAGGTTTCGGGTCTTTGTGTTTTCATTGTCATTTGTTTCTACGTATTTTTTGATTTCCTTTTTGATTTCTTCAGTGACCTCTTGGTTATTAAGTAGTGTATTGTTTAGCCTCCATGTGTTTGTATTTTCTTTTACATATTTTCTCCTGTAATTGATATCTAGTCTCATAGCATTGTGGTCAGAAAAGCTACTTGATATGATTTCAATTTTCTTAAAGTTACCAACGCTTGAGTTGTGACCCAAGATCTATCCTAAAGAGTGTTCCATGAGCACTTGAGAAGAAAGCGTATTTTGTTGTTCTTGGATGGAATGTCCTATAAATATCAATTAAGTCCATCTTTTTTAATGTGTCATTTAAAGCTTGTTTTTCCATATTTATCTTCATTTTGGATGATCTGTGCATTGGTAAATTGGGGTGTTAAAGTACCATACTGATTGTGTTAGTGTCGATTTCCCCTTTTATGGCTGTTAACATTTGCCTTATGTATTGACGTGCTCCTATGTTGGGTGCATAAATATTTACAATTGTTATACCTTCTTCTTGGATTGATCCCTTGATCATTTTGTAGTGTCCTTCTTTGTCTCTTGTAATAGTCTTTGTTTTAAAGTCTATTTTGTCTGATATGAGAATTGCTACTCCACCTTTCTTTTGATTTCTATTGGCATGGAATATATTTTTCCATCCCCTCACTTTCAGTCTGTATGTGTCCCTAGGTCTGAAGTGGGTCTCTTGTATACAGCATATATTCGGGTCATGCTTTTGTATCCACTCAGCCAGTCTGTCTTTTGGACAGACATTTAATCCACTTACATTTAAGGACAGATATTAAACCATTTACATTTAAGGTAATTATCAATATGTATGTTCCTATTACCTTTTCTTAATTTTTTGGGGTTTGTTATTGTAGGTCTTTTCCTTCTCTTGTGTTTCCTGCCTAGAGATGTTCCTTTAGCATTTGTTGTAAAGCTGGTTTGGTGGTGCTGAATTCTCTTAGCTTTTGCTTTTCTGTAAAGGTTTTAATTTCTCTGTCAAATCTGAATGAGCCCTTGCTGGATAGAGTGATCTTGGTTTTAGGGAGAAAGCAATATTAAATGTAGAAGTGTTTTACTAAAACGCCCACTAGAAGGAGATGGAATTGAAATTTTTAAGCTGTAATACATAAGCTATAGTGAGTGATCCTTATTTAAATAATTAAAAACCTTAACTGCAGTGATTATTATTGAAGTTACTGTGAAAGATAAGAACTTCCAGTTCTACCATGACAATACAATAATTATACCCTTTGGCATGTATATTTTCTGACAATTTTATACTTGTATAATTTTATTTTACACTTGTATAATTCTATTTTACATATTTTTATCAAAAATCACATTTATTTTTCATCATTTTTTTCCTAAGTATCGGAGACAATTATTTTATTGAAAAAATAAGTTTTATGTGCTGAGTTTCTTTAGAATCCCATGTTCATTTCAAGGCTTTTACTCTCTGTTAATTTCCTCACTTAAAATGTGCCAGTAATAATAAAGTGCCTCCAGAATTTTTGCATTAGTCCCAATGAAATCTCAGCGATAAATTGGGCAATAAAGGCACAGAGAAAAGTTATACATGGGTTAAAAACCTGGCTCTGTACTAACTTTGTGAGCATTTCACAAGTTCTTATATGTGGTAACTGAGATGAACTATGTCATGAATTAGGTGCAATAACTCCTTGTAGAGAGGCTTGTTAAATTCAAAAAGAACATAAGTAAAGTTAATAGCCCAGTGCTTACCAAGTAGCAGGTATTTTAAAAAGTGGCAACAAGTATCATATGCTCTCTGTTACCTGAATATATATGTCATTTGATTTCAATGATTTTGTTAAGAAACAAAAGTTCAGAGATAATGGTTTACTTGCATTTAATAACAAATGAACACAAACTTTGTATCTCGGAGTTTTTGATTTAAAACTCATACCACAAATGCCTTTACAATTCATGAGAATGCTATATTTGTCTAACTATTCACTGATGTAGTGACTTAGGTAGATTTTCTACTTTTAAGGGCTTTAATTTGTAAAATAAGGAGATTCGATTCAGTAACCTCTTGTAATTATGATTCTAAAGAATTAAGATAAATCTAGAAGATAAAAACAAACCCAGTTGTTAAAAATGTGTGAACCAACATTATGGATTTTTCCCCATGTTGGATTCTAACAGGTTGTCTAAATATGACAAAAATTTTACCTAGTCTAAGTATGAACTGGGGTTTACCACTCTTCCTATGCATTGAAATCAATTTTCTTCTGAACCCACAGGACGTTCCCCTGCATAACTTACATGAAACCTAAGGGTAATTATTTGAAGAAATCAGTCTTATAGTTGCCTAGGAATATATTCCAAAACCAAATTGAATAGATACTGCATTATTTAATTTTACTCAAATAAATCCATTCAACAAGAATCACATTTTTCCCATACAGGTAAACTGAGGTCTATAGCTCAATGTTCATTTCATCATTTGATTTTTTGTAATGTTAGACTAAACTTTCAAAAAATTTTAGAAAGCCTTTACCAATAATTAAAAAGAACACTTTGCTTAAAGTACTGTAAAGCATGTTATTATAATTTGATTCAGGTGTGGCAGATATTTACACTCATGTGTGAGTAAAATAATGGGGCTCCACTCCACATAGTTAGAAAATAAGGTATGTGTGAGAATTGACTCTCAACAACCGAAATGAAAAGATATTTTACTGTCTAAAATATAAGAATAATTTTCTGAATATGAAGTTTCAGATTCCATTTCTCAAGGTTTTGGTTGATGACTGTGGAAGATTAGATTATATGAATCTTTCTATCACGATATATGAATATATACCCAATTATTTAAATCTTATAGTAAGTTAATAAAACACACAAAAACATTTTGTCATTTATATTAAAACAAATGAATGAATAGCAACAGATTAATTATGCAAAATCATAAAGTTCTTTTGTATCCCATTTAGTAATCAGAGATCTTACTGACCTTATATCTTTTTTTTTACTTTGCTTGTTTTCATTGCTTCACTTTATGGAAAATGCTTTCCGGGTTATCATACGAACTTTAGTTTTCATAACATTGCTGTGAGATTTGGATTAAATCTGGCAATATAAAAGACCACTGTACTTGCTTCATCTACATTTTTCACTGTTTGGAATACCTTAGGTAGACAGCAAAATAAATATGCATATACAAATAGGTGTGATTTTATCAAAATATTGCACATTCAAATATTGAAACCGCTTTGGTTATTACAACAAAGCAGCTAAATCCTTCAGTCTCAGCACTGAGAATCTTTCATGTTTTTAATGGGAATTTGAGACCCAAAGATTAGTATTTACTATCTATATCAGTATTTGAATCATTGCAACAGTTATTGTCTGTTGAAATAAACGAGGCTCTTGCTCCTAGATAGCTTCCTAGATCAAATGACAAGGCTCAAAATGATGCTCATTTATAACCATGTAATTTAAAAATCGGTTAAAAGAAAAAAGCCTCATGTTTTTCCTGATAGAATTCAATGTCGTTTGGAAATATTGTCAGTGATACAGTTCAATGTCCCAACCACAGAAATGCGGAGAAATATCTTGATATTATAAAGGAGAAGCAACTATGTTTCTGGAATATCCTATTTAAAAAAAATTATGATAAGCCTTCTTTACATATTATGTATTTAAGACACATAATACCTCCATTATGCATGACTAAATGCATACAATTATTTCTGCAACACATACTTGAACTCAATGACAGTAATGCCATTTCATAACACATTTTGTTGGTTTTTAGACAATGCCTTGTAGGACTTAATCTACAGTTTAATATTCTGTGGTCTCTATTTATATGTCATATATAGCAACAAGTAGGTTTTTTAGCTTTAATAATGTCTTACCTAAAGATATTTTGAGAAAGGTCACTTCTTATTAGGGATATTATTTAAGAAGAAAGAATTCAAAGTTTGGGTAGGATTTAAGGAAAACTGAGCATTGGATCAAGATGAGTTAACTAAAAAAACATCAAAATTTCTATAGAAATCAAGTCATAGTAGGAAAAATGTATTATTGTAATATAATAAGTTAATATATTAAAATCTTCCAATAATAAATTTTAATTAATAGATTCATGATGTATCTCTTTATTTGCATTCATAGAGAAAATGTATGCAAAGGTAAAATAGTTTAGGACATGGGGTGGATACTTGGAGAATCCTCCCCTCCTTACCAACCTAACCAAGGAAATATCTTTGTTCATGTAAAGGTAAAACTCTCACGTTATACTTTGCTTGAACATAATAGTATAAAATAACATAATACATAATAAAATTGCTATAAAAGTAACAAAATTTTTCATTCATAATCTCAAACTTTCTCTAATCTAAAACAACTATTTTAATATTGCATTTTATTATTTTCAAAGCACTCACAGCACTGATATTTTTTCTGGTCAATTTTGCCTCCTAGGCACCTTTTAAATCCATCCACTCTTAGTAAACTCTCCCACGCCTACTTTGGTCAAAGCTGGGTCATGTCTATAGTAGTTTCCTTGATGACTTGGCCTCCACTCTAACCCCTTACTGAGCAGTCAGAATGATCTTTTTGAATTGCAAATGTTTAACTCACCCACACTCACACCCTCCAACCACACAAACACAAACATCCTTCCATGGATTTTCATTTTTCTTGGACTAAAGATAGAAGTCCTCTACATAGCTTACCTGATCTTGCATGATATGTCCTCAATTACTCTCTAGCCTCATTTTGCAGAACACAGCCCTTCCTTCTGCTCAGCCACACCAGCTAAATTTCACTTCCTTAAATGCATCATTCTTCCTCCTGCCAATTTTTTTTTTTAATTTTTAAAGTTTTGGCTGCATTGGGTCTTCTCTGGTTGTGTGAGCAGCGGCTACTCTTCGTAGTGGTGCACAGGCTTATCATTGTGGCGGCTTCTCTTGTTGCAGAGCACAGGCTCTAGGCAAGCAGGCTTCAGTAGTTGCAGCATGTGGGCTCGTTTGTTGAGCTGGCTTCAGTAGTTGCAGCATGTGGGCCATAGAGCACATGGGCTTCAGTAGTTGCACCACACGGGCTCAGCAGTTGTGGCTCGCGGGCTCTAGAGAGCAAGCTCAGTAGTTGTGGCGCACGAGCTTAGCTGCTCCATGGCATGTGGGATCTTCCCAGACCAGGGATCAAACCCGTGTTTCCTGCATTGGCAGGCAGATTCTTAACCACTGTGCCACCAGGGAAGTCCCGCCAAATGTTATTTGTGTATGTTGCTACCTTTACCTGGAAACTCTTCCTTGAGCAGTCACCCAAACTTTTTTATTATTCATCAGATCAGAATTCATATCTCTAGGAGACCCTTCCTTGACAACTCCATCGTGGTTGGTGTCTTTTGTTTTCTACTTGCATGTCAGCAGACATGCTCTGCAGTGAACTGAATGTTTGTGTTCCTCCAAAATTCATATGTTGAAATCCTAATCCATAATGTGATGGTGTTAGGAGATGGGACCCTTGGGAGGTTGATTAGGTCATAAGGGTGAAGTCCTCATGAATGGGATTAATTCCCTTATAAAAGAGACCCTACGGAGCTCTTTAGCTCTTCTTTTCATATGTAAGGGTACAGTTAGAAGGTGATCATCTATGAATCAGAAAGTGGGTCCATACCAGACATCAAATGTGCTGGCAAATTGATCTTGGACTTCTTAGCCTTTAGAACTGTAAGAAAGATACATTTGTTGTTTAAGCTACCTAGTCTATGGAATTTTTGCTCCATAACAGGCCAAATGGACTAAGCCCCTGTTCTTCATAGTACTTATACCTCCAGTTGACATCAATTTGTATGATCTATTGATTAATTTTTCCATAAGTCCTAAACATTTTAAGAATAGGAACCAGTAGTAGTCATGGTAGGTGCTCAGTAAATATAATGAATGAAATTAATGAAATATTATCTAGCAGCTATGTAAATGCTTGACATAAAACTGTAACAATCGAATTGAAATAATGTAAGCTTTTATCTATGTCTTAATATTTAGATGTACACACACAACATGAATATAAAGGCACGATACTCGAAACTCTAGGAAATATAACAAATTGATCCTTGACCTCTGTTTTGTGTTTTCTACAGGAATTTATAATCCCAGTGCCTAGCTCAGTAGATTGGCAGAATTAGACACTCCTTTATTCAATATGTAAACACGTTATATTAGACATGGTATTTGCCTTAAGAATGGCATATTGCACTAGGAAAATCAAACTCCAAGCACGAAACATTAAACATGCCATGGGTTTGAAAGTATAAATCAAAAGCTATCACTAGGGAAAGACCAGAATTATCATCAGATAAGTTGCATAGACAACAGACACCGGAGAACTGAGAGGAAATAAAGAGTTTTAGAACTTGAGAAGGTGGTATGCTGGAGAGAGACCTTGAGATCTGTTCTGAAATACCAAGACGTTTGACTGGCATTGGATTTTTAGTTAAGGTGGATGGTGTATGAATAGAGGGTTTGACCAGAGCTAAGGAAAGGAGATGCTGGTTGGCTCTGGAAGGGAATTTGAGTGACATAATTTGACTTGGTCCTGAAGGCAATGAGAGTTTTTCAGGGGTTTTTGGTTTGGATAGTACAAATTAGATGAGAGAGAGAGAGACTGACATTAGACTATTTTAATAATTCAGTATGAAGTGAAGGTCGTTACAGTATAGCAGGACGAATGAAGGAGAGGGGATAACTGGAACATACTAGAACCAACAGGAAAAGGAGAATGACATCCACTTAACCCTTAAAACACAAGTTGACTCCAAAGCTTTATGCTTACTATATTTTTCCAAATAAAGGTTAAAGAAAGATAAATTCCATTATAGATTTATTATAAAATGACAAGACATACAAGTAGAACCATTTAGCAAGTTAACTGAAAAAATGAATCTAAAAATTGGTAAATAGGTCAGGAGTGACTATTATTAAACTCAATAAGAATCCAGAATTTCTCAAACTTTAGGACTGTTAAAGAGAGAAGACCATCAGGCAGTGTATATTTAAACCACTGATATTTTCTTATATACTTCACAAACATATCCGAATGCAAATGCACATCTCTGATCTTCTCCGTATCCTGAACTACCGTCAAAAAAACTTAGAATTTTAAGAGTCTACATGTTCAGAGAAAGAGGAAACGAGGAAGCAAAAATCAGGAACTGTTCAGAAAAGGGCTTGTTCTCAAACTCAGCCTCAAAATGATTTCCTTCATCCCAGAAGCCATTTCACGCCATTATCTTACATTGTTAGAAATTCTATCATTAGTGGTTTCTCTTAGATTAATCCTTTAACATTGAATTAGGTTTAGGAGATTATCACTCAGTCATCATCTGTAAGAGTTAAATTAATAGGACTGCTTTTTAAAAAATATGTTTTAAGTATTTTGAAGGATTAGGCTCTTTTAACTATAAGGGGGGAGATTTTCTTCCGCTATAGAATATTTCCCAGTGCTGGGTAGGCCTGGGCCATGGAAGGGACACACGAAGTCGATGCTGTGGTATCTGGGTGGGGGTGCAGGAAGCAGTGCACAAAAGAAAAGGGAAAGGAATAAAATACAATTCCTCTGACTTTACAGTTCCAATCTTTAGGGACTACATTGAATATTTATTTTTGTGAATATTTAAAACATTTTCTATGTCATCCATTTGATCATTAATTATGTAGTACCTAGTAGTTTCTTTTCACTTGCTTTATAAAACTATTTTAAAACCTTTACCTTAATATTATTTTACTTTTCACATAATTTCTAATTCAATATGATGACTTAATGGGATAAGAATAATTAAATTTTCTTACTTTAAATTTTTTTCTTTTGCAGTAAGTCAACAGTTGAAATATCAAATTACTAGTAAATATTTAACTACTTATGGGGTGATATTCTTGCTACTCTTTTTGTATTAGACATCTATAGGTAACTGGAAACATACACTCTTGTGGCCTCTAGAAAGTAAGGATAAAGGCTCCAGAGAATCAGAGGGAGAAGATGACTGTCTAGGAACCAGGAAATGGGTTCTCGCCAGACACCAAATCAGCTAGAGTCTTGATCTAGGACTTCCCAGCCTCAAGAATTTTGAGAAGTAAATTTCAGTTGTTTATAAGTCACCCAGTCTATGGTATTCTGTTATAGACGCTCAAATGGTCTAAAACAGAGGGTGTTTTTTTCATATGTTTTGTCTGTATACCTATGCATTTATGATATACATACAAATACTTTATAATATAGTGAGATTAAATAATACCTATCAGTCCTTAGTTCTATGCCTTGCTTTTTCTATTAACAACATATCCTGGAGATCTGTCCATCAATAAACACATATGCACACACACACTTTTTAAACTGCTACATAATATTTCCAAATAACTTTGTATAAATGTATATATGCAATAAAATATTTTTTTGTATAGGTGAGAGTTCTTTTTCAATCAGGATTGTTCTTAAATGTTCTTCACATTTTCACATTTCAGATATATATCACAGAGAGCTTTCCAAATTGATATGCCTGTATATACTAATACAAATACACACCCATGCATACATCTGCACACGTATATCCACAAACACACCCAAATAGATATACATGTATATGGTAAGCTAGTCTGTTCTGAGTCCTGTTTGTCTATGGGTCTAGTCTGGTGTCAGTACCATGCACTGTAGCTTTGTGAAATGTCTCTGAGGGAGTAAGTTCCATGAACACTATCACCAAAAACATGAATAAAAGTCAGATATTACACACGTTATATAATTTTCGGTAACATTCTTACATCCATGTTTGATAGCCTTTGGACTTTGGATACTTAAAATTTTCATGTCTGAAAGAGTTAATATAGATTTAATGTATCTGTCCAAGTCATAAGGAGTAGCACAAAAACCAAGAGTGTCTGCTTCATTTTCCCCTATTTTGAAGATGTTAAAGCTTAAAGCAACGAAAATATACTTCACTATCGCATTACCAGATTTTAAAAGAGTATTTCATTTGATAATTCTAAATATACCCCAAATTTTGTCTATATGAAAAAAAAGTAGGGCATAGTATAATCGACACTACCACAAAAACGTATGACCCCAAATCACATTGTGTCAGCTGTGCTCAACTTAGGCAGTTACCTTCTTGCTTCTAAAATATTCACTGTTGGTCAATCGCAGCCCAAAATGTACATTACTGACCTTGACACATCAGTAAGACTATACATTGTAAGTGACAGTAAGACTATACATTGCATTAGCAAATCCTTATCTGACAGTTTTCCAGGATCTCCCCTTTCAAACTGCTAACATTCCAATCGATTTCATCCCTCTTCCCCACCACTCCGTGAAAGTGTTTCATTGTTTTAGAAACTGTTATCCCCATGCTTTAAAAAAGTTTTTATCTCTCAAATGCTTAAAACTTATTAATAATGTTTCATCTTAGAGTTGTATGTAAATGCCATGTTAGGTTTTATTTTTTGTAAACTCTTTAATCAGAAACAAGGGAATTAGCCAGCTGTTTGAAACTCATGTTAAGATGTAATTAAACATCTGATTGAATGTCTGTGCATATCATATAGGAGAGGCTAGTGTTTGTACACAAGACAGACCATGCTCATTAGAATGAAAAAAGGCCCTACCAGATGACAATGGTGGAGTGTTGGTGAGGGTTTTCCGCTAATATTTTGTCTATGATAGTGTTAGTCAAAAAAAAAAAAAAATCCCATAGTTTGGCAGAGGTTAGCATACTATGTAAATCATAGCAATCAAATTCTTTATCAGCTGAAACATATCTTTAAGCTGACTACCAATGTCTTTTCTATTTTGCAATCTTTTCAAAGAAAGATTGCACATTTTGCAAGTTTTACAACATAGAATTATCAGATATTTTGTTATGGAAACACTCCACAAAACCTCTTTCATTTGAGAATAAATAGAAAAATGCAAAAGTTTTTTGAAAACACTTTTAAGTTAACATTTATATTAGTTGTTTTAGGGAAGGTATATGGTATGTTATCTTTTTTAGGCTTATGATGAATACGCTGTGTCCAGAATAATTATCAAATAATTTAATATATTTTTAGGTCTTTTCCTAAAGAACCATGCCGCAATATTCTCTGCATTTTAAAGTATATGTTTTGATAGATGAATATGAAAAAATGAAAATAAAATATGAGTATTAATACTAAGTCTTTGCTTAATTGATATCATGCTTGGACAAGCAAGGGCTGTTTACTTAAATCATTTGAGGCTTGGAAAAAAATAAAAATGTTACATCTTTGAGCTTTATGTTAAGATTTGCATAGTACATCAGACTATTAACCTTTTTTAGTTCAATATCACATACAATTTTTCATGATTAAGAAGAAGAGAAAATCCTACATAACACATATGCCAAATCGTGCAGTGAAATTTTATTTCCTGGACTTCTTCAGAGTAAAAAGTGTCTATTCATCATTATGTTTGATTTTATGATGTGGGCTATTGCCCAGAGGAATTCTGCAAAGATCTGAAGATTAATGTTACATGTGGCACCAACTTGGACTTAAATCTAGGCTTTGAAACGTGTAACAATTCTTTCACTAATATGACTATTTTTCATAATTCCTTGGAGGTTACTGTAATTCTAGTACATGAGCCAACATTGTTTGAGACGTTGCAGTAATGACATATTTTAGGGCACTGAAATTTGGCATATTTTACCGAAGATTTTCAAAGTCTACTCTTACAACAGCTGATAAAGTTATTATAACACAGCAGTTCAAAAAGTTGTTATCTTACATTTGTATTATAAAATATAATGGAAAGGAGAGTTTAACAGTACTTGGAAACATTTTCATAAAATATGATTTAGCTTATAAGCCCAGAATTTAGAGAGTTACATATTGACTATAAATTGTCCATTGATTATAAATTTAAAAAGTTGTCTAAATAATGCAATACAGGTTCAGTTGATAAAATAGACATTGATTAAAATTATTTTATTTTTACAGGTTACATTTAAACCATCCTAAAGGTGAAGGTTTTGCAGGGTCTTTGGTATCCTCAACCTCTCTGATTGCGTAATTGTATCCAATTATTTACTTATCAGCTCAAGGCCCCAAAAATAAATAGTATACGTTAGCATGACTTTTAGAATGTCTATTTCTTCTAGTTCTTCAACAATAAGATCAAGTAAGTTTTTGTACCCAACTAGATTGTCTTGGTCCTGACCAGGTTGACGAGGGGGCGCTGAGGTTCAACAATGAGAAACTCATTCCTGATCGACTGTACTCTAGTGAATACTGTGGTCATGTTGCATTTTAGCGTCTGTCAATATTGATGAGCTGCACCTGATGCAGGTTATGTGGGCTCCAGCACACATCCTACCTATGTAAGTCTGGGCTTGGGAGTGGGGGATAGATAAGCTTTTGGGAGGTCTGGTATGACCCTTATTCAGAAATATCATCTGCAACAATGTGCTGATGTGACTATTCCCTGAGTGCACTTCTGTACCTTTTTTTTATCGGTAAATGTCTAATGGGAGATATTCTTGTCTGACTTGTCTCTTATAGTCTGAGCCTACTACTTGACATGTGTCACTGTAGTAATTAAGCACCAGTGAAACATGCACAACACCCCAATCTAGTTCCCTGGTGCCCCTGAGTGTGTGTGTGTGAGTGAGTGTGTAGTGTGTGTTTTATATTAAAATTTCAAAAAGTTTAGAGGACTATGTAATAAACCCTCATGCATCCATCCCCCACTATCAACAATTATCAACTCATAATCCCACCTACCACTCCACCCCCACCAAGAGACATTCATGCTCCAAACATAACAATCCACTCTCTGTTTGGTAAACACAGGCATTTCACCCATTTCTTACACTAATTTCTGTCTGAAGTGCTCTTACTATCTCAGTTCTTTATTTTCAGCTCAGCAGACTCCTTCACTGTCTAGTTTCACTTTTATCTTCTTTGAGAAGTGTGACCTGAAAACCAAATATTTTTTTAGTATGCCCCCTCAGCATTTTGAAGTTATCCATAAACTTTTAAGTTATACTTTTTGTGTGCACCTCTATGCTCTTATTAGGTAGTGCTTACTTAAAGCCATGGAGATGATCTTTTCAATGTTTTTACTCTCTGTTTATAGCTCTTAGGGTTCAAAAGTGTTGGAATGAATATTATCACAGACTTTTAATAATTACAGTATTTATTATATTTTGTATAATAATATAAATGAAATTTTCTACTACATTTCTCTTTTAGATGTAATGGATGAAATATACTTCTATTTGAGTATATTTCTCATGAGTAATTTTTCATCTTAATATCCTGGCTAAAATAAAATTATGAAACAGTGTCAACTTCATATTGGTTATAAAAATACATAGGTAATCATACGCATATTTGCCTCACTTTAAATCAAAGTTTATGTCTGAAACTGTACTAAGTGTAAAAACGGCATCAGCAATACCAGTTACAAATTCCTATGATCTTAATCCACCCACATTCACCCACATTTCACTACCTGGTTCACAGGGTTATTGAACCACTTGTAATTTAAGTGAAGTGACAGGTCAATTCAAGCAACTGATTTGACCTTGTTTCTGCCCCTTGATTTTGGTTGAAATTACCACAACAATGTTTCAAACCTGCCTCCTCCCCTTACCCAGTGATTTCTCTGACAAAGAGCATGGTAGAAATTAGGAGAGTTTTTTGGGTATGTGTGTGTAAGAATGGGGGTATTGTAATTATTTCACAGTTTCAAGAGAGATACAGTGTTCATTTTAGGAAAGTGAAATAGTTGCAGTCACACACCTGCATATATAATATGCTTCTCTTCATAATATATCTTATCAAATTTTTAAAGTTGAGATTAAAACCCCACAAAATACTTTGCTAAAGTTCATCCACTTTTTTTTGCCTCCCCAAAATTCAGTTGTGCATTCTCTAGAGGAAATATATCTTTACATGCAACTTCTATAAGTATCTATAATATATATGATATATTAATTTAAATATTACATTAAAATATATATGAATTTTCTAATTAAGAATAATTTAACCAAAAGAATGATGATTTTTAGTGGTTGGTTTCCTAAATTACATTTAACTCTAATAGAATTACTAAGCATATTGATCAACCAGGTCATCAACTCTGATCTTACAGGATTTGCTCTTCAGTTAAATTAGATCATCCACTGGTGGGGAATAATATTTTTCCACAGCCATTGGGCTAAACCTGAAAATATAATGATCTTTCATCTCTAAAGGACTGTCAGTAGCAATTAACGAGATTTATTATTAAAGTGTCTAAAATCACAGATTCTAATTTTCTGCTTCAGTGTATGAGTCTGTACTGTTACATTGGCTCATGAATTTACATAATTTAGAAGTTTAAGATATTACCAAAATTAAAGTATTTATTCTCTGTCATAACAAGTGTATTGTCACATATTTCTCATTTGCTTTTCCAGGTTACAGAATTGTGCCAAGAAAAAGTCTCACAGTAACTTTCTGAATAAAGCTATTCACCAGAGGTGCATTAAAAAACACAAACGTTGTTTTAAAGCTAACTTTAGCTAATTAGCATTAACAGAAATTCTTTCAAGGTTCACCCACATCAATACATAATATATATTCAGAGGTTTGTAGTGGATCCACATATTAGAAATAAATAAAATTACTAGTAATAATGCATGATTTTGATTATAAAATTAAAATATCTGCTTCTCAATTATATGGCATGTCTCATTTAATCCTCACAAAAACTCTATTATTTGCATTTAATGGATGAGGTAACTGAGATTTAAAGCATCTGAGCTCCCAGTCACTCAGCTAGTAAGCTGATGCTCCAAGATTCAGACATTGCTCTAATTTCAGAGCTTACTTCTTCCCCACTGCCTTATTTTTCAGTAGTCAGGAAGGTGCAGGAGTGGCACTTCAGATAGTTCTACATGCCAAATCATCAGCCTATAATTTTTAAAAATATATCAATATGCATTAACTAAATAAGATACATTTAAACATAATGGCCTTCACAGGAACATGTCACATTATAGAGTATGACAATTCATAACTATACATGAGAATGATGTAAAAATCTAATTTAAAAGTTTTTAATATTTATTTGATTAAAATACCAACCTCTATGTGTATTTATTTCATACAATGAACTGCATAATATGTCTGACTTGGCTGGAAAGCATTTGTTCATCACACATGCAGGAGGGAGAGAAGTTATTCATTAGCTATCATCTTCTGGAGATACACATTTGGAATCACTTTGGGGAATATTTTGCTAGGGGAAAATATATGTATACGTAACAGCTAAGCAATCCTAAAGGGTGAGATTCTCCAGATTCACTTTTTTCAAGGCTTTAAGTTTAGTCTTAGGAACTGTCATTTCTCTTGTTCTGCATAAAATATGGCATTAAACCAGGCATACTGTTCCTTTCAAGTTGATTTGTGTTCCCTGACACAGGGACATCAAATTACTGTGGGGAAACCCCTGCCCTTGATTGCTTGGGAGAATAAAATTGGTAAAGAGATAGTGCATCACTGTAGAACCCAATTGAAAGAAAGCGTGGAGCAAAATCATTGATTTGACCTGTTAAATGGACTATTCAAGCTGCATATAAAATATTCTCATATTTTAAAGTTGTCACTAAATTGATTTATGATTAATGCTGGGTGAATAGTTCAGAATAATAAATCTGGACTTAATCCATACAAAAGCATACATAAGATTTTGTCCCCCAACAGAAGCAAACCCTTTTTATTAGCTGTGTTCAGCTCTGACTTGTGAAATCCTTCACTCTAAGCAACTCATGATTCAAAAAGGGAACTCATCTAGTTCTCATTCTATTCCTTTGGAGTCCCCATGAGGTTTTCTAAATGCATTTATGGAAATAGACTCTAGGATTCAAAGTAGTCTTGTGCGTGTAAATGTGTTGGTGAATTTTACAGTTTCATCATCTATTCCTTCCTTGTATTTATTGTCTTTCCTTTTAAGCTTGATGGAAGCAGAAATAAGCAAAAATGGCTAGAATAAAAGAAAAAAAACGATTCCAGAATGCGTGGAAATTACACACAATAAAGTGAGACCCCGTGGTACACACTGCAGTGAAGAATATTTAATACAATACAATATAGTATTCAGTCGGGTTTTCATTAGACTTACCCAACTGAAGACTGAAGAATATAAGCAATATTAGTAATTCAAATGAATTAAAAAATTCACATTTAATATAAAACTTTTATTTCCTTTAGCCTAAAGCCTACTTTGAAGAAGCATATATTTTTTTATCATATTCTCTTTAAGAGCCCTTTCTCTAGATATATAATGTAAGTTTTTTTCTAAGAGGAATATTTTAAGTCTCATTTTGAGGTTTTAATCTATAACTTATTTTTCCTTTTTACGTTTTGAGTCATTTAGATTATTTCAGTCTTCATGAAATTTGAATATTTACATTAACAATTTGAACACTCAATCCATAGGTTACAGTTACTGAAAATTAGATCAATTTTAACCCACCCATATAGATTAATTTGCCTTCAAAATTAATTTGAAATTAATCAATTAGATAAAATGTTTTATATAAAGTATGCCACTTTTAAACAGTACTGCAGGTACCAATACAAGTGCAGAGATGGGTATATTCACAAAACCTCAGTATCTGTTGTGGGAAAAGTTTGAAATGCTATATGTTGCTATGTTGGGTATAAATTATAGGCTGTATGCTTTCTAATTTTTTGAATATATTTTTTCCCAATAAGCAAACAATATACTTTCAAGTTGAAGAAATATTAACTTAAAAACATACACATATTGAATATTGCAAATTATATTTTTTGACCAAAATCTTGTATCTAAATAAGCATTCTTGTTAGGGTACAGAGTAAAGAGTAAGGTAGGAATTATGAGCTAATTTCTTAGCCTTGGACTTCGTATTGTTAATTAGCACAAACTTCAAATTTCTTTTTATCTCTAAAATGACATGATATCTGTCCAATTTGCATAGTAGGCTTTTTCTGAAACACAAAGGAAACCCACAGAAATGGTATAATATACGTTATACCATTTTCTAATCTCTAAAAAGCTATTTGGTGATGGCTTCTCAGAAATCGATATTTAATATTTTCCTAACTTACATACATACCTAAATAGCATCTCTCTAGAAATGGATTGAAAAAGCAAGTTTTACTCAATGAGAAGCATGTGAACAGAAACCAAATAAACTGCAAAGTTCCAAGAAAATTGCTAGTGGATACTGAATGAACTCACTGGTACCTCAGAGAATGCAATGATAACTGGAAAAAGTGATGGATGAGGAGAAGCATGCATCAAATAAAATCATCAAGTCCTGAAAATCATATACATATATTCTTCCAATCTGTAATTTTCTCAGTAACTAAAGCAGTCTGCATGGGAATGTCATTTTCTATTTCCTCACAAACAGATGGGCTGCACAGATTAGACAGTAAGAAGATGTCATCTACCCTTCCCTGTTACTATTTTTTTTCCAAGTCTTTATATTATGTAACTCTAACCTGATTTCATGAATATACAATATTTGGGATACATGATATGAGTCATTTGTCTGGTTCTTGAATACTCTAGTGATGCCCTAGTTTTGGGGGGAGAAAAAGAGGTGGAGGAAGATTGAATTATAGACTCTGAGAATGAGGTAGTGATGGGAAGATCATCTAAACATGTCCAATTGGTAGTTAAAGATAAGGCTTTGGACCTGAAATAAGAGAACCGACTAGGCTTAATTCATTATCTAGTAAATAGTTCTACCTAACTACGAGAATTACATTCAATGATGTTTTTTGTTTTTCACAGAACACATGTACTTTAAAATAATTACATTTTCTTATTGGCAATCAAAACAACTCAGGGGCATCAACTAGTATATTTTGTTTTTATTGTCCAAATAAATAGAACAGTGGCTCTACTTTCTCACATTTCCATGGGACTGATTACTGAGGAACAGAACAATTCAATCTACATTGTGAATAGCATGTTTGATTTAGGAAGGTTTATCGAATAATGCTAAATTTACAAAAGTGTTCATTTTTTATTCTTGCAATTTTTATACCTTTTGGAACACGTATTCATTTGCAATGTAAGTTAAGAGCTAAGTTATGTGTGATTGCATTTAACAAACATGGAATGACAATTTTTTAATAAAAAAGACTGAAACACTTTTCCAGCAAGTATTTGAGCACTAATCATAGTAATAATAATAATAACAACAAAAATAAGTGCTATTGAACTTTTAATGAAAATCTAGAAATTCAGTCATAGATTGGCTTGTGTCTCAGTCTACGCTCCCCATTTGCTTAGAATTGTTAGGGTGCATGAAAGTTATTAAACCAGAAACTCATCATGGGGAATGTATTCACTACCTTCTTTGCTACTTATAATAAAATACAAATGGCTTTAATATGGTTTTGAGGGCCCTTGTCTTAGTTGCTAGGGCTGCTTTAACAAAATACCATAGACTGGGTGGCTTAAACAACAGAAATGTATTTCTCACAGTTCTGGAGGTTGAAAATCTGAGATCAGCATGCCAGCATAGCCGGGTTCTGGTGAGAATGCTCTTCCTGGCTTGTGGATGTCTGCTTTCTTACTATGCCCTCTCATGGACAAAGAGAGTGCTCTGATGTCTATTTCTCTTCGTATAAGGCCACTAATCCCATCATGAGGGCCCCACCCTCATGACTATATATAAACTTAATTATGTCCCAAAGGTATCATCTTTACATTTCATCCCATTGGCAGTTAGGGCTTCAAGATACAAATTTTCAGGGATATAATTCTGTCTATGGCAGTCCTATAGGATTTGGACCCCAAATACTTCATCATGCACTATTCTCAATTTTGCTTAGTAGATTTCCAGCCCCTTTGGCTTTTTTTGTTTTGTTTTGTTTTGTTCCAGGAATACAAGTTGCTCTTTCCTGCCCCCTTACCTTTGTATGTATATTCCCTTTACCTAAAACTCTTCCCCCAGGCCTGTGCTTGCTTGGTCCCTCTTCTTCATTTGGTTCTCTACTAAAACAGCCTCCTCTGCCAGCCTTGCTGACCCCTCAACCCCCTCCAGCCTCTCTCATACCATATTGTTCTGCTTTGGTTTCTTCACAGCACTTATGAATATCTAGAACAGGCTAGCCTGTACACTGCCTTACTGATTTTTTGTCTATTTCTCTCAGAGATATGAATTTCATGACAGCAACCTACTCCACTGCCTTGTCCTCTGTTTTATCCCCAATGTTTGGTACCTAGTAATCACTCCATAAATGTTTACTGAATTACTTAATAAATGAATAATTTGCTTATGAATCAAAAACAATGACAACATCATTCTGGACCTTAACATTTTAAATTGGCTCCAGACATAAAAGTGATTTCCCTTCCATATCCCCTCAAAACAGTAAGTAATGAAGCAGCACTTCCTATGCCTTCAGCCACAGCAAGCTTGGCATTTTTAAAAAAGGTATTAAAAGAACAAAATTACATTCAGTATTGTGTGAGAGCTTGTTTACTATGCAAAAGGGAATGAATTCTCTTATTGGTAGATTTTTTCCAGTACGCGGGCCTCTCACTGTTCTGGCCTCTCCCGTTGCGGAGCACAGGCTCTGGATGCGCAGGCTCAGCGGCCATGGCTCACGGGCCCAGCCGCTCCGCGGCATGTGGGATCTTCCCAGACCGGGGCACGAACCCGTGTCCCCTGCATCGGCAAGTGGACTCTCAACCACTGCGCCACCAGGGAAGCCCAGGTAGATACTTTTAAACTAAGCATTTTCTTGTGAAAGTGGGAAAGAACAAGAAAAGTGACATACGACAAAATGTAAAGAAAAAGCAGAACATGGAGAGGAACACCTCTCTTTGTGCTGGGGATGGTTAGAATGTATTGGTGGGGGTACAGGTTCCTATACCTGAGAAGAAAAGAGTGAGCAACAAAGAGAAGATTGAACCTTTAGCTTGTGAGAGAGGAGGCAGAGTCCCTCACTGTCACTCTTGCTGCCCTTGGCAGAAGATGTCACATGACACCAAGGAGAGATTATGGTCTCTTGTTGAACAGGACTGGTTTCAGTCCCAGCCCAGCCACCTACTGTGTCACTTAATCTTCCTGAACAATTGTCTTCAATCTGTGAAATGGAGATTTTATCTTGGGGGGGCGGGGCCATCTTAATGAATCTTAATCCCAACACTTCGTAGCATTCAATAGGTGATTATTATTTTTTTTGAATTTTATTTTATTTGTTACACAGCAGGTTCTTATTAGTTATCTATTTTATACATATTAGTGTATATATGTCAGCCCCAGTCCCCCAATGAAGTGATTATTATTTTTAACAATATTTAGTCAATTATGAATAAAGAACAGGGGGATAAGCATGCTCTACAAGATTACAAAACTTGAGACAGTAGGGTTTTTATAGCAATTATACAGCTGCCACTGCTATGAAAATGAGGTTGTTTATGATTTTTATTTCTCTGCTTTCAGAAAACATCTGCATTCATTAAACGCAAGCAGAGTCTGGTAATAAGGCCTGCATAGTGGTTTGCATAGATGGCCTGGCCAAATTAAGAGGTAAGCATATGAAAGAACTATCCTAGGATTATATACAGTGAAAGAACCCAGTCCTCCTATAGGAAGAAAATGACAGGAGTTGGAAAGTACAACTAAAAAAAATGGTTTTCCTTTCTGACCAAAATGAATATTTGCACATGATTTGTAAGAGTCAAAATTGGTTAAATATTTAGAAAGTTTGCATTGCTTCATGACTAGGTGTCCTGCTGCTGCACAGGGCACACTCCACTTTTCTCGGGAAGAGAAAGATGACTGAAATTCTTGCTGATAATGGGAAATTTTTCTTTGAAAGCAAGTTCCAGGACAATCATTACTGACCAAGCCCACTCAGCATTATGTCCAGTGTATTGACAGCGGCTCACTGTAACAGGTTATTTAATGATGGCCTCCAGGCACTGTGAACACGTTATGATCAGAATGCTCTTTAGAGCAGTTATGTTTAGAAATACTTATCAAGGGCAATTAAATAGAAAAGTGCTGATTCTTGAAGTGAAATAAGTGAACTAACTGTGATCTTGGCACGATTTTATTATGCAGTGTAGAAAATACTAAATTGTTTGGGATTAAAACCAAAGCTGTTTAGTTTAGAATTTAAGGTAAGAAACACAAGCAGTTCATTATGGCAATTGCTAATGTAGATTTAAAAGGCAGTGAACGATCAGCGATGGTGGGTCTTGAACTGGATTTGGAGGGGTTTGCAGAGTATTTGTTTTTATAAAATGGAGGAAAATGAGAACCAAGTATATTGAGCATTGATCCAGGTCCTTCCACATGTTCTCACATTTCATTTCTTCTAATTCTGATGTAGTTAATTTTAATTCTACCTTGCAAATGATGAAAGTGAGATTACAAAGTTTTAGGAATTTTCCAAGTACATATAATTTAGCCTGACTGCAAAGAACTTGTTCTATACTGTGCTATTTTTACCTTCTTGATAAGTAAAATGTTGTGAGACAATGTTTAGGTGTGGGAATGTATGTGATATTTGTGCAGACAGAAGCATATAGAGGATAGTATGTATTGGGGATACAGCATAATCCTCAATGATTTTTGAGGATTCTAGGAATGCTTCCTAAACGTGTTAAGATGTCTAGAAAAAAATCCTTTCCAGGATGGTGGGGCCCAAGGAAATGGGAATTTGTCTTTTTAATCTCATTCCTGAATTAATGCTTTATAATGAAAATGGCATGTCCCTTGGTGTCTTCCGAGGGCTACACAGTTGTTTTAACAGAATTGAAGTTCAATGAGGAGGACTAAATCTAAATCTCAAGATGATAAATGTCTCGTGTTGTGACATTTTCTTCCCATCTGCTTTCCCAGTGGGATGGAAACTTCCAGAGGAAGAAGCATAGTGATTTCATTGATGTTGAAGACATATGAGTGAGGCTTCCCCATATCAGTGTAGAAACAGTTTCAAATACTCATTGTCACTCTTGATCGAATCACTAGCAAAATGCCCAATGGGTGGGCATCAAAACATCTGAGAGGAAAGCACTCATTAGGTGATGGTAGCAAACAACTTTCTCATTCAAGAGAAGGTTTCCCTACCTCCCCTCTGCTGACCCTCACTGCACAAGTCCATGAGCCTGTGGTGCTGAGTGAGGCTCCATCACCAGGTTCACCACTGATCCGCATTTTTGCTGGTCTGTTTTGCTTTCATTAAATCTCTTACAAAATGCTGGCTTGAGTAGTTATAAGACAGAAGCAGGACACTGTGCAATGAGTTTCCCATGCCCCAAGAAGTGTGAATACTCAGCCTAGAGCATGTATCATAGAGTTTCTCTGGGTATGAGAAATCTACCAACATGGTTCACATAAAATTAGACAACTAAAGTAGAACCAAGCTGTTAAGAGCACTGTAAAGATGAGGAACATAGCACTGATCTGAGAAGAACAAACACTTGCGTATTATAAGCTAATGGCTGTATTCATGTAGTAATGAACAGTACATCAAAATTGGTACTTCTTTCTCATTGACAACTTTCAATATATAAAATAAAACAGCAACAATGTTAAGACAGTTTTTATGGTGGCAAGGTTCAAGATCCATTTGATGTGAATAGGACTGGGTTGTGTATAGATCTACCTATAAGCACTAGATTCTGTAAAAAGAAGAAGCACATTCTGTAATTCCAATGTGGCCATTCCTGAGTATGATTTTGTGCTACTCTCTGAGAGTGGTGACCAGACTTAGATGCCAATACTCATGCCTGGCAACAGCAGAATTTTGAATCACTGCCTGCCTCTGCCATGGAGGGGCAAGCAATCAGCAAGTTGAGAGTACTGGTTAGTGCACAGGTAGAAGAAAGTGCCTGTGAAGAGGTCCTTGTGATGCTCTCCTTTTCTGCTTGGTGGAGAATCTGGGGTCATTGCCAGTGGATGATGAGACAGGGTTTTTGTACTCACTATTGCTAACTGAATTGTTCTTTGCAGGAGACATTTGCTTTAGAAAGTATTCTGGTCTCTCACTGGCTAAGAAATACTGTAAAAAACAATCCAGCTGCACCAAAATAAATGTATGAGGGGGAAAATAAAGATTTCAAGCAAAGCAATTTTGAGCAGATTGATTTTACTTGTATTCAACTCATTAATTCATTGTACTTTTACTAAGTGCCATTTATACTTAGACATGAAAAGAATGGAGGTGAGGGCAGAAAGAACATACTGCCTTCAAGGAACTTATATATAAGTTTTGATATTTGATATATATATATGTGATGTACACATAATAATACATATAAATGAGTATTATTCCATTATGTATATATGTGTGTGTGTGTATATATATATATATATATATATATATACGCACACATACAGCACATCTTCATCCATTCATCTATGGATGAATGGATGGACACTTAGCTTGCTTCCATATTGTGGCTACTGTACATAGTGCTGTAATGAACACAGAGGTACATGTATCTTTTTCCAATTAGTATTTTCATTTTCTTCAGATAAATAAATTTTATGGGGATGTAACGTACACATAGGGAATACAGCCAACAATATTACATACCAGCTTTGTATGGTGACAGATGGTAACTGATCCATTTCATAATTATGAAAATATTGACTCACTATTGACGTACCTATTGATATATTGTACATCTGAAAGTAATACAGCATTGTATGTTAATTATAATTCAATACAAAATAGGGTCTCAGAGTTAAGGATCTGTCTTCCTCTTCAGCTCATATATAAGAAGCACTATTCCTCAGTTAACACTAACACATTTCTAGTGGCAACCTAACTTCACTGAAAAGCTATTGCTCTCTGAATCAGCAGGGTTGATAAGCCAAAGTGCATAACAAGCATGGTTTTTACAGAGCTCTCTCACAGGATGAAGAGAATGGGAAGCACTTTAGAAAATGGCTCTATACAAGTCATGATGCCATTTGGAAAATGAAATAACTTTTATTAAACAGCCAAGTCGGCAGTCTTTGTAATATGAACAGATTTAATTGTTTTAGTAGACAAAAAACCATCCTCTTCCTAAAGTTATGGCTTATGTTTCAGTATATGCTTAGAAAATTTGAATAATTTATTGCACAATGGTGAAATATTGGGGAAAACTCATTCCTCCTATAGGTCAAGACCAGAATGAATAGTTCAGTCACTTTGGTTTTTAAAAAATTTTTTTATTAATTAATTTTTATTAGAGTATAGTTGCTTTACAATGCTATGTCAGCTTCTATTGCTGACATATAATATACATATATCTCCTCCCTTTTGGATTTCCCTCCCATTTAGAACACCACTGTGCATTAAGTAGAGCTCCCTGTGCTATACAGTATGTTCCCATCAGTTGTCTATTTTATACATAGTATCAATAGTGTATATGTGTCAGTCTAGTCACTTTAAAACAATGACTCTTGGAATAAGAAATAGAGGAACACATAAGAAAAACTTTCTAAAGGGCTGACAGCATGTAAATATTTTCTAATCAAGAAATGGAATTTGGAGATAGGGGTGGCAAAAAGTAGATCCGCTTAGTAAGAAATGTATTCCCTTTGCAGTTAAAGAGTGAAAGCTATTCTAGACTTATACTATACATTTTATATTGTAAGTTTTGTAAAATAAAAAATGTGTTGTTGCTGAGTTTTCTTTATTTTCTACCTCTAGTCAAGACTGGAAATTATGCAGACCCATTTGGCTGTGAAAACAAGCAAAGTATGGGCAGGGAGAGAGAAAGAAAATATTAATCAAGACAAAGAAAAACTCTTAACTATTTCAAGATTTATGCCCCCAATTGTGTGGTATCCAGCTATTGGCAGAACAGCAAGTTCTTGGTGACTATGATATCCCTGAGGTGGTACTTAAACATCTTGTCCTTTATGTGACAAAATAAATGTACGATGTTATGTGAACCAGGAGTAAAAAGATCTTTGAAAGGAAGATTTTATCAAACCTCTCCGTTCAGGTATGTAAGGTAGAATCACCTCATTTTATAGATGAGTAAACTAAGGCCACCTAGGAATTAAAATACTTTTTCCTCTTTTTGCACTCATGTGCTCCTTTAAAACTAACAATATATGGATGATGGGGGACTTCATCTTACATCCTATGATCCCTCTATAGACTAAGAAGGAAAGGGTATGAGACTATTTTTCCATAGAGTACTACTAAAAGTGAGAAAAAAAGAGCCTTCTTTCATCTTAAAACTATACTCTGACTTAAGAGGCTACCTACTGCAATGGAAAAGTTACTAGACACTATCACCCAAAATGTCTTCTGCAGAACAATAATTCCAAACACACACACACACACACACACACACACACACACACCCCACGCACAAACACTAGACCTCTGGTTAAACGTGTTTCAACAAGAATACATACTGTCATGAATATTCACTGCTAATATTAACATATTTGAGATACAAAAAAGGTGCACATATTCTCTTATGTGATTCAAGGTATTTTCAGTTTCACATGTGAGATTCAATGCAGCATTCACACAAATTAAAGTAGCAATTTTTCCTTCCTGTGTCTCGTGCAATAAGAGCATTCATCGCCTCACTCTCAGATCAGTTCTTATGCATTCTATCTTTTTAAGTTGAATGTGGGCATAAAGAGGAGGCTGTCATGATACAAAGTTTTATAGAAGCAACCTCTATTCTCTTACGGAATGGTAAATTCACAAATTTAACGGGTAGAAAAACAAACATGCATTTTAAATATGCAAAGTATAACCATGTGAAACACTCCAATGTTCATTACCAACTGAATTCCCTGAACCAATAAAAATTATTTTCTAATTTAATAGTTCATTAAATTAGCTTGGCATTGGCAAATAGTTGGCAGTTTATATAGGAAATAAGAAGCAGATCATTTCTGTTCGTTAGGCTTCAATTCCTGCCTGGATGTGTTAAATCCCAAGAAAATGCAGCAGCGCTCAATACATGCATTTTGTAAACTTTCACACTGCAATTTTCTAGGGGCTCAGGTATTTATTACTGCTATAACTGGTACTTAGTTACGAGGATATAATAACAGATTGGGGTGTTAAATATATATTGAACATTCACTATTGCTAGAGCTATTATAGCTCACATAAACAAATGGAAATACAAACCTCTGCATTATTTTTCTAACCACCATAACTACAGAATCAGACTGCTCTTCAGTAGGTGTGAAATTCCGCTTTAGGTACAAGCTACTCCAATTTCACAGTTGAATCCTAGAGTTGTCACAGAGCCCCACTGAGTAAATCTCACATTTGCATGCGTTCAAGGTCATTACTGAATGTGATTGCAATGAGATTCGACACCTCCATTTATTTGTTGTCAGGGAGTGAGTTTTAAATTTGAACAAACCTTAATTGTGCTTATTTCATAGCAAGCTGGGGTGATTTCTCTCCTGACTTGACTTGTCAAAACAAAATTTCCACTTCTAAAACACTGTCCTTCAATAATTCTCCTCTTTGATCAGATTTCCAATGCGGTATTCTGACAGATACTGAATTTATATCATGCCACATAAATATACAGGGTACAGGTTTATCATTTCATGTGATTTCTTTCTGAGAAGGTAAGAATATGAACATTTTCTACTAGAGTATGCATAAAATGCTCATTCAAAAATGAATCTTAGTACAATTTCCAGGAATTTAAAATAGCATATAAGGAAAATTTTCTCAATCTATGGTCACAAAATGCTGTATATCAGATATGTACCAACAGTAATTTTTTTGAACAGTACAATTGATGATGTAAATAGGGTCGTCAGTAAGAAAGTAACTACTCTTCAAAATTATATTAAACTCTACATTATTACTAAATACCATAACATTTAAAAGGGTAGTTTCCTTTTCAGTGTCAAAAATTCAAGAATTACAACTTCCTAATAATATTATGGTCAACCTAATTTTACATATTACAATATTAATTCCAATGAAGATCTCAAACAATGCAGAATGCATCTGTGACATAGGCATACTGATTATTATTCTTTTCTATGTGTTGAAGAAGGCCTAGGCTGTTGCTTTTTGACTATTTTAATATAGATTAGTTCTTACTGCATTGCAATTACAAAGGAAAAAACCAACTGATTTCCCATTACTCATTATAAAATTTTATGTTGAGCTAATAAATAGTGAACTGATGTGTGAGAAATCAATTAACTCAGGGTATTTTAGCATTTTTGGTTGCACAGATAAATAATAATAGTGGCTGTAAGTTATTTTATACCAATAAATTTAAGTGTAGCTTCACTCTAATCTCTAATTTTAGTAATTAAATAATCTAGGATATCATTAGCTCAAAATGTCTCAATATGTACAGTTAATTTCAGAGAACACATTTGCTATCCCATATGCACTTATTCTGTGCAATTCTGTGATATTGAGCTAGATATCATGGAACCTAGAAAAGGGGAATAATACTGGAAAAGGAGAATTTAATACTTAAATTGCCTACAGTGTAATGGGTGGTAACATAACTATGTAAATGATAATTCTTTGTGAATAATATTGCATTAAGTCCCATAAGCGTTGCACATATAAAATGCTTTGGAACTGCACAAAAATAGATATTACTAGCTGGTGACAACAAAACAAGAGGGATTAGAGAGAAAGTAAACATTTAAGCAGTGTATTAAAGGATGGTTCAAATGTATGCTTAAGAGAAATGCACAGAAACTTATCCCAGGCAGTAGAAGTGACATTAGCCAAAATCATAGAAAAAGAAAGATATGGCACATTTATGGGTAATTGTGTATGTTCAAACTTAAGATGTATAGTAAAAGATAGAGTTGAAAAGATATGTCAAGCAAGACTCTAGAAAAACAGAATGACACTCTAGGAAGAATTAATTTATTTATAAGGCCAAATTGCTGAAAAAGGAAAGCTCTGGGTAGGCTGTTTGTTACAGTGGAAAGAACATTGCACTTGGATCCAGAAGACGTGCACTGCAATCATCTCAGAGATCTGGAAAGATTGCTTAAACTTTTATTATTATTATTATTTTGGCCACGCCATGCAGTATGCGGGATCTGAGCTCCCCAACCAGGGATCGAACCTGTGGCCCCTGCAGTGGAAGTGCAGTCTTAACTATGGGGCCTCCAGGAAATTCCCATCCCTTAAACTTTTAAACGTCACAGTTCTGATCTGTAAAATAGAGCAACTCAGGGCTTACCGTAAGAGGTAACTGAGAGAATAAAGGTTGGAGATTCTATGAACATGGCACAAAGAAGATATATCTCAAAAGGTATGAGAGCTTAGCCTTAAAAGAGTTAAACTGGCCTATAGGGTATGGAATGACTGAATTTGGGTTTAAAAAAATGCTGAGGTAAATTGGTCCTAAGTCTCGGGGTGACAATGGGAAAAGAAAATAAAAATACTACTACTGGGTGTCTACAAAGCCTTTTAGTCACTACAGCCTCATGCTGTTTAAAGACAGGTAATTTGGGATTAATTATATTTAATATATTGCCATTTGCAATATTTTATGTATTTTTAAAATATAAATTAGACCGTATTTGAGATTACCTCTCATATTGCCTCGTGTTATTTGATCCAGCTTCAGAATGCTTGCTGAGTTCAGAGCCTCAGTTGGGAGAAATGCCAAGGTTGGACACATTCTTGATGACCCTGGCCAAAGCTATACGGAGCAGGAAGAAAACTGATTCCTGGGCAGTCAAACTATAGCATGAATAATCATTAATTAAGCTAGTAAGGCTATTCCTATTAATGTCCAATGTGAAATACAGAGCTGGTAGGGGGAGAAGCAGAAAGACAGAGGAAGTTTTGTTGATTTACATTAATGGTGCAGTAGAATAAAGATGAATGAAATTCTGGCAGCAGTGTAAATTGACTGCCAAAGTTGTGTTGAACCTAGACAGATCTCCTAGTTTCTGAGCTGCATTTTCAGCAGGCCTTGTGACCAATAAGAATTGAGATTTCAGCCTTGTTATGGAGCCAAGCTTTTCCTGCTTTTCTGTCAGGCTTGGTTCCATGGTTAACATCCTGCTCTTCTTGATAGCCATCACATTTTTTTCAATAAAACCTTAAAGATTTCACATAACCTGAAGAATTTCCTTAGCAAAAGAATGTAACCAACAGCAAAATTATAACTCTCGACAAAATCCATTCTATTATCTACCTTGAGTGACAGAATCGTGATGTTAGAGCTAATATACCAGGAATTGCATATAACCTACAATCTATCCAATCAAAGGATAGATCCAGTGGAGCGCACCATGCATGCTAATATGACTTTTCATATGTGTTGAAGCAGATCAAAATATGTAGCTTCTATGTTATATAATTCTCTAAGAATTAATCTGGTTGTTCAGTGGACTCGTGTAGGAGGATGTGTTCTACATTTGCTTTCATAAATTTACATATCAAAGTGTCTTTCAGTATGGTAATGCATATCTGTAAATCTTTATCTTTAATCTTTTGGATACATAGAATCAGATAACTTCACTTCTTGAAGGGATTTTTAAATACCATATTTGATCAAATCTAAGTTACCATCATTTGTAAGATATAATATGTATGTATGTCTTTCCCAAAGTCACCACTGCCAAATATGGTTGTGAAAGTCATCTGATTATAGAAATGTTAATACGTGAAAAAATGTATATCTTAGAATTGTTGGAAAAGTATGTAAATAAATCATCTTGTTACTCAACATGTTCATTCTGATGACGATTAAAAAATAACCATCACAAAGAATGGACTAGTTTTCTAGTTGCTGGCAATTAAAACTCAAACTTGAGTCTCCACGACCATAGTTCAGTATAATTTCCACCCACCATATTGCATGAAATTGTAGGTAATCTACAGTCAAAGAGGTCAATTATTTTTATTACTTACTCTGACAAATTAAGTTGTATTAATGTATTTATTCAATAGACTTTTAAAAATATTTTATATCATATATGCAGACATGTAAGCTACATATACACTATACATACTAATATAAAAATTGGTAACACACCATCATTTCTATTACTAAATGAAATGTTACTTCCCACCTCTGTTGATAAGTTTTTATGCCAGATTATTCAAATTTTAATAAAATTTAGAACATATACTTTAATTTCCACTAAATTATAATCAACTGCTCACTTTGCTCCATACATATAAAATTTAGCCACATTCTCATCCACAACTATACTCAATGCAATATTTTTATTTTTTAAAGAAGGAATTGTTTTTCTCACTTTGGTGGTACTATGGGCTCTTAGTTATCTCTTGTCTTGTATTGAAAGTTAATCACTTTCATACAAAGCTTTTGCCATTTAACCACTTCCATAACTCTTTAACAACTCTCTATGACTTTTAATTCAAAGAGTTCCAATGATTTACTTCCTTTCCATTTTTAGAGAACCAGCAGGGTTCCTATAGTTGAATTTAAGCTCTTTTATTCTATAAAAAAATTTAAAACTCTGTAGAGTTTTTGCCTCACTTGGCACCCATTGCATCATCTGTCTGATATCAAAATCTTTGGTCAAGAGATTCCAGCACTTTAACAATTAACAAAAGAAACACTAACTTTAATAGGAGTTTTCTTATTCTGAAAAGAGAAAAGTTATTTTTTATTCTAAAAAAATTCGAAATCTGAAAAGAGAAAAAATAGCCTGTAATGTTAGAAGATGTTTAAATAAATAAAGCAACTCAATTTTCAAGCAGTATCTCTGTACATGCCTTAATCAAACTATTTGAGGATCTTTTCGACTAACGTTTAGTCGAGGATCTTTTCGACTAACATTTAGCTGAGGATCTTTTCGACTAACGTTTAGTCTAGTATCTAATCCAATTATCTGTGTATATATAGAGAAAATCATGTAGATTTAAAAAATGCATATCCACTGTCATCTTCATTCACTTCAACTTTAAATTTCGTATTCACATATGAATTAGTGGCTGTAAAATCTTTAGATACATAATTTAGAAGAATAATTTCTGCTGCAACTTTGTCTATATTTCCCATTAGACTTGGAAAGACAATATATATATATTTTTCTATGAAAACTTGTTTTCCAGAGCCCTCAAGCCAGTGACAGCATGACAAATGAGGGAAAGATACACAGCTCTATTAAATCTCATCTTTGATGAGCAGGCCGTGGGACTCATGCTTTGAATCTATAAACTTTAAAAGACCTCGAGTTCTTCATTCAAGCATACAGTCAGCATTTGATTCATTGTTATTTAGTTATTGTGTAATAATGAGCCTGATTAGAAGAGCTTGTCAAACTTGTGAATTGTTTTAGTGAATTTGCAGCTAACGTAGTTTAGCATTAGCTCTAAGTTAACCGGTGCTTGGAGGTAAATATCATTGAATTTTCATATCTGAACCACATTAGATATGTTAAAAAAATATTGCTTCAAATGATATAATCATGCTTTTCTGTTACAAATATGGTCTTGGGTTAAATTAAAACTCTATAATACAGTTACTTAAATATAATTTTAAATAAAATGTGATCACATTAGCATAACATGTGCAGAAGAAAAAAGCACACAGAATACCTAAGTTACACATCTTTCCAAATACTATCTTCCCCCCTTGAGTGAAACCTTTGTTTGGCATACGACACCGGAAATTGATGTCCAGTCACAGACCACTAATCACCTGCGGGTCATATTATACTACAAATATACACCTTGAATTTACACAATATTACATTACAAAATGGAAACAGATTTTGAGCAGATAAACAGATTTCAAGGTACTAAAAATTAATACTTCATGATGCGGGCCACCTGAAAGAAAGATACGGCTTAGAGTAAGATTTCCTGCAATAAGAAATATCTGAGCTTAGTGTTGTGACAATGGGGGCATGCATAAGGTTTTCTAGGCAGAGCATCAGCTTATGGGAAGCCCTAGAAGTAAGAAACATAAAGTTGGGATTGAGGGCTTTCGCCAGTGTACTGCTGTTGAGGCTCAGACTGAAGGCAAGAGTGAAAGGTGAGGATATAGATTTAAACATAGGTGAGATCAGGACACTGTAAGCCATGCTGTGGATGGTAAATTTTATCCCTGAGGTTCCAACAGGCCAGTAAGTGATTTTGAACAGGAAAGTAACTTGGTCGGATTTATAGTTTTAGAAGACTGCTTGTGACATTGTTTGGAGAATGAGTTGAAGTTAAACAAGACAGATGGCAGGTTGCAGTAAATCCAAGTAAGAAAGGATGAAAGACTAAAGCAAATACACAACACAGTGAACAAAGAGATTTGGACCATTATGTTCAACAACAGCTAGATGAAGACTGCAGCGAGGCAGCATAATACAAATCACTGGGTTTAGAAGAATCCCACTTGTCTACTAGACATAAAATGCCTGAGGTGAGAAGAAAGGGGTAGGCGGAAGAGAGCACAAGGATAATTCCTATCATCTCAGGGTTATTTGTAGATCTCCTGAGGACAAACGTCATTTCTATATGATCAGAATTAATAACCCTTAGGTGAAAACTGGCTTTATTTCTTAACTTCCCAATCTAAAGTTTATACATGTGGCCCCCATAGATAAACTCAGCCATTAATCTTTATCCTTTGACAAATGGCTACTTCTTGTCAAAAGCCTCAATGACAAAGGTCAGAGGCCAAAATGCTCTCTCTGGATATAGTCTCTGAACTACGTCATGCACTGTTGTCATAAGATGTCACTTAACCATAAGTAAAACTTACTTTTGCTAATTTGGTGTACCTAAAATCGTTCCCATCTTTAATGTGGCAAACATTCCACATATGTACATATATGCATGCACACAAAAGGAGTAAAAAAAAAAAGAAAAAGAAATAGCACAGGAGAAAACACAAAGATTTGAGTATTAACTATTTTTTCTTGTATATATCATTTAAAGATCATCTGCCAAAGGGTATTATAACTTTCTCTGTCCTGATGCTCAGGTGAGATTTAGGTTGAAATATGTCCAAGAGAACAAATTAAGACTAGAATAATGCTTTTCTGAGTTGAGGGATAAATATGTTCAGTGAATATTCAGTTTTATTAAATAGTAATGAGATGCAACCAAAACAGTCACGCAATCAAAACGACAGCATGTTGTTCCAACAGATTACTGAATTGGTTATTTTTAACTTGCCACATTTATTTCTCATTGGTTTTCTCAATATAATGTTGTAAGTAAACAACTCCACATTTACACTGAAGTTTTCTTACTAATATAAGGTGATATTCATTTCAAAAAGCAGGCCAAACAAAAAAGCAAACTTCCAGTGGGTTTTGCCCTTCCCATGTACCTCAAATAGTTTATTTTTTGTTGTTGTTGTTTTTGTTTTTTGCGGTACGCGGGCCTCTCACTGCTGTGGCTTCTCCTGTTGCGGAGCACAGGCTCCGGACGCGCAGGCTCAGCGGCCATAGCTCACGGGCCCAGCCGCTCCGCGGCATGTGGGATCTTCCCAGACCGGGGCACGAACCCGTGTCCCCTGCATCGGCAGGTGGACTCTCAACCACTGCGCCACCAGGGAAGCCCCAAATAGTTTATTTTTATATAAATATCTGTAGCAGATAGGTGATAAGTGAAACATTTGAAGAAATTCAGTTTAAAAATAACAAAGTTATAAAAGTGTTTGAGATTGTATTTCCAGTATCCTATTTATTTCATCAGTATGTGGTATCTAGTGGTTCAGACACTTTTCCTTGGGAATACCTATGTGACTAGAGTGAATTACTATACTTACTGTCAGAATATGATCGTCTATGGGCAAGAGACTGTGCCTGGACATTTCATATCCTTTTCTTTTTGGCATTGCTTATTTTGTCCTATTGTAACTCCCTTCTACTTGTAGCACACAAACATGATCTTGAAAAGTATAAAATAAATTAAATAAAACTGACACCAGGAAGTTTCATAAAAATGATGCAGATAATTAGATCATGGTTTCTAAAGAAAAGAGATGAATGTCAACTATAAATGGTGTAATGTACTCAGAAATACCTCAAAAAGCAAATCCATCCATTTACGCCTACTGCCTCGCTTTTGCTTCAGTGTTTATTGCTTACACCTTTGTTGATAGTAATTTATTCTTTTGGCACTGAAGGTCATTTTGGTGGTAAGTGTGCTTATGCCAAATGGGGTTTTACTATCTTCATTCAAAAAATAGCTAGGCTTGTCACAGACTTTTGTAAATATAATGCAAATTAAAGAATAGAGGAGAAAAATAGTAAAAATCAGTAAAATCTGTTAAGATATCCAGTAAGAAAGAAATTGCTGTTTGCAGTTTAGAGCTTAATTATAAAACTTAAAAAATCCATCATAGAAAATGAAATTATTTTTGTTCATGTTATAAAATTACTTAAATTTCATATATTGCACAGTATATCAGGGAGCCAAATTTGGACAATTTTACATAAAAACATTTCATGTCAAAGTAAAATAAATAAGTTAAGCTTACACTTAAATTTTTGCAAAAAAGTAGAATTTAAAGTGATTTAGTAACATTTATTATTCTTTTCTGCCTTAAACATTAGTTGAAATATTCAGATTTTTGCTAAAAAATGCCTAACAAATGGAAGTAGGTTTGTCTTGATATGACAACATTTTAAAAATTAAGATTTACTTTATGAACATTTATTCCATAATATAGATCTTAGAAAATTAATACTGAATTTTGAAATAAAAATTATTCAGTGGAATGTCATTCTAAAGATAGACATGAGACAGAAAAAATGAAAACTGGTAAGAATTTGCAAGGACTCCAGTTCCACAGTAAACACTCTTTAAGTGGAAAATTGTTCTTATGTATAATTATAAAATTCAGGTAGAACAACATGGATAAAGGAAAATTGAAAAAATATTTTTTTTCTGCAATATTTCATGTGAAATAGCACACTTCTAGTAGAAATCTGAGGTTTTTGTGGTGAACTAATTCTGCCAAATTTCCCTTTACTCAGAAGAGTGTAGGCCATCCCTGGTGTAGCTCAGAGCATGTGGATTTTCAGTATCAAGCATGGTTCACTGCAGTGCATGATACTGTACCTCTTTTAGGAAACAGTAATCATATGGCATTCTGTGATCTGCTGTGTTCTGCTACTGGTTACATAAATAAAGTTGAGAGGTCATTTCCACCATAAATTTCTGTTTGTCAGAAATTTTCAGTCAAAAGAAAATATGTAATGGAGGGTGGAAGGCCAAAGTCAAACACAAATTATCCACCAAGGTGATCTTTTATATATTTAATGCTGGTCAGTTTAATTGTGAAATTGCAAAGACTGTATCAAAAATTATTTATGTCATAATTTTGTAAATTTATAATATGTGCTTTCAGAAAGCATGTATTAAGATGCCTTTGTACAAAGAAAATTTTAAAAAAATCTTTTGTTGGTTAAAAACATGCTGCTTTGTGTAAGAGTGCAAATTCATTTAAAATATATTGCCAGAGATTTGATAACATTGATATATTAGTAAACTACCTGAATATTTCATGCTTTTAAATTTCAAAACTAAAGATACTTATCCAGTGATATTAGTCTGCATGTAGAAGAAGAATGCCCTGATAATATATCTGATGGCAAGCATAGCCAGTGGGATACAATTCATAGCATTACCTAGTATAGGTTTCCTTCAGGTTTTTAAGTAAATTTTCAGTAACGATGAAAAAGGAGTTGTCAAGTAAAACGCTAGCACACAAATTTCAAGTTGCTAAAAAGAATCATTAGGTTCATATGAATGTATTTATGCTCCATAATATTTTTATATGAATGGCAATCAACACTAATTCCTATAGAAAACTGTAGAACTTTAATGACAGAGTTGGCATCAACTACAAAAAAATTAACTGCTAGAAGGGACTGAAAAGTTCTATTTTCAAGTCCTAGAGTCCAACCTATCAAGATACTGGGTTAGACTCACTGTTAATGGTAGAGAAGAGCATTGCACAGGTATCTTGTTCACCACCAAGAACGGGAAACTTGAGAGGCATATAAGTGCAGTGGGATGAAGCACAGGTTTGGATATCAGAGAAAACTGATTACATTTTACTACTCCATCTTTTCTACATGTGATCTAGGCAAGTGACATATTGTTTGACTTCAGTTTCTTCGAGTGCAAAATTGAGAGACTAATACTTAGTACATAAAAGAATTTGGAAAACTAAACTTGAAAATGCATGTAAAATGCCAGTTGGAACACATGGTAAGCAATTAAACAAGTGCTAATAATAGTTACTAATATGATGACCCTAAAATGAAAATTTTGAGATGGATGAAGTATAGGCTCACAAACCCACATCTGCTCAAATCCGCTTCATTCCTTCAGAGATAGGTCTTAGAGAATAAATCTGGAAAGTACTTTTTATCAAAGACCATACCATACAATGAATATAGAAAAAAAGGAAAGACATCTCCAAGGTCAAATCAGACTCATGAGAGTGAAAGCTGATTCTCTGCTCTGCTCAGCATATGTCACATCGGTTGAGAAGTCCCGAAACGCTGGGCAAGCTCCTGGAAACTTTATATTCTCCTACCAGCCAGCATAGAGCACTGCGCATTGGGATACACTCATAATCAAACCACACCTGTTACAACAAATTTCCCATTGCTAGTAGAAAACATCATGGGGCCATTTTGATATGGAGGTATCTTGGAATTCTCATTGAAGTGGCAATATTTCCTCCAAATTCTGCTTAATTCTAGACTGAGTAAAGTGAAAAGACATAAGATAGAAAAAAAAGAATTCTCACAGTAAAGAACTCTCATAGAGCTACTTGACTTGAGCCCTTGTCTCCTGTTCCATTTAAGTAAATATGAATCCCTGGGTCTTCCTCTGAGTATTAAAAGCATTTGAAGTCTAGAGAGCACTCTTTGGCTCTGAATTTACTCTTGAACAGCAAAACAATTTGAGTAACACTGACCAATAAAGGAAAATATTTTCTCTTTTGCAGGGTGATCAGGAACAACTTAATCATGTTAGTTCTTTCAACTTAGATCATAATGCTACCCATTCTAACTTAAGTCTAATCATGTAGTATCATGTATCTCACAACAGACCTTAACAACTACACATCTGGAAAAAGTATAAGTAGATAAATAGAAAAGCAGAAAAAATTATAATTTGCATTGGTTTTTAAGTTCAACTGTTTCACTACTAAAACTAACCTAGTAAATATATTTGCCAGATCTGGCTTTAACTGAAGGTAACAAACCAAAACTACTTCGTTTAAACAGATTGACGATAATCTGCAAACTCTATGACACAAATCATAATGAAAAGGGGAACTATTTAATCTCTTCTCATAACTAATTTGGAAGATCTGAATATTGAAAAAAATTAACTGTGCCTATATGATATTTTCTGCAAACACAAGTATCATCGAATGATATGTACCTGGTATTCTTACCACTTTAAAATGTATTGACAAACTAAAATGGTTATTTTGGTCCTGCTTCAAGTTTTTTCATTAAGTCCATGAATTATTATAACTTCTTGAGAAGCTAGGGCAAAGGATTGATGCACTTCCTTCTAACGTGTTTCATTCAGAATTTTTAAATTAAGAAACTGATCAAATATTTCTCCCTGTAAAAGTGTGATTTTTATCCATATCAGTCTACATAAATATATTTTAAATATTAAGTGGCCCAGGACTTCTTTCATAGCTAATAAAAATGTTTTTGGTAAATGTAAGGTTTGATGCATCAAGCCTGATTCTTTATATTGTGAATTGTCAGCAATTCCACCTCTCTATATAGATGTGCTTTGGAAAGTAGATCAACTCTGATGTTATTGTTCCTATTTTAAAAAGGAAACAAGCAAATCTGTAGTTAAACAGAAACAAAATCTGTAAATAATTCATGCACTAAAATTTAACGGAAAGATGAACTATTTCTTGTCAATCAGCAAAGTAGGGGCCAACTAGATAGATAGTACACTTACAGGAGGGCAAAAGGAAAATTGATTTGAATGTCTTAATGAACCATAATCAAATGATCTCTCTCCATTTACAAGTCTTCAAACAATTAGAAAGTGAAAAAGTTGGATTTGCTGATTGTTGACGCCTGAACTTCATTTTCAGCCTTGACTAATCCATAAAGTTTTTTCACCTCTGTTTTCTACATGAAGAAAAGCAGACCAACTGCATAACTTTTTTCAATTTTAGCTCTTTATTTCTCTCTGTCTCATCATTGAATAAATAAGGGGTCCATGAATCAACTTTAGGGCAATCTCTCATCCTCCAGAAATTATATATAAAACTGTAAAAGTTCATGCCTGCATGCCCTTTGTTCTGGGGGAAAAAAAAACTCAGCTTACAGAATTTACATAGAATCGACCCCTTCCCAAAAGGGGAAAAGTTGAAATGACTTGCCATGTCACAGTGCAAAAGTAAACTTTAAATAATCCCAAATAGGGAATTGCTTTTTAAAGTAAAATAGTTATGAATATAGTATGTTACATTAATATTGTTTTATACTCTGAGTTTTAAAAACAGAAAGTCCAGCTACAATCTCAGAAAAGGAGTTTACAATCTACTTATAATTTTGTTATACTTTTATTGTATGTAATGTATTTAACTCAACTCTTTGGACAATATAACACATTAAGGGGAGCTAGGTGGGCTGCATACCTGGCTATTACCTCTTTTAGAAGAATGTAGTATCACATTTAATTTTTAAATTTCTGTTGGAGTATTGTTGATTTACAATGTTGTTAGTGTCTGCTGTACAGCAAAGTGAATCATTTATACATATAAATATACCTACGTTTTTTTAGATTCTATTCCCATATAGGTCATTACAGAGTATTGAGTAGAGTTCCCTGTGCTATACAGTAGGTTCTTATTAGTTATCTATTTTATACAGGGTGTTATGTCAACCCCTATCTCCCAATAGTATCACATTTTATTAAATTTGCCCTCAATAGATTTGTGTTTGGAGATCCAAATTCTTCTCTTCCTTATTAACCAGGTTTACCACCAACATTCCCTCTCTCTCTCTCTCTCTCTCACACACACACACACACACACACACACACACACACATATACACATACACACACTTAATTATTTTTAAAGAAAAAAATGCATGTTGGGTCAGCTGGGCACCCTTTTGATCGAAGTGTTAATCAGATAGTTTACTTTGATTGGGTTATTTATTCAACCAAACCCCAAATAAATTTTAAACATGTTGATTTCTTTTGCTAACAATTTATTAAATGTATAGTCTCTCAAACTAATAAAACTAATGCTGAATCAAAAGCGTCTTTATTAAAACTACACACTAACATAAATTGAAAAAGTTTGGAGCGTAAGCCAGCAAATATAAAAGCACTATTAATAGCCTTTTATATCTATGCTGACAAGTGATTAAACCATTAAAATTCTCATAGAATAATAATTCAATTTATACTATAGTCTTCAGTCATATTTTTCTATTTAAAAATTATGTTCTCTATATCCACAGTGAATTCAGTTACTGTATGAACTCAAGTCATATAAATGCACATGTTTCAATGTTTACATGTACACTATTTTGCCCAACACAGAGCACATTAATAAGGTGGTACAATTAAAAGTGAAATATGTCAATGCAATCAATGAAAGAACTGGTAAATATTAATAAGATCAAAGCAACTCACCTGAATGATCTCATGTAGATAGACACTTCCTGAAGCTTTGCTGTACCAGACTTCTGTGAGGTAAACTGAAAGCTAAGGAAGCAGCCAAAAATGATGGCAACCACTCACCTCAACTACATAACTGCATAACTAGGTTCACTGTCTGAGTATCAATAGATGACCTATTCTCTATTACCTCCAGAAAACTGAACTACTATGTGAGTGTGTGAGTGTGTGTGTGTGTGTGTCTTGTGTGTCTGTGGGAGTGAAACTGATTGAAAATTACAGATAATAGGATTACGATTATAATGAGCAAAAACTATTTTCTAATTGCAGCTATTTTTACATCCATGCTTAGTCTCCCAAGAGAGAAAGTTTCCATTTTTCAATCAGAGTCATGATGTTAACAAACTGTGGATCACCAGAAGCACTCACATCATCAAATATTGATGGTCATAACACATCAAAAAAGCAAATGTTGACACTGACAAGTAACGCACAGACAAGAGGATATGACTAGCAGAGATCTGAGCATGTGTGTGTAAAATTAAAGGAAAACAATCTCATAAAAGTAAATTAAAATATTAAGAAAAGGGTGAAAATAAACAACTGTAAAAATATGATAGTTAAAAGACAAAATGTATATAATGTGCATCACACATTGTTCTTGATTAAGAAAATGACTACATGATAATAATAAAATAATTATAGTCAGAATCAACACTGTGTTTTATATTAGTTTATAGTGTTCCTTACTACAACTTATTAGTACTAGTTTGTGCCTTATATTTAAAATTATACTAGTGATTATATTTAATTCACACTACCCTTTGAAAATATAATAAAGTGACTCATCTTTAGAATAATTTGAATCAAGGAAAATTTAGATTTGATTATTACAGTGCAAACCCATAATGAGTTACTTCTCTGGCCTTGAATAGAACTGAGTGATAACTGTCATTAGCATTCCTAGCTATAAATTAAAGAGGATTATAATAGTGCTGAAATAAAATCATTCAAGCACAATTTCATTTCATAAACAGTACCACAAGCTGAGGACTAATATCACATGTATATTATTGTTATGTCTGCACTGTTGGGTGATAACGATTTTGACTGTAATTCATGGTGTGTTTTAGGTTGTAGAAGCAATAAAATATTGATCTTCAGCATGTCCAGCCATTATTCAGAAGATTAGATCAATTTATGAGAGGCAATAAACTGTAAACGAGTGACCTTCCAAAGGCCAAAAGTAATTCCAAGGTAAAATCATCGCATATCTAGGGCTCCAGATGAAACCTAAGTTACTAAAAGTCAGATATTGGAATAATATATAGTTTTGAGCTCAAATCATATAATAAGTTATTTGGAACCATTACTCTATAAATATAATATTAAATATGTTGACAATGTTTGATAGCATGTATAGAAAGTTAATAGAAATTTTTAAAACTTTTTCATAAATTATTTTTTATACATCTTTATTGGAGTATAATTGCTTCACAGTGCTGTGTTAGTTTCTGTTGTACAACAAAGTGAATCAGCCATATGCCTACATATATCCCCATATCCCCTCCCTCTTGAGCCTCCCTCCCACCCTCCCCATCTCACCCCTCTAGGTCATCGCAAAGCACCGAGCTGACCTCCCTGTGCTATGCTGCTGCTTCCCACTAGCCATCTATTTTACATTTGGTGGTGTAGATATGTCAATACTACTCTCACTTCACCCTCTACGTGTAAAAGAATGAAATTATAACACTCCCTAACACCATACATAAAAATAAACTCTAAATGGATTAAAGACCTTAATGTAAGACCAGACACTATAAAACTCTTAGAGGAAAACATAGGAAAAACACTTTTTGACATAAATCACAGCAAGATCTTTTTTGACCCACCTCCTAGAGTAATGAAAATAAAAACAAAAATAAACAAATGGGACCTACTGAAACTGAAAAGCTTTTGCACAGCAAAGGAAACCATAAACAAGACAAAAAGACAACACTCAGAATGGGAGAAAACATACAATTTTTTTAAGATAAAAACCTTTTTAAACTCAAACGCGTAAACAAACCTAATAAACACATCATTTAGTGCAACTCAGGTTCAAATAGTAAATTTATAAAAGGAATCAGTTTTCTAAAAATATGAAAATAAATGCCAAAGTTGATGTAGAAAATACTACCATTACTTCATTTACAAAAATGGAAAAAATGGCAGTTAGTTTCAGAAAATAAAGTGATATTAATACTCCCTACATGTTTTGATTTAGTAAAAATTTCAGTTTAAATCGGTTCATTACACAGTAGACTACTTTGAATTATAATTAATTCACATGTCTATGTGATACATGCTCAATTATTAACCTCAATGGAAGGACAGTCTATTTGACTTACTTCTAGCAACAACGTATGATATCTGTGGACAAAAATTCATTGAATATCCTGGAAAATCATAGAAGTATTTTTGTAGGTTTTCCAAATTTAACATAATTTTCGGAGCCTTTTGTATTGATACCAGAGATTAAATGGCTCTATACAAGTTTGAAGATTAAAGAAAAAAGAGGTGGAATTGAAGAAGTATATTTTAACATGATAATAGAATTGTGAAATAAATTGTGCTACTCTAATTGTAACGACATTCTTGACGGAATAAGAAAATGATTTACGAAAATATGTCAATAGCATATGTTGAACATTAAAAAGCTTTATTAGAAATAATGTGATACCTCAAAAAGATTAAACATGCAATATTCAATGAAAAATCTTATTATGTGTCAGTATGTGTATTTATAATACACTCATAAAACAACCCTTTTTTGGTTAGATGAAACACATTAATTTCATCCATATAATCATAAATACTGAACAAAATATTTGTGACATAATTCTAGAAATGTTAAGTTATAGCTGTTTGACAAATATACTAACATTACTATGGTTGAATTTTTTTAAAAGACTAAGAAAATACATGATTAGGTAATGAAAATTGTATGTAATGAAAATTTATTATCTATTTATAAAATTTTAGCTAAGACTATGCTGATTGCTTTTCTCTAAAGATAAGTTATTACATGGTATCTAAGGGAAAAAGCATGGCATTCTGAAATGAGACAATGCTATCCTAAATTAATCATAAAGTATTTTATGGCATGTGTATATTATACTCTGAATTATAATATCCATTGTCCAGCTAAAGAAGAAGTAGTGAAACAAAAGAGTAAAAGTTAGAAACACAAAAGTAGGCTTCTAAGCAAGAAAAACACAAATCAAGAAAATCCAGTTAAAAATCTGAAACATGATTTCCTTTTTTTTTCCTGGCAGGAAAGAGAGATTTAGTCCAGGGAGTCTTTCACCTTTCAACTTTCCTAATATACTGTGTAGACCATGTCCTATCCTACTCACAGTTAGATATACCAAACAAGATTGGGAAGATCCTGTGTCACATACCACTGGTGAGGTGGCAGAATGGACTGACATAGGATGAACAAATATCATCATGAATTTTGGAGTCAGACAATCCAAGCAGGGTTCAAATCCTGGCTCCACTAATTGTTAAAATGGAATTAATTATCTTTCACAAAGATTTTTCAAAAATTAAATGAAATCAGTGCAGAGAAGAGCAAATAGTGAGTGCTCAGTGAATGGTATCCATTGATGATAAATGTATTATTAATTACTCAGGAATTAAAGACACAGTAAACTAGATATATTACAGTCTTTAATTACATTTATGATTAATTTGTAAAGTTTGTTTATAAAATTTATCCTCAATTACCAATGGCTAAACATTGTAACAATGAAGAGAGATTATTCATGTAAATAATTCTTTTGGAAAAATGCCACAAAGTTGTCATTTAATTAAATTATCAATATGAAATTATTGATAATTTAAAGAAAAATGACAAAATACCAACACATTCAATCAAATTTAGCTTTTAGCTTTCATTTCAGATAGTTATTTTTTTTTATTTCTGTAGACCACCCAATAATCTTGGTCACTTCATTAAAATTACCTTAAATTCCCACTAAATAACTTCCAAAATATCTTTTAATCAATCAGAAGCCAAGATATAATAATTAAACACCTATCTTATAGCAAATTCTACTCTATAAAAACCAGATGAAGAGCAACACATTGTCCAAATATGCTACATAATTGGTAATTGGTTTTGTTTGGTTAACTTACAGTGGAGATATAAAAGTAATATAATAAATATATAATATTACATATATAGTGTAATATAACATATATAAAATATATATTATGCAGGAACACTAAGCATGGAATGGGGACTATTCAGAGAAACCTGAGACAAATGGTCGCTTGTTTTCACTGAGTCCACAGATATTTTTTGTACTAACAGCAGTGTATAAAAGATAAGCCTTTTTTCTTTTTCTTTCTTCTTTTTTCTAGGGTGGTTATGTTGGATCAGTTCTCATAAATTTCCTTGTCACATGACTTGGCTTCTCATGTAATTTGATATATTTATATAAAATAATGACATTTCTGGGTTCAATGTTTCATGATTTTACTATAGCATTTTCTATACTTTAACTGAATTGGTCAAACTAGTTCCTTTGATTCTAGTTTTACAAATAATTTGTGTATTTAGATACATTCTCTTCATCCATGTTACTATGTATCTGTTTTTGTGTTTTGTACACTAAACACTTTTCTCAGCCTTTATGGAAATTTGACAACTCTAGTAACTTTAACTAACTGTTCTAATTCATAATCATACTTTTACCTTAAATTTCACTTTTCTTCCTCTTTTAGTGGCCATTCAATTAAAACATATTATTAATTTATTATCTAATTCTTATAACTAATAGAATCATATTATCTAATTCTTATAACTAATAGAATCATAAAAATTAATTCAGTGGCAATTCTACCGATCAAATAATTATTGTAGTCATTTTACTTTTTATTATCTACTTTAATCAGACTGCATATATATATCAAATACCATGTTGTGTGTGGATCTGTGACTTTTACATCAATTAGACCACTCACGTTTACCATATAATAAATTTAACTAAAAAAATGCCATTCTTGATAAATTAGAGTTTATTTCCCATCCGTTAAAATCAAAGTGTATTATGATATACCACAAAAGTGAATCAAATTTTATTTCAATAATTGAACTCCTCGAAAACTCAGAATGGACTAAACGCAAACATAAACAGTACATATTGATAAACAGACAAAGTAAAACTAAACATTTACCTCCTACTAGACAGCAACTGACTAAACTTTTCCTTGGACAATTCTAGTCAACATTTTGATGTTTCATTATATGCTTCTCTAGTTTCTTTAGACTAGTGATTTTCAAATATTTTTTGCAATTAGTATATATTTTAATGTCTTTGTGTGCTTTTTAAAAGAGAAAATGCAAAGAAATACAAGCACAAATGGTATATGTTTATAGTTTTCTTGTTGTAAAATACTTCACTAAAACAGTACAAAATTATGAAATTTCTTCTATCACCAAGACACCTAAGAAAATAAATGTTAACTTGTGGGCATTCTCTGTTTGTTTCATGCCATGCTTTCAAAAACTAGAATTTTTGGTGACATATTTATAACTTTAAGATACTCATCATGCTAAATAATCCAGTAATAATTATAACAAAATCACCACTGTAGTCTAAAAATATGTCACAGTGTCCAATAAAAGCATTCACAATTGTCACATTTCCCTTTTTGCCCTGAGGCATTATGTTATGTTTGAGTAGAACTAATAGTTATGACTTAACATTCTTACATACTTACAAGCCAAATTCATACATATCCTGTTAAATTTGCATTCTTTGCTTTGATTTTTGTTGTAGTGAAGTTGTGTCACATCTGTTTGTCACAGCAAATTATAACTTCCTTACACTGCTTCATATTTTCTGCTCACTGAATACTGTATCTGACATTACACACTGCATAGTCTGTTGCGACATGCGAAAGGGGTTCAAAGCATTGCATAAGATCCACTATTCTGAAAAAGTGATTATTCTCACATCCATTATTCACATTGAAATCCACCTCTTTTAGGCCACGGTGTTTTCTCTTTTAATTCCTCCATGCTTCTGGAGCAACTCTCCAAACACTGTTGGTTTCAGTCATTGACATCATCATCTAGGCTCAAAGTTATCTGATAATCTTTCCCTCATCTATTTCACCTGTCCCCTTCATATTCCAAAAATTCACTAGCAATACATGCTTTTCAAATGATAGTAGCTACCATTTACTGAGTACCTTCTATGGATGAGATATTGTATTAGATACTTTATAGTCTTTATGTAATCTTTACAACCACACCACAAGGTAAATATTGTATCCTTTAAAAAAACAAACAAGTAAACCAAAAAACCAGTCTGCAAGTTCCCCAAGTTCACACATTCCATACAGAATCCAAGTAAGCTTGACACTAAAGCTACTGCTTTTTCTTAATATCATCTAGCTTATTTACTATAATAAAGCAATCTGTTAAAATGACTGATTCCTACATATACTTGATAAAAGCTTACAAAAATGAAATAGGAATAAAAGGGCAGCTTATCTTGAAAGAAGCAGCATGATACAGATAGAAAGTGAATTGAGAGAAAGATTAATGTTAAACCTTGTGGTTGAAACTTGAATAAACCATCTACCTTGTAATGATTAAAAAACAATTTCCAGACCTTCCCAGAGTGTGTGGAACTGCTTCCTGTGCATTCAGAGCACATTAATAAACACTTGACCCACATGAACTTGTTCTACCCAAATAACACTTCTGAATTTGCTCCCCTGTCTCCACTAAAACTACTAGTTTCTTAAACAAGTCTTTCCTTTTCACATAAATTGGCTCTGGTCTTTCTTTTCAAACTTAATTTTGTTTGTCCTGTCTTCAGCTGCATTTAATATTTTAAAATGCCAAAAAATTATTTTGTGATAAGACAATCATTTCCAATTAATGTGTAAATTAAATTTTATGGTTATCTTGACAAAAATAACATTAATATTACCATTTTCACATATGATTCTGATTTCATATATCAATGCTACAGAAGATATTCTCTGCAATATCATTTCTTTACACTGAAAATATTACAAGGGGACTATATATTTAAAATACACTATCTTATGTAAAGCAGGGTAATGTCACATATTTAAAAGTTCTTACAAGAAAATCTAGGTGACTTTCGATTTGGCAATGGGTTTTTAGATACAACATCAAAAGCATGATCCCTAATTGAAAAAAATGATAAGTTGGACTTTATTAAAATTAAAAACTTCTGCTCTGTAAAAGACAGTGCTAGGAGAATAACTAGATAAGCCACAGACTGGGAGAAAACATTTGTAAAAGACACATCTGATAACAGACTGTTATCCAAAATATAAAAAGCACTCTTAAAAGTCAACAGTAATAAAACAAACAGCTTGATTACAAAGTGGACAAATGATCTAAACAGACACCTCACTAAAAACAAACAAACAAAAAAAGAAAACATGGCAAATAGGCATATGAAAACAGGCCCAACATCAGATGTTAATACTGAACAGCAAATTAAAGTAACAATCAGTTACCACAACACACCTATTAGAGTGGCTAAAATCCAGAACACGGACAACTCCAAATGCTGACAGGGAAATGGAGCAACACCAAACTCTCATTCATTGCTGGGGGGAAGGCAAAATGGTACATGGACAGTTTGGCATTTTCTTACAAAGCTAAACTTAGGTTTACCAGAAAAGTTCTTTGGTGGTGATGCTAAACATAGGATTCAATAAAATAAATTTTATTCCATTGGCAAATTGATTAAGTGAATATAATTAAATATGAGTTAATTACAGATTGATTAAAGAGTAACATTACCTTCTAATCAATATTAGCCAATTTTTAAATTATATCCACTATTTAACTGATGAATACTTAGCAACTACCCCTCTGTACATAATTAAGCTTTAGTATACTTTTGAAAGTATAGTATTATAAAGCTGTTCTTATTATTCAATTGACATTACTTAGAATCTCACAAACTTGTGGGAAAAGAGCACAGTATCAACTAAAGCTATTTTTTTTCTACCTAAGAACTTCTGTGAAAAAATTACACAGCCATGTTAATTAAGACATGTTATGTTAATTTCAGCACTGTGCATATACTGCTTAGGAATTTTAAATCTCATGATAGTAGTAAGATCGCAAGTGAATAGGCTTAGTTTTCTGATGAATAGATTTCTAAACCTGAGAAAGACGCTACATCTGGAAGAAACAAAAAATGAGCCTCTGAATGGATAAATTTTAATCACGCTTGTATTCTTATTATACTATTGTTTTCCTTTACGTTCACCAAGCTTGTGGCTTTAAAATAAGGATCTATTAAGAAGATCTGGGAACCAGCAAATATTTGTACCTTTACATAAAACAGCTTTGAGGAACATGAGGACTACGTCAGGCTCAGTTTCCCTCCATATATCATATTTCATTGGTTCGAAGTAATTTTTTTCTTATTTTGGTTCTAAATTTTTACAGTTGATGGCATCTTACAATAGCTATGAGCCAGACAGCAATTTTGATATGATTGTCATTGACTGTGATGTGAATCCTTTGTCGTAACTGCTCACATTGCTGTCATTCCAGTTAAGTTATGTGCATTATGGGGGATATACAAATTGAGTTTAACTATAATTTAAAATGTCTTCCACAATTCCTCTACAATTGAACATTGGTAGTAAACGTTATTGTTATTTGAGGCTTAGAAACAAAAATTCAGGCATAGATTCCACATTGTTGAGGAAGTATTTATTGTTGTAAAATGGCCACAAAACTATGTTTTTTTGTGAAACAAAAATTAAGCTACTTAATTAAGGAAGGAAGACATGCTTAGGTAGCACAAAGTGTCTGCTTCCTGAGATATTTCAAAAGGATTGTTTGTCACCACCAAACTAAAGGCAAGAGAAATTGGCTACTCCTTCAGAAGGGATGAAAGAATCTTCAAAGCATTAAGAGGTTGGTTTGATTAATGTATCACACAGAACTATCCTTAAGACATTGTGTCACGGCTTAATTGGTAGTTATATTTTTTCTTAGAGATACCACTGTCACCTTATATTTGGTGAAATTCAGTTTATTTAAAGAACATGAAATCAGCTATAAAATGTTAAAGAGAAGTAACACTCTTCTGAAACTACCTAAAAACCACAATTTTCTCACCATATTAGAAAATAAAAATCCAAGAAAAGAAAAAATATGTGCAGTGGAAGATATAAGAGTGATTATAGTCACAAAGTTATAAGAAAAATCTATGAGCCAGTGAGTAATGACACGTCATGAACAAAAACAACAACATAGGTTGTAGGGCCCCTACCCCCAGCTTATTGTAACAGTTATACCATGCTTATGACTCTGATTGAATTGCATGTCAAGCTATGAACCTATATTAGGTGAAACATTAAAGACCATTTAGATAGAAAAATGAGAAATTATTTCTATAGAATTATTTTCATATACAAATAATTCAGTCATTGGTATAGAAACCTCATACCAGTACCTTAGGAATTTAGAGAACGACTATTAACATAAATGGAAAAAATGTCATGTCATGATAAATTTTATATTACTTTTAAGAGGATAAAAATTATTTTTTAACCTCTATAGCAGTCTGTATGTATTAACCAGACCTATGTGAGTAATTCAGAATACACACAAATACTGCTTTATATGTACACCTGTGTTTAAATATATGTACCAAAATACAAATATTATATATGTATATATACATGCATACACATATATGTATATTGTGACATTTATTTCTTATATATGTATGTATATATATAGTTATAATATGTTATATCATAAAATATCATGTCTTTCAAATTTTGCAGTGTGGATTATTTTTTAGGAAGAATGTCAGTTTTTTATACTTCCAAGGCCCACATGCATTCAACTTTTTGTGTTGAATTATTTATATGTTCTTTTTAGTAGTCCAACATATCCATTTTATTTACTATTCAATCAACAAAAGAAATCATTTTCAAAGCAATTCTCCCATGTGAAAACATGACAGAGGCTGGGTATGTTCACACAACAAAGGACACAAGCGTGTCGACATAGGAAAGCTGCAAGTAAAGAGAAAGAATAAATGAATGCTCACTAGGCAATCTAGGGAAAATAGTTGAATGAATTAATGACAGTATCTCTGGCAAATAGAGAATTTTTTACAAAAGGTTTTCTCTACCCTCAGGCACAATTACAACAGCTGTACCATATAGCCTCTATCAGTCATAATCTAGAACAGAGCCTCTTTCTATTAACCAGGCAATAGAGGAGCAAAAATTACTTAGACTAGTCCATATGAGGCACTCTGTTGGCTGCAATGCATTCTGATGGCTTAATTAAGTGAAGCATGGGGCACATGGGGTTTTTCAAGCCAGGTTCATCACAAAGGCCATATCATCAAAGCAGAATGGTCCTGGGCTCTACAGCTAGATTACAAAGATGAGCTTCTTCACTGAGTGTCTTGCAGCTAACGGGGCCTGTTAGTTTGCTTCCATCTACTTAAGCAATTAGATGAAGTCTTACACTAGTAGACCAAGGCTAATGAAGAGCCATGGAATTGAGTACAGCTGGCAATTCCTCTCTTAATTAACATCTCATCTGTAACTGAGTGATGTTTTTTAGAAAGTAAGGAATGCATTTTATTGTTTTCTTTAAGTATTTCTTCTTTTTAGAGACTTGACACTTCTATTGATAAGGTTTCCAATCCTATTTAACACCCACAGCATGCGTTATAAACAAAAAGTAAACAAAGATCACATCACGATGCCAAATGACATGTAATCTAAGAATTTTAAAAATGTGTTTGTGTCCGTGAAGGAATATGAGGGAAAAGCCTGAGAAACACAATTACACTGAGAGACTAAATCATGTGTACTAGATATTTTAACAATGATTTACTCCATAATTTGATTGTATTACTGATCTTATGAACACTAAGTTTAACTTGGTTAATTGTCCAGAAAAGTTTGAATGGCATTAATATCCATACAAGAGATAATAGCAAATAATACATATATGAATATATATATGAATGGTGACTTTAAATCACATTATAAATTCATTCTGAATTTAAATCCAACAAAACACATACAGCAAATATTGGCTCTAAAACCAAATGGAAGTATGCTATTACCCAAATATTTTTTCTACTTGATCTTGTAAAAAAATTATATATTGTAAATCATCAAACAATAAATACATAAAATCAAATCACAGTGTACCACGCTGAGCCTTCTTAATTTCATTAATGATGTCACCATGGCCTATCCTCCAACAATGAATCTTGGGGTCATTCTTGATGCCTTGCTCTCATTCTCCCTCCACTTCCCATCACCACTCAGTTTTTCTGACTCTATATCCTACACATTTTTCCAAACCTATCCCTTTCCTATCTCTGTTGTCCCATGGATAGTGAGGCGTCTGCTGTATTTTTTAGCAACCTCTGCCGCTTGTTAATTTATTCATTTATCAAGAAACATTCCAATAATTTCTATGTACTACTTACATTTTTAGGTATTCATAATACTTTTGCAAATCTCCAACAGTGTTTTCTTCTCTTCTATCATAATGATAATTTACAATTAGAAAATTAGGTGTGTAACTGATTTTTATTATTTTTCCTCCACAGAGAAAGAGAAAGGAAGAAGATACCAAGACTATCTTCATTTCCATCTCCTCCAACCTTACAACAGTACCGTGCAGTATTAGATGTCAAATAAATATTTGTTGAATTAATAAATAAAAAAATAGAAGAAACAATTTGATGCACCACATTTCCACTAAATTACAGTTTAAAAAAATCTTACTAGGCTACTCCCCACCTTTAACTCTCGCATTGGCTCCTTTTTGACCAGAGTTTACATTTAAAGCTGCTTAGCTTAGTATACAAGACTCCTCAAGATTTGAACTTCAAATTATTCTCTTGACTCATCTCCAAACATCCCTTAATATGCAATTTTCCTTTCTACCAAGCCAAACAAGGGTTCTCACAGTCATCATAGCTGTGTCTCTTGGCACAAGCCTGAGATTTTCTTTCCTACTCACTCCTTTTCAACCAGACAGAACTCCTAAAACTCAAGTATCTAGCCCATAGTAGATGCTTAATAAATGCTAACTTTCCTATGGACTCTTACCTTCTTGTTCACCTGCTCCATGAAGACTTCCATGTACTCCTCAAGTTGTTGCTGTACAGAACCTCATCCTTCCTTACAGGACATGTCTGTTTTCCCTCAGTGGCACTTGTAATTAGCTACTATCCCACTACAACCATATAGCACAGACTAGGTCAGTGACACTCATTTATAAATAATAATGAGATTATTATCAGTGTTAGTAAGAGCAACTCCATACAGAAAATCCTCTCAGTGTCCCAAATTCTTTGATCGTTGTATCTATAATTCAGATACAAATAACACAAGGTAATTCTGACATTCTTTCTGAGGAGTAAACTGACATAGGGAGAGATTAAGTTATTGACCAAAGTAACACAGCTAAGATATAGAAGAGATGTGGTTCAAATATAGCCCTTTTGAACCAAAAGCCACCTTTTCTCCACTAAGACCTTCTGATAATCTTGATGTTTCCTAAGTAGTCTTTCTTTCCCTTCCTTCCTTCCTTTCTTCTTTTCTTGGTATGTGTGGGTTCTTTAAGATTTTTGTAAAAATTAAATTCCAAGAAGTAACATTCAGAAAATATCTGGTTTCTTTTATTGTATGATTTTCTTCTAGCTTTCTATAATGCTTATAGAAATGTGTAAAACTAAATTTTTATTGTAAGTCATTTGTAGTGAATATTGTTTCTAGATATCATATTTAGGCATAAGTCATGAATTAATACTTTGTCTTTTCATGGTCCTTAACAGAACTGACTTACCTACTAGACACAATGATATAGTGTCAGCTAACAATACAGTTTGGGCCCCCTGAAAATACTTTAGTTCGTTTTAAAATCAAAAGAAGAAAATAAACATTTATAGCCAAAGATTATATTCATGTTGATGCTAACACAATTTTAAAATATAATGCTTTATATTATCTCATAGCAAAAAACCCAGAAAGGCAGAAGTACCCATTAGTCATAATGCGACCCTGATTCTTAGTCCTTTTATACAGAAAATTTGCATAATTGATACATTATTCTAATTTGGATATAAATTCCCAGCCACTTAATGTCTGAGTCAATAGTTTATTAAGACTTGGACAAAGTTTAGGAAAAATTGTACCCATTAGGGAAAACTAAGTTAGAATCCTGTAAAGTCATTTTTAATTATACAGGTTAATTTTCACTGATCTATTCATTTGTTCAGTGGCTTTTTTCTTGAGCTATTGACTTTCAAAATTATATTTTTGAAACTGTAAATATTATTATGAGACAAAAATAGCAAGAAATGTAAGTAAAAACAAGGCAAAATAAAACAGCAGTAGCCTTAAATCTGCTCCCCAAATCCCTGCAATATATAAATGTCTTCAAATACTTTCACCTCTTTCTAAAGGAAATCGTTCCTATATACTATGTAGTTTTGAATGTATTCAACTATTTCTTATATCAACCTAAACTTTTGTCAAAAGCTGTAGTTCTTAAATTTTCTGGGTATTACATTAATTGGGGATATTTGTAAAACTGCAGGTTCCTGGGCTCCAAAACCAGGCTCTCTGTTTCAGAGATTCTATCATGGGCCCTTGGAAACTTTATTTTTAATAAACATTCAAAGTGTTTCTGAAAAAAAAAAAATCACGGAAGACATGTTGAGAAACACTTCTCTCGTCATACAGATTTATTAAGTAGCATTTATAATCAAATCATATTTTTAATAGTAAAAACTCTACCAATGCATAATTGGAAGAGTTAAATAACATTTAAAAGTACTTTTAAACCTAAATATTATATTCTAATAGAAGAGACAAGTAACCTTGTAAATGTTTTAAATTAATTGATAAATGTCTGAATAGTCAGTGCAATTTTTTAAAAAGCAAACTGCCTATGAACAAGCAACACTATAGTTTCTAAGTGATATGCATTTTTCTTATCACTGCTCATGGCTACTGTGCTTACAGAAACTAATCACAACTATTGAAAAAACATTTCTGTGGATAAAACCCTTTGTAGAATGCATATATGCAATATTATTGGTTAAATAAATTTGGCAAATAATGAAAGAAATGTTTAAAGAGTCTATCACATTTCAATTTCAGAAATTTACTTTCGATTTTTTTTGGATAGCAGATCTTAAAAATTTGAAATAATTCCTCAAATCTATTCAAAATCTGTTAGGCATGTAAAAAATAAATCACAAAAATTAGGAATATATGAGGATTGTATGTAGATACTTCCTATTATTTCTAGAATTTTACATAAAGAATACTTTTATTAAAATGTACAGCTTATCTGTGGATGATGATTCAAACCCAGATAACACTTAGCTCCTTGCAATTACCTTCCTTTGGATAAAGCAGCAAGGTACTGAAGTGGTGGGATGGGTGGGGAGGGTAAGCAGTAAGTCATTTCAGACAATTTCACACTCAAGGCTTGTTGACATGAGGCAGGGCAAAGGAAATAACCCTGTCAGCTCCTGCATCTTTAATGAGGGACAGTGCTGCTGCACATTCAGAGAAGAGAGAGGGAAAAATAAATTACATTTAACTTAAAAGGGGACTGTTGGATTTATTCAAACAGAAATGCAACCTTGCATGCTTCCCCATCCCCACATATTGCCATTTAAAATCTTACAATATACAGCTAGAATTCAACATTTTTTTTTACCATCGATGTTCTTCAAATTTTCAATTCAATCCACTATGTGTGAAATGTATACTTTTAAAACATATCCTTTAACATTTATCTTTTATTGTCTTTCTGACATCTGTTGCAATCAGAGGTAGATGTTTAAAATGGAAAGATAGGTAACTGTCAGATTTCTTTGTAGCAGATTAGATAAAGATGTGGCCTATCCCAGATACAGCATGCCTCAAAGATAACCACAGCTGGTTTAAGAGTACTTTATATGTGAATAAGAGATGAGGAAAATTGACAAGATGAGCATCTAACAGTGGTTTTACTACAGAGCCTTTAATGAGCTCTATATGCAACGAAAGCTACAACTCACATGGTTGGAGAGGCTCAATCATTCCTAGAACTCACTTCTTAATTATTCCTTTTCTCTTAAAAAGGATCTACTTTGCACCAACAAGAGTATTTCTTCATTTAAAATGTACAAGTAATTTCTAGCCATCTCCCTAATATACCAACCACTTCACATACAATATTGTAAAACATAACAGCAGTTTTAAAAATGTATTATACAGGGGAACAAAATAGAAAATAAACAAAGGAAGTGGATAATCCATCAATTCAAGCATTGTTTTAATATTTAATTACACCAAGTAACGACATCACAGTTTGACTGAAAACCTCTTTATTATTGTGGTAATAAAATAACCTACATTACAATGGTTATCTTCATTGCTCCCTATTTGGTACCCTGAGGCATCTTGTTCTGGTAGATTCTCTACTAATAACTCACCATGTTCTATAGATCATATATTGCTCCTTAGTTTTTTAGAAACATGGTACATTTATTTTTTTAATTATCTGACTTTTGAGATAAATTTCTGATGAAGGAGGATATTCTTTCCTCAAGGGAAAGAGCGGAAGTAAATCAGCTGAATGAGAAACTATGTTTTTTAAAAAGTCGCTAATATTTGATCTTCCTGTCTTTGATCTTCTGAGCTATGCTAAACTCAGTCCAGGTCAAGGGCCTCTACTGAACATAATAAAGCTGGAACAGCAACAACAGAAAGAATGAGGATCTCACTTCATTCTGAGATTAATGTGAAGGAGAAGAGATTCTGAGGCTGATGACTCCTTTTAGCAGGTTTTCTAAGCTCCTTAGCCTGAAACCAATGCTCCCGGATGGAAGGCAGTTATGAAAATGACTTCCACTCCGCAGATGTTCCTTTTGAAAAGCTAACAGCATATTTCTTTTGACAGGTAAATTGCTTTGAAATAATTCTTGAACTCTCTGGCCCTGAACAGGAAAGGCATTTAGCTTTATAAATCCCATTTTTGGGTACCCTTATCTCTTTTCAAGGTGTTGCCTCAAAATGGGCCCCAAGTTACTAATCCGTATGACATATTTTTGCTAACTGCTAACCAATTGATCACCTATGTACCTAATCTACATACTGCATTAAGCAATAAATTCATGTATTTTAAGTTCTCTTTAGTCTTAAAATGCTTGCATGTCAGATAGCAATTGCAGAGTTTTGACAAACTTTGGAACCAAATGTTCAAGTTGATATGTCTTCTCTGAAATTATACAGTATCTTCTTGAATGAAAAGGTAACTTTGTTTTCCAAAGATAAACCTTACATTCCTACCACACACTGTATGCACACATTCCTTCTTCCATATATCTAGATAAGTAAAGATGATTCAAACCACACTTGACCATTTTGAGATTTGATTACCTTCTCAAGAACTAGATCATGGACTGAATTTGTTGACCTGGAGCAGTTATGAGCTGGCAAGGCAGTTTAAGGACAATTACACCTAAACCCCCAAAACTATATCTATATCTAAAACTGTAGTCACAGTTTCCAAAACACTTTCATATAACCTCTTTATCCTGATGATCTGAAAGACAATGAACTACTTTGTACTTATATTTGCATTTTTCATATAATCAAAAATGCTTAACATTTTTTCATATTGTCATTTTTTGATATTGGGTTCATTCATTCATTTTAATAAATAGTCAACAGAGTAGTGGTAAGAGAATAGAATGTAGGAACAGGTTAAAATTAAAAACTTGTAGTAATTTCAGAGTGTTAACCTAATATAGTACAAAGCAGCTAAATTAACTCTGTTACAACAGATTTTAAATTTTCTATATACTACCACCCTATGGAAATGTTTTTAACAGATCTAAACATACTTTTTGTTCACAACTCCCTTATCTTCTAAATAAAATGTCAACCCAACAGAGGAAAAAATTCAAGCCCCAAGATTATTTGAAAATCCTGATTTGTGTGTGGATACACATAAGTTACAAATAGTTGCTGAATATTAAAATAAATACAACAATAAAATAAATAAAAATCAAGCTTCACATTTTGGTTTAACAAAACACCAAATACCATTCTTTTATGAATAACTTGGCTAAATTATGACGATATATTAAATATATTAAAGTTAACTACAATTTTCCCATAGTTTTAACTAAGAGGAGAGTTGAAATTACATTGTGATTAGTGTATCAACATATTTTTCTATTTTCCTCTACCATAACATGGGATTTAGTCAATTTCCTATAAAAGATTTTAAGTAAAGCTTTGTACAGCACCATTAATGAAATTATGACGTCAAGGAACCAGATTTCTAACATCACCAAAAACAACAGTAACCACGGCAGCAACAGAGCAGCATGTTGCATTTTTATTCTGACCTTGTTCAGCCTGTGAATTAGCATGTCACTACTCCAAAGGAATTTCAGTTTTAAATATTTTACTTTTTTTGAAGTTCCTTTTCCATGGTACTAACATGCATTATGACTTTGCTCTTCTTTTTGTTACCCATTTTTTCCTATTACAATTATTCTTGCACTTAATATAGTAACTTCTTACATGTTTCAGTAATGGTGATTTTTTCTGAATTTTCTCAGTTTCTCTAGGGAATTAATAAAATGCTCTGTATTCAAGAATAATATTTAATCCCTGAAAATTATCAGCACACATACTTAAGAAACCATTCACAAAGACTTACAAGGTCTAAAGAAAATGAACAAATTCAATTTACAACACACACAATAAAAAATGAATTTAAAGCAAAGAACGAATATGGATCAAGGTTTGATGAAACAAATGCATGGCACTTACCTGGAATAAGCTGTGCCAGGAACAGGTGGCTTTTTGACAAGCTGAGGAGTGATATTATGACCAAAAAAGGAGCATGTTTCCATTTCATCTTTGTCCCTTCCTTGCATTACACCCAGCCAGTGATACAGATATGTTTTATCTGCGAGAAAAAAAATCAACAGAATTTTTTAAATGTTGAGATAAAGACAATATTAAAAATATTTTGTGAAAAATCACAGTACAAATGCATTTAAAATGTCATTTTTCAAAATGATAAAACAAATAGTTAAAATGAATATAACTTAACACAAAGTATATTTTAGGATATACATTTTGAACAAATGTAGTATTTATTAATTTTGAAAATTCCTTTCAATGAGATATAAACAGCAAATGATTCCTTGGTTTTCTCTATCCTTTAGGGGATGACAGTTTCTGATTTCCCACCAATTGAGCTAGAATGCTCTCATCAGGTCTAGAAAACCCGATGGTTATTCATTTACTAAATAAATATTTACAGACTGTTTATACGGAGTCAGTCACTATGCTACTTTGGGGACACAGCAGAAAAAAAATAAAAACTAAATTCTTTCTTCATTCACGTACATAAGAAATTTGAGGCCATTTTAGTTACATCTCTTTATAAACAGATTCAAAACAAAAAAACCCAAACAACTTTTGTAGCTGTTCTATTCTGAGAGGCACTGTGTATCAATCACAAAGGGCCCAAGAAACACACGAAAGTGCCCTGTAGGCAAGAGAGTCTTCAGTCAACAAGGCCTTTGACAAGATGATGACTCTAACAATGGCAGAATAAAACTACAGGTATTCAAGTAGATGACTGATCAGTTTTGCCTGGGAGGATTTGAGACAGGCTGGGACCTGGGACCCTTTGCTACAGTGTTGCAATGTTTGCACCTAGACAAAGAAAATACAAAGAAACTGTATGAGACTAAAAATAACTGTGTGCATGAGCAGTTGGGGCAAATTCTGGACAAAAGATACTGCCACTTTTTTTTTTTTTTTTTTTTTTGGCGTTTGCCTTTACTTTATAAAAATACACGACTTAAATACATATGACACTCTCCATACAAGACATAAACAGCTGTTAGATACTGCCACTTTTGAAGAGCCCCAAGCAAACACAGGGACAAAAGCAGGGTACTGTGCATGCCGCCTGTAGAAAATGCTCTTCAGAATTAGAAAACATAATAACCAAGTATCAAATTATATATAATATGTATATATAATATGTGTGTGTATGTTTTTCCCCTAATAGTATATTGGTATATTCAGGAAACTTTAAGGGGAGCTGTCTACCTGGGTGATAGTTTGCCAGGATATAATATGATCGAAAACTGAGAAGATAAAGACAGGTAATGAGGAGTCAGTGAAGAGTTTAATGACAGATGATAATATGATCTAAATTACACTTGTCCTTATGTATCCACAGAGGATTAGTTCCAGGACATCCCACGGACACCGAAATTTGCAGATGCTCAAGTCCCTTATATAAAATGGCATAGTATTTGCATATAACCTACACAAATGCTCTCCTATACTTTAAATCATCTCTAGATTACTTATAATATCTGATATAGTATAAATGCTATGTAAATAGTTTAAATACAATATAAATTCTTTGCAAATAGTTGCCAGTAAACATCAAATTCAACTTTTGCTTTTTGGAACATTCTGGACTTTTTTTTCAAATATTTTTCATCCTTAGTTGAACCCAGAGATGAAGCCCACAGATATGGAGGATCAACTGTTATTTAGAAGATAACTGATGAGAATGTGAAGGATAAAGTCATTCTGAGGAAAATTAGCACAGAGGCCATAATAATAGTGCAGAAAAGTATAATGAATGCTTACAAAGGACACTGGCAGAGGAAACGGAACAAATGGCTCGTAGGGAGGGTAGGGGGTAGGGAGGCACATAAGTGACACCAAACAAATATACTTTGCAAAACTTGGCAGTTGATTAGATCTGGGAGATAGGAAGTGGAAGGACATTTATTCATCTACCCAAAAATACACACATAAATCTAGCACAATATACAATGTAATTCAGCCCCAAAGAAAAATAAAATCTATCACTCATTTTTGTGGCTCTCAGAGTTCCAACTTGAAAAAAGGATGACTGACTTCATTCTGCCGGTTTATCTGCACCGAGCTATTGTCAATCTGTCTACTTGAGCTGAACTGTCCTTACTTTATTACTTATCACTGCAGAGTTAATTGCCAACTTTTCCTTTAGCAGAGCTGCCTAATCCTCCAGCCAGACAGCTATAATCATCTGGCCTCACTGAAGATATATGAGGATTATTTCTTCCCTCTTAAGAATTCTGCAAGCGACTCCTGTCTAGGCTAGAACTTTGCCTCCAAAGAAATATTCCTGGTTACGATGGGTTCAAATTTGTGGTCTGTCTTCCTTGTTTGGGGCTAATGACCCTCTAACTTCCTTTTTTTTTAAATTAACTTTTATTGGAGTATAGTTGATTTACTCTGCAACTTTCTTTACCCTGGTATGAATGACACTCATAAATGACATTATATACCCACATTATCTTTCATACATTATCTGTCTTAAGTGTCAAATGAGAATAAAATTAGATTAGATTTCTACAGAAAAGCACAAGCCTAGATGGACAGTTCTACTCTTCAATCCATACTATGCAGCTGTTAGTTTGTCTGGAGGCTCTTTTTCAGGGTTATCCATTGAATATTCTGGCTTAGAGTCACATTTTGCAGTGATGTGCCCATGATTAGCTCTTCCAGAGATAATGTGTAAATATACTGCATTCTAGTAATTTCTGCTTGACTGGGTTTTGATATAATAGCTACCCTGTCTTCTTGGATCCTGCTTGCCTAGGGATTTCTCACATTCCTCCTCAGTCTGTTTGATTATTGTGTGCACTAGACACTAGAGTCCCTGTTTTGGAATAGACCCTAGACCTCTGATTCCTTAAATGTGCATAAGCAGTTCTGCCTCAGCTTTTGATATAAATAAAATCATGTATGAATCTAGAGGCTGTTTATAATTTGGTTATTATTTGAAGATCTAGAATGATTTTATTAGTTAAATGACATTTTAAAGTCTATTTATTGAAACTGAGGTTTTCATATCTGGGGTTAATTATAGTCCAACAATTGCATTAACAACTATATATAGCCTGTTAGTAGCAGTCAGCCTTGATAAAATAAAGGTCCTTATCAAACATGTACATTCTTCTTTTAAATCAATGCAATAATCATAAGATCATAAGAAAGTAAAACTGAAAGTATAAACATTTATTATAGTTGGTTGAACTGCTACAAGTTATGTTAACAGGCAGATATGTATTTCAAACTTCTATAATGTTTTAGTATGAATATTCATCAAACAAATTTTTATTATCTAAGGACAATTTTGTGACTTTACATAGTCAGTGGCTAGTAATATAACATGATTTTGAGTTAGGATCCACAAATCAAAAGTGGCAATTGCATTATTTGCTGTGTACGCACATCACAATACATTGAAGTTTTGATCTTCGGGTCCTCTCTGAAAAGGAAAGTAACCCAAGATAAAAAATAAGCTTAATAGCAAATACAATGACCCTTTGTTTAAAATCACACTTTTTGACGTATTAACAACAGGACAATTGATGTTAGTGAAGAATGTGATGCAACTGTGCTTAGATTCTGAGTATTACAAAACAGTGAACTCAACAACCACAACCACAACCCCTTATAAGAACACTTTTCTCCATAGATGTGTATATATACACAGTACTGCCTACTGTCAAAGTATTAAAAATGAATATCTATACAGTTTTGAAATAAAAAAACTAACATGATATGAAAAAAGAGAAAAACAAGCTACAATATCCCTTTCTATTGTGAAATATTAAGCTAACTAGACACTACAGAATTATTTAGTGCAATATAAATTCTCTGAAATGTAGTTTACTTGGGAATGGTAAGTATATAGTAGTAATATAGTGTAGTGTTTTAGAAGCATAGATGGTACAACCAAACTATTCAGGTGTGAATCTCAGCTCCACAACTCAGATGTTGTTTGATGCTGAACAAACAATTTAATCTCTCATAGTTTCATCTTTCTCAAATATAAAATGTAAAGTAATAGTAATAGTCACAACATCGGTTGAGCTAATATGCATGGAGTGTTATAAGACTGTCTGTTCCATCATTTGATATCTATAAATATTAATATCATCATGACCCCCAACTTCAAATAGAATCCAATGAGGTTCCCCAGTGATGATGGACCCAATCTTAGATTTGTATTTACATGTTGCTTTACATTTTATTTTATTTATTTATTTTTGCTTTACATTTTAATAGTGTCTGTGTTAGGCTTAACTTGCAAGATGTTAGCAGTCTTGATTTATTTTAATGAACTTTATTAAGATGAAACTTATATATGATTAATGAACCAATTTAAAGTGTAAGGTTCAGATTTGTCACACATAGAGATCCATATGACTTCCACTCCAATCAAGATGCAGATGCTTTCTACAGGGGCCTTGGTGTTGAAAGCTAATATGTCATATGCTTATGCTGTGTACACGTACATGTTGCTAATGCAGATTTTCAAATAATAGGCTGGTCTATCCCTTGTTTTTAAGAGGATGATTGCTCAAAGAGAATTTTTGAAAATATATTTTGGGATAATCATGTTCCACTGATTACTAATGAAATTTCTTACAAAGTAAAAATGTCCCACATGAAATTACTTTTGGTAAATGCATGGATCAACAAAATAAAAACATTTCCTTAGGCACACATTTTGGATTACTTAAGATAATATAAATATTTGCTAAGCTTATCAGTGCATCATGATGACTATTTTTCAGCTTCTTCTGAAACTCTTCATCATAGGTAGCTCCCCCTTCATTTACCTCTCCCCCTATTCCCCTTTCTCCTCTTCCTTCTTCTTCGTTTTTTCATATTTGGAAGGACAGAAACTGTATTTACTGAGGCTTTCCTCGTTATTAACCATAACTTATTATCTAAGTTACAGTACTCTCTTGCTCTAGAGAACCAAAATATTTTTGGAGTCTTGTCTTCTCAGTCTTTTCATTTTATTCAGCTTAATTTTTTTTGTGTGTGTGTGGTACGCGGGCCTCTCACTGTTGTGGCCTCTCCCGTTGAGGAGCACAGGCTCAGCAGCCATGGCCCACGGGCCCAGCCGCTCCGCGGCATGTGGGATCTTCCCGGACCAGGGCACGAACCCATGTCCCCTGCATCGGCAGGTGGACTCTCAACCACTGCGCCACCAGGGAAGCCCTTCAGCTTAATTTTTAACTGCTGATCATTCAGTGGGTCAAAAGTTAGGAAAAAGTTGGAAATTTTCAATAACACAACAAGATCAACAACTGTTGATTATTTCGGCCCTAGTCTTGGTTAAAAGAAACAACAGTGGCAAATAATAGCTGTTTCTAAAAACCATTTGTCTTTGTGAGATCAATGACCTGAAATGGCCAGCCTCATTTTGGTTATTGCATGTAACAGATGAATCAGTCAGCAATCTACATATGGAGTAAAGAGATATTCTCCGCCTTTACAAATTGGATAGACTGAAGCTTGGTCTACCCTATAGGACTATCCACCTAAAGCTCATAAAGGAAAACCAATCATCAGAAATTGAAGGTCTCTATTTAAATCAGTCTTTGGAAAATTCTGGAACTTAAAATAAATTAAAAATCCAAAATTAGGTTTTGCAAAAGAATTATAATTAAACAAATAATCAATAAACACTCTTGAATAGTTAATATATGGAGGCAGTGGAGATTCAAATAGGTGTGAAACAAATCTACTTTCTTAATGTAAGAGCCAAAGATAATTTATTATATACTAGTGACAAAGATAAAAATTAAGTTGGCCATGGAAGAAATAGTCTGAAGGTGGTCTGGGGATAGGGCTGGTCTAGCCTTTAAAGAGTTTGTTGAAGTTACAGAACTGCTGAAACTGGTAAAATGTATTCAGTGAGAGGACACACTCAAGGTGTAGATAAGTATGGCAAGAATGGAAGGTTTGTATAAAAAGGTAAAATTAAATAATACATAATATATATGCAGTACTTCAAGGTTTACTTTTTTACTAGCCCATCAGATTTAATATTAGGAAAATAAGTCATTAAATATTACCTTCACATGAGAATATAAGTTCAGATCTTTATGAGACTGGTCCGTATGAATACATGTATTAGAAAATAAGTGAACTGGAATCAAATCTACTATTTTTCTTATCACAAAATCAAAATGTCGAAGAATTGCAGTCTTGAAGGCAAGACTAATTCAAGGCTTTTCTTTATCCGCAGTGTGATGACATAAGGGAAGATAAAGCTTGGTAACAAATATATAACTTGGAAATGAAAGTGAATCAAGACAAAAGAAACCATGTAGAAAATTATTAGTATGTTCTGGTATGTATGGTTAATAGGCTCTTACATAAAGGTCTACTAAGTGGATAAAAAGATGGAATAAATATTAAGACATTGCAAAGGAAAGGCAATGGAGTTGGATGATGTACAGAACACTGGAGCTTAAAAAGAAAAAAAGAAAAGAAATAAACATAAATGTATAGTGCCATTCCCAAAATTTCAACCTAGAAAATAAAAAGCTTAATAAGATATGTGTGTGTGTTTGTGCCTTTGTGTGTGTTATCTTTGTAAATGACTGGCTAATCTACTCTTACTCTGGAGTTCTCTAGAATAATAATATGTATATAAATCTATAGTTAACTCTACTAAGAGTTTATTATTACTCTGTTTAGTTGGGATGCATTTAATTTGAAATAATAAGTCAGAGGTGTATAATACCTTCTAAAAATGTAGGCTTAATGTTTTCAAATAGACAAGGCAAACTGGAAAAATTTCTACCAAATTCTTAAGTTTTCACATCTCCTAGAAAGAATGTATTATTTGAAAATAGCATAGTGCATATAAAAGCCAAGTACTTAAACCACAGATTTAGAGCACCTATGTATATATTATAATTAATTTATGATACATTTAGCTTCTCATATACTTAGAGAACCCTTCTCTCATAGAAGGAGTCAAATACTATATATTTAGTCAGATGTTTAAATTATCCTAAACCCCAAATATTAATATCCTAGACTTATTAACTTACTGTCACTATTAACTTTCTGACTTCGTTTATATACATAGATATTTGTAGAGGAAAACAAGAGGCAAGGAAAGAAACTAAGAACAAAAGACTCTGGAAAGTAAGTTTGAAATCAATACTGAGAATAAAATACGTTAAAAAAAGTACAGAAGTGAAGACAAGATTAAGACAACCCTGGAAAATTGGGTAGAGAGCTAATCAGGAGAAGCAGATATAAGAAAATTAGCAAGGTTCTCAGTGGTTTGTCACCTAATTTCTTGAAGATCCTGGACATGTATGCATAGCTACATTACAGTTTTATCTGAATGGATCATGGACCCTATATCCAATTAAGACTTCATTCATTTCACAAAAGATTAATTAATTCTTATCAGATTTCCAGGAAACACAACATTTTAAACATACTGTGAAGAAACTCTGGGCATGATGACAAACCTCAGGTTGTATATAAAGAATGAGACCTTTATTCTATGTCCAAAATGTACTAAAATAGCTTATCAAGTCAGGATGAAGACTCAAATAAACAAATTTTTTATTTAATTAGTTCACTTAACATAGTCCTTCTATGTGTCCCAGGTAGACAGATATATTACCATAATTAATAGAGAGAAAATAAAAATAGTTATCTGAGACATACTGTTTTTTAGAATTCTTACTCTTCAGCCTATATCAAATTCAGAGAAATTTCCATAGACTCTTTGTATCTGCTTAAAATTTTTATGTTGAAACCTAATCCCCAGTGTGATGCTATTAGGATATGGGTCCTTTGGGAGGTGATTAGGTCATGAGGGTGGAGTCCTCATGCATGAGATTAGCATCCTTATAAAAGAGATCCCAAGGGGCTTCCCTGGTGGCGCAGTGGTTGAGAGTCCGCCTGCCGATGCAGGGGACACGGGTTCGTGCCCCGGTCCGGGAAGATCCCACATGCCAGGGAGCGGCTGGGCCTGTGAGCCATGGCCGCTGAGCCTGCACGTCCGGAGCCTGTGCTCCGCAACAGGAGAGGCCACAACAGTGAGAGGCCCGCGTACCACAAAAAAAAATAAAATAAAATAAAAAAGAGACCCCAGAGGCACAATGAGAAGAGAAAATGGCCCTCTATGAACCAGGAAGTGGGCCTTCACCATACACCAAATCTGCCTTGATCTTGAACTTCCCAGCCTCAGGTCTGTAAGAAATAAATTTCTGTTGTTTACAGGCCACTTAGTCTAAGGCATTTTGTTGTAGCACCCTGAACAGACTAATACAAGAAGCACTTTGCCATATAGAACTAAATGTAAATGTAACAGATCTGCTATACTTCTAAAGACTTCCAAAACTTTGAACTTCTGGTTTTGTACATTTCACTGATTTGAATGTTTAAAGACATAGCAATAGAATGGATTATTAATATTTCTTAAAAGGAAAACATTAAAAGAAATGATACCAACAAGCAGTAAAAATGAACATCATCACCTCACCAACCCATTTTGTGACCTAAAGATGTTACTATGCTATAATTTTAGGCGAATCATCACAAAAAAGGACAAATAATTATTTTACTGCTACAAAATGAGAATCAGAAGCATCAGATGTTTCTTAAAACACTGCACATGGAATATTCAAAATACTAATTGACACCTTCAAAGAAAGTACTCTGAGCAGCCTGAAGACAGCCCAATTAATGGTCACTAAAAGTTCTACTTAATGTTTGGTCTCCTTTCAGCACGTTGAAGCTGATACTTCATCAGTGGTTTAAAGCCACGGTGGCATGACTTTTGGATTAGATATATTTTAATGTAGTGCATTCCAAGAATTCACATATGCATTTCAAGATTAAAATCAATAATGACACTAAGATGGTTGTCATCCACTGGCTAGACTATGTTATCAAAATGATGGAAATGCAGTTATGTATAAAAATAAACATAATGTGCTGTCCACAGGGCATGATGAAGATAAACACCAGTTTCTCTACTGTAGCTACCATAATCATTAAAGAATTGATGGCCAATTAAACCGCACAAATCCTTAGGGGGAGAGGGGAAAAAAAAGCACAGCAGTAAATGCAGAAAGGTTCAGATCAATTTTTCACCCTAAACATAGTGAAGTTCATTAGTATTGCTAACACAAAGGCAAAGGTAAAGACAGCAAAATGAAGATTTTATCTTCTTTTCACTTTAATTATAGGGGTGCCTCAGGCAACCTAGTTTTCTAACTTGCTAAAAAAGATTGTATTAATATACTAGTGGAATTGTATTATGAATAAAAAATTTAAAAGATGATTTAATGCAAAGAAATTCTACATGTAAAGATGTAGAATGTAAAGATTTGATATGAAGAAGATTCTACAAGGTTTTTTGTTTTTTCTTATTTTGCAGCTAAAACAAAGGCTGTCTACATCAGGAAATTTTCAAAATGAATGTTCAAATTCACAAAGATGGTTCCTTAAAAGTATACTCATGTACACAAAGACAAAAAGAAAGCAATTTTCAAACAAAAGCAATTTTCAAAATGGTGTGCTCACACTGAATCAGTCAGATGAATTCTATGCCCACTTGACCTTCAATCATATTTTTCATTTCATCATTCTGTTGAAAATTAGTGGGACAGATGATACTTGGTCATCCTAGCTGAAAGTGAATCCAGTTGCAGACCTCTGTTTCTGGAAAACATCATCTTTCAAGTAATGTAGCACAGAAATAAACATCAATAGATTCACTATTCTAAAATAAGTTTTGCCTTTGATAACTCATATTTATCTGCGCACTGATAACAAAAATAGAGGAAACTGTCCGGGCATGGGTTTGGTCAAAGGAAAGTAACATATGAAGCTGGTCTGGCTTGACACCTATGTTGAGAGCGAGAAATGTAGGTGGTAGAGAGGGCAGAGGATGACAGCACACAAAAATGAGAGAAGTGAACAGTTGATTTAGCAAGGATGTTCTGCTGGCAGTTCCTGGAATGAACAACAAACCAATTGTACAAGTGAGGTAGTTATCCTCTGAACATTTTCAGCTTTTAGAAAGTGCTGGCCTCGTAATTCTATTCTCTGTTTAATCTAACTGAAAAGGAATGTCTGGTGACTTTATTTTTCACTTTAGAGACCAAGACTTCAATTAAAGCCAGCTACACTGCAAGTTAAAATATCTGATGAGGTTAAAAAAAGTATATTTAACGGAATACGATGTCACTATTAGATTACTTTCTCTAAAACCAATACAAAACAAGAATATACCCAAAAGTATATTAAAATGACCTTATTCATGAGCCTATAGTTCATCCTTTTAAAACTATTTCTACAAGAACCTATTATGTGGCATCTTAACATTCAAAAATTAATAGGACACAGTCCCTGCCCCGGAAGAGTTTATATTATGGCAGGGGGCAGCAGACCCACATAAACTAAATACAGCATGGTAATTTCCATAACAGAGTTTAAATTTTGTTCCATGAGATCAAAGAGAGAATAAGGCAACCAGGCTTCTGGTAAATTGGAAAATGTTCATCACAGAAGTAAACATTTCAGATGGATCTCGAAGGAATAATAGTTGTTGATCAAGCCAAATGAGTTTAGGACTGGAGAAGAATGTAATTCTAAGCAAAAGTACCAACTGTGCAAAAGTATGAAGCAAAGAGTCTGTTTAAAGAAAAATAAATGATTTTATTTAAATGGGATTTCAGATGACCTATATGTGTGAGGCTGTGATTGGACAGGATGCTGAAAAAATAGAATTAGGCTGAAATGTAAAGGGCTTTGTGTGCAAAAAAAGATGTGTAATCAGAAGAATGGATTGAACAAATGTGGTTTCTAGGCCAAAAACTCTGTGAATCATGGCCATGAAGTGGGAAAGTCTGGAGACCACCCACGAGGCCACATAGGTCACTACTGCAGTATTCTGCAATCCAGCACCATGACTGCCATGTAGCAAACACTAAATATTTGTTGAATTAATGATGGGTGAATGAACACAATGATATGAACACAATGACAGTCATCTGAACTAATGTACTTGTAGAGAAGACAGAAATACACACACGAAAACTATAATATTCATGAAGTCCATGTCTATGAAAATGGCCATTATGTTAGGCAAGAAATCATGGTGATTAAGACAGAGGATGCTTACAGAAAGCAAAATTACTTACCAATATTAACCAGAGCAAAATGCCCTCAGTTTTCAATGTTACGTGCCTTTATTTTCTAAGCAAATTGATTTTAAACACACTGCCTTGAATGTGAATGGAAACCTAAAATTGGTTCAATTCTATTGGGAGATGAGTCACAGCATCATTTTTAAATGGATGTGACTAATGTGATTTAAATTAAAATCTACTACTTCGGGTTTGATTTTTTAGTGCCTAAATAATTATGTTTTTACAGCTATCCATATTACAGCTCAATATTAATTTCGAAACTGTGAGAGCATTGCACATTAATAGTTAAATGAGCTGCAAAATTTTAGATTGCTTAAGAGCAAATCGCTCTAGAAATATTATTATCCAAAATGCACATATAGCCCAGTCAATCTTAGCAATTGCCTTCACTTTTGTTGGGTTAGTTTATGAAGATATAGCAGCAGGGAGGGGACAGAAGGAGTAAGCATTAAATTTCAGACAGAATATCAGTAATGCTACCTTAAAATAGACATTAATGAAGTAACAGAAGAGCAGGCCAAAAGTCATTTTAATATGTCAACATGCACAAATACACAACAAGAAGATTCGCACACAAAAGGCTGTGCATAAAAGATGGAGGAAAAATTCTGTGGCTGGCGATTGTGTTGCACGCATTCTAGAAGGTAAGGGTTTTTGAAAGGCATTTAGCTTTAAATTACTCTGTGTTCCTTTGAATGTCCTCGGCAGGACCAGAAATGGAGGATTTCATTTTCAAAGATAATTGTGCCAGATAACTATCTCATGCCTTTTCGGCAAGAATCTGATAAACACCTAATTACTAACCAAGTGATTTTAGAGCTACATTGCTGGGCTGATGTGAAGGCTACCTAGAAAGGCCTGGTCATTCAATGTATCAGAAAGGAAATGTAGTTGGACCGTAAATTAATTTCATTTATTTGGCCAATGAAATCTTATCAACTATCCTAAAGAAATAATTTATTATTTTAACAAAAGAGCAGAAATTTCATCATAAAATCAATTATAGCCACAAAAATAAACTCTCACCACAGCACATCTAAAACAACCAAGTGAAAATAAAAATAGATTCAGTTGGAGTTTCAGGCAGTTTATCTTCTTTGGGCAAGCTTTGTGCAACTGTACGGATGCTATTATGCCAGAAAAAAGCATAAAGTTAATAATTTTGGATGTTAGAATTTGGTTCAGGGACTTCCCTGGTGGCACAGTGGTTAAGAATCCTCCTGCCAATGCAGGGGATGTGGGTTCGAGCCCTGGTCCAGGAAGGTCCCACATGCCACAGAGCAACTAAGCTCGTGTGCCACAACTACTGAGCCTGCGCTCTAGAGCCTGCATGCCACAACCACTGAGCCCGTGTGCCACAACTACTGAAGCCCGCGCGCCAAGAGCCCGTGCTCCGCAACAAGAGAAGCCACCACAATGAGAAGCCCGCGCACCACAATGAAGAGTAGCCCCTGCTCACCGCAACTAGTGAAAGCCTGCATGCAACAACGAAGACCAAACGCAGCCAAAACTAAATAAATAAATTTATTAAAAAAAAAAAAAAGAATTTGGTCCAACTCTCTTTTTTTTTTTTTGTGGTTTGCGGGCCTCTCACTGTTGTGGCTTCTCCCGTTGCAGAGCACAGGCTCCGGACGCGCAGGCTCAGCGGCCGTGGCTCACGGGCCCAGCCACTCCGCGGCGTGTGGGATCTTCCCGGACCGGGGCACGAACCCGTGTCCCCTGCATCAGCAGGCGGACTCCCAACCACTGCATGACCAGGGAAGCCCTGGTTCAACTTTTTTAATAAAAGATGTTAGCCATAAATACATGAGTATTCACCTTCAAATGCATTTGTATACACACTCAGCTGGATTCTCCATTATTTCTACATGTGATTCCGTATCATACCCCTGGCCTTTACTTGCGGTTTCATGTTGTCATATATAGTGTAAGGCCTAAAATTAAGGTCAAATATTATGTGCTGCCTTGACATCTGGTGAAACTGATATGGCCCCAAGTGACCTAACTGCAAGTTTCCCTCCCCACTCTACTCCTGTGAATAACATCCTCTATCCAAACCCCTTCCTTAACAGCCATAGTTTTTGCTTATATTTGAGGATGAGGTTTCCTTACTCAGCCAGCCTATGGAATTATTCAGACAAGCCAATCACACTCTCCCAGGAGAACTAGTGCACATCACTCTCTTGATACTACAAAGCTTGCCTCCCACAGACTCTAGTTCTTTCCTCTGTTCCAGAATGCAACCCCCATGTGACCCTGTGGGGCACGTGGTGTCCTTTTCCCCTAGGCTGTGAGTGTGAGTGATAATTTGCTGTTGGTCTCATCTGTCCAGTGTTGGATGCCGTGGGATCAAGCATCCCTAAGTCTCTTTGGTGAGAATCTCTCCGTCACCAAAGGGGAAAATGTGAGCTGATAAAAACATCATAGGACAACTCAGATTGGTCTAAAGCGCAGACTTTCCCTTTCTTTAAATAAATATGTCATTTGATTGGTATATTTCCAGGGTAACTGCCAAACTGTGGAGATCAGGAGAGGCAAATAAAATGATTGGAGGCTTTGAGTAGAATGCCTTCCTATGTCAATGAATAACATATACTGAACGTGTATTGAACACTTTCTCCCATTCCCTCAGATAGTTCCTATTGGCTTAGTAGCTACTTATGTAAAATGATAGAGGATAAAATCAAAAGAGGACAATATTAACAAAAAACAAAAACGAGGTGGTCCATTACCAAAGGATAATCAGAAAAAGGATTCATCCACTGAAAAGTTAAAGCTCACTGCAATCTCAGCAAATTATGCATAACAGATTAAAGAACAGGTTTCATTCTTTAACCATTTTCATCTTAAAGATAAGCAGATGAGTATTTGGCAGTGGCAATATTGTTTTCATTGCTTTTGCATTTTGCCGTACACTGTCTCTATTTGCCATTACTTCAAAATCTTTGGTCCTCAAGGTACCCCTATTTTAGGCCAGTTTGAGATCAGAGGATAAAAGCCTAATTAGTGTAGAAGTGGAAAAAAAAATAAAACAAAAATAGCTACAGGAAGTAGAAGGAAAGTATATATGTTTTCCTGATAAAATTGGGGTATGATAATTATTTGAAGGTAATTATTACATCTCCACATCTATACATTAAACTAAAGCACTTGAAAGATTTCTCAGTTTTTCAAATAGTGAAATATTACAAAGCAATCAAGGGTAAAATAGTGAATTTTAGCAATTGCAAGATCATAGAAATAGTAGGTATTTGATTAATTATTTTTCTCTCTTGGTCACTTTTAAATCCAGGAACTGGTTTGAGATGCAAGGTATAAAGAGTATTTTTTTGTTGCAAAGTAAATACACAGTTAAATAGAATTTGCAAAATTAAAGTTCGAGTCCATGATCCTTTCCTGATAATTAGATCGAAGATTAAAATTTATGCTGAGGGTGATCCCCCATTCCCCAGTACTAGACAGAATTCATTACTTTCCACATACTTGGTCTTTTGCATAGTAAAAAAAAATCTGAAAAATCATTACTCAGTCTTCTTATTTTATGGCCCTTTTGCTAGAAAATGCTATCCCAATATAAAAAGCTATTTTTCTTATTTTATTCAACCCAATCTTATCATCTCTTTGTTATCTTTTCCTCTTGAATCAATAATTTCCACCAGCCTTCAAATGTGCTCTACTATCTCACGACTACAAACATAATACAGAAGACAAACGAAAGTCAAAAGTATTTGTCTTTCTCTATCTGACTTATCTCACTTCACGTAATGTCCTCAAGGTCTATCCACGTTGTAGAAAATGGCAGGATTTCCTTTTTTTTTCTCATGGCTGAATAATATTTCAGTGTGTGTGTGTGTGTGTGTGTGTGTGTGTGTGTGTGTGCATGTGTGTGTATGTGTACACACACCTTTCCTTTATCCATTCATCCACTGATGAGTACTTAGTTCTTTTCCATATCTTGGCCATTGTGAATAATGTTGCAATAAACATGGGGTACATATATCTCTTCAATACCCTGTTTTCATTTCCTTTGTGTATATACTCAGAAATGGAATTACTGGATCATATGGTAGATCTACCTTTAATATTGTGAGGAACATCCATATTGTGTTGCATAGTGGATGAACAAATTCCTACCATCAGTGTACAAGGTTCCCTTTTGTTTACATCCTCACCGACACTTACCTATTGTCTTTTTAAAAAAAAATATTGGAATATAGTTGCTTTACAATATTGCATTAGTTTATACTGTACAGCAAAGTGAGTCAGCTATACGTATAAATATATCCCATGTTTTGGATTTCATTCTCCTTTAGGTCACCACAGAGCACTGAGTAGAGTTCCCTGTGCTATACAGTAGGTTCTCATTAGTTATCTATTTTATACATAGTGTCAATAGTGTATATATGTCAATCCCAATCTCCCAGTTCATCCCACCCTCCTACCCTTTCCCCCTTGGTATTCATACATTTGTTCTCTATGTCTCTGTCTCTATTTCTGCTTTGTAAATAAGGTCGTCTATGCCAGTTTTTTCAGATTCCACATATACTCATTAATATATGATATTTTTCTCTTTCTGACTTCACTGTGTATGACAGACTCTAGGTCCATCCATGTCTCTACAAATGACCCAATTTTGTTTCTTTTTATGGCTGAGTAATATTCCATTGTATATATGTACCACATCTTCTTTATCCATTCATCTGTCGATGGACATTCAGGTTGCTCCCATGTCCTGGCTATTGTAAACAGTACTGCAATGAACATCGGGGTGCATGTGACTTTTTGAATTATGGTTTTCTCTGGGTATATGCCCAGTAGTGGGATTGCTGGGTCATATGGTATTTCTATTTTTAGTTTTTAAAGGAATCTCCATAGTGGCTGTATCAATTTACATTTCTCCACACTCTCTCCAGCATCTATTGTTTGTAGATTTTTTTGATGGTGGCCATTCTGACTGGTGTGAAGTGATATCTCATTGTAGTTTTGATTTGCATTTCTCTAACAATTAGTGATGTTGAGCATCTTTTCATGTGCCTCTTGGCCATCTGTATTGTCTTCTTTGGAGAAATGTCTATCTAGGCCTTCTGCCCATTTTTTGATTGGGTTGTTTGCTTTTTTGATATTGAGCTTCATGAGCTGTTTGTATACTTTGGTGATTAATCCGTTGTCAGTTGCTTCATTTGCAACATTTTCTCCCATTCTGAGGGTTGTCTTTTCGTCTTGTTTATGGTATTGTCTTGTTAATGACAGTCATTCTAACAGGTGTAAAGTGATATCTCATTGTAGTTTTGATTAGCATTTCCCTGATTAGTGATGTTGAGCATCTTTTCATGTACCTTGTATGAATGTCTTCTTTGGAAAAACATTCACTTAGTTCCTCTGCCCATGTTTTGATAAGATTTGTTGTTGTTGTTATTAAGTTGTTGAATTCCTTATATATTTTGGATATTAACCCCTTATCTGGTATATGGTTTGCAACATTTTTCTCCCATTCTGTATACTGTCTTTTCATTTTGTTGATTGTTTCCTCTGCTGTGAAGAAGTTTTAAAGTTTGATGTATTAATAGTATGATATCACCTGTATGTGGAATCTAAAAAATCCAAACTGATTAAAAAATAAAAAGTAAAATGGCAAATTCCCTGGCAGTCCAGTGGTTAGGACTCCACACTCTCACAACCGAGGACCTGGGTTCAATCCCTAGTCAGGGAACTAAGATCCCACAAGCCTCATTGTGTGCCAAAAAAAAAATTAAAATGGTGGTTACTAGGGGCAGAGGGATGGAGGAATCGGAGAGATGTTGTTTAAAGGTACAAACTTGCAACTAGCAGACAAATACTACAAATTTAACTGGAGAGCTAATGCACAGTATAGCAAATATAGTGAACAATTTTGTATTATAGTCATACAACTTGCCAGGAGACTAGATCTTAATTATTCCAACCCCCCAAAAGAAATTATAATTATGTGTAGTGATAGAGGTGTTAACTATCGCTACACTGGCAATCAAATTACAATATATTGATATAAATATATCAAATCAATATTTTATATACCTTAAATTTATACAATGTTATATGCTAAATTTATTTCAATTAAAATGTATATATTAAATCTGAATCTGTGACCAAAAAGAAAAAAAAATAAAGTATTTGTTGCTTGACTCTTTATTCCAGTTATGGCCAAATCCAGTTATGGCTCTTTTGCAGTTAAGTTTCTTTAGAAGAGTTGTCTGTTTTCACTCTCTCTGTTGCCTTAACTTCCCTTCACTTTTCCTGACACTCTAATCTGGCTTCTACTCCCATCACAGTGCACAGTGCTAAATTTTTCTTCCTGATGTAGCCAATGACTTTCTTCATGCTGAAGAAGAACTGTTGGAAATATTTAACACATCTTCTTGACTGTTCTTTGGAAATCCTCTCTTCTCTTGGCCTCTGTTTCACCACTTATTCTTGGTTTTCCTCCTGTCATCTAGCTAGTACATTTTAGGGTACTCTTTCTGTATCCTCCTCTTCCTCTTTCTCTACCTTACTCCTAAATATTGAAGTCTCTAAAGAGACAATCCTGAACCTTTTCCCTCTTTCTGGAAATTTCACCTATAAATACTTTCTATGTGCTAGTATTTCTGCAGTCTAGCCCTCTATCATGAGATTCAGGCCCACGTACCCAAATGATTATTTGCACATTCACTTGCCATCTTAGAGACATCGCTCATTTAACATGTCCAAAATTGAATTATTGATTAAATCCCTCCTCGCCCCACCTCTCAACTAAATATATTTATTGCCCAGTCTCTCTCAGCTCATCCATCCAGGTCCTCATGTTATATACCTGAGAACCCTTTTACCCTTGCCCTACTTTCCACACCACAAATATCATTATTTTCTACTGATTTCACTAGGTATTCATAGAAACTTGAGTTCATCATCTCCCCTCCTTCCCTTTCATACCTAAACCATTACTAAGTCCTATTGATTCTATCTCTAAATTATTTATCAAATCTTCCAATTTCCCTCCATTTTCATTATATCCACTCTTGACAAAAATCACCATCTTCTCTGGCCTGGATGTGACAATTGCCTTTTAACTGTTTCCTCTATTCCTATCCTAGCTTCCATTTATCCATGCTCAAATGGATAAATAAAAACAATAAGGGTTTAAAAATATTTTTGAGTAAAACATATGTACTATAATACATATAAAGTATATACTTAAGTACTGATCTTAAGTATACAGCTCAATAAACTTTTACTATTGATCAAGATATAAGATATTTCCTATATTCAGAAGTCTCCTTCATGTTCTTTTCCAGTCACGTCCCCTATCTGAAGAAACTGCTATTTTGACGTCTCATAATCAGTTCTGTATTTTCTTGAATTTCATATCAACTAAATCATATGTATTCATATGTGATTTGTGTCTCACAATACAATGTCTGCAGGGTTTATTCAGGATGTTGTCGGTAGTGGTAGTTTTGTGTATTTTTATACTACGTAATACTCCATTATATGACTATACCACAATTTATTTACCCCTTTTCCTACTGATGGGCATTTGGATTGTTTCCTATCCATGTGGCTATCCTTACACATGACTATTAGATGGGCTTCTTTACAGCCTTATCTCCATCAAAATACATATGTCTCATAAATTCAGGGAAATCTTTATAAAAGCTTGATTTTAATATGCCATTTTCTCTCCAAAAACTTTTTACAGTGTCTGTTAAGTGTTCATCCCATCAGGTCTAAACTTGGAGGCCCAGTCAAAGGCTTCCATAATTGACCTATTTTGTATTTTTCCAGGTTCATCTGCCAACACTCTTCCAGAAGGACCCTTTGCCCAACAGACCAGCTTGTACTTTTTTTTCCTCTTTACCCTCTTCTTTTTTTCTCTTACTATTTCCTAGCAATATATTTTCCTAAATGTTTCTTTACTCAAGGATAACCGTGAATCTCTTCTTTTCCTATTCAACTTATGCTGTCCTTTCACTGTCTTTGGTATCTTACTCAAGCCACATTTGCGTTGAGACGTCTCCTCTGACTGAGAGTATGGGCAAAACTTCAATTTAGTACTTGATTGTCTGCTTTCCCTTTTCTATTTTATAACTAATCAACTACTAAAGCTAGATAATGAGACCAAACCCTCCATGTCTTTTTAATGTTAAAGAATTCTCCCAATCAAGTCTACCGTTTCATAATACTTTGATAGGCATGTTAATTTTGAGATTACATGTCAGAACAGTTTCTAATAGTATTGAAGGTTACATCAAATAACGTGGTATCATTTTATGATTTGTATTTGATTTTTTTAAAAGTAGGAATAGAAAGCAAGACCTTGTGGTGTCAGTTCTAGATCTTATGCTGAGGGCCTGAAATAAAGGATCAAGAGATACGCCATACCAGAGAATGTAGTGGCAAGTCCACTGAGCACTGCAACCGAACATGAGGACACTGTAACTGCTGAACTTGACTGAACAGGCACATTTGGAAGCAGTCTGTTACTGTGGCCACTTTTCCTTTCAATAGAATTGTAAAAACAGAACAGACATGGGATCTTCACCTAGAATTTACAGCTACCATCACCTTCTCAAGAGCACCACTACCTCACACTCAACATCAATTTCATGGTCCATTCTTTAACCCTGAAATTTTACTGAATTTTGAATTTTACTGAAATTTTGAGAATAGGTAACTGTTATCAGAATATTTTGTAAAATCCTAAACAAACTTAAAATTTTGGGCCTCTTCAGAACAGCATTTATTCTTGAACCAAGCCACAGTCTTTTCTAAGGCTTCAGCTCCCTCATGTGCTTCATTCATGAAATAGTCTCTTTTGAACACTGTAACTCATGAATATAAGTCATTTTTTAGTAGATCAATCATGAATACCCATCTGCTTGTTTTACTGTTAATCTACCTGGTCTGGATGAGTGGATTTCTTAACTTGTGATCCTATCATACTGCTGCTGACTCTGTCAGCCCTGTAACCCCACTGGACAGCCTTCTTCAGCTCCCATCGACTGGGGACATATTACTAGACCAATGGTCACCTGTGATCTCATGCCTGGCAGATTTCTATCTTTTGGACCACTTAGGGATCCTGCCATTATTTATATCAGTATTATTATACGTTTCAAGTTTTAAAGCAACTCAACAGTTTCAAGAAAAACATATTCTTAAAGAAGGATAAAAAGGAACCATGTGCTCCTAAAACATATTGAATTTTTGAAATAAAATATTGCTTTGCTAACTGCACTTTATTGGAGCACCATCAATAAAAGGTACATCGATAATTTTTATATAAATACCACTATTAGTACTGAAAATCCCATAATTGTCCTCACTGTGATTCTAGATAGCAATTTCCTTAATGTATAATTCAAAATATTGTATACTTAATTTCATCATTACTTTTTTTATTTTTTAATTGTCATAAAAAAAACATAGTGGAACTTTAAAATAATCTTACCACTAAGAACATTGAAAACTGGAATGGTTTTACTATATGGAACAAACACTTTCTTTTTACATTGTTAACGTTTGTATGTTTTAATTTTCTTAATACAAATGTTGACCCTTATGAATAAATTATAGAACAATATCTATTCATAATACTAATATTATTTAGCATTACAGTGACCTGAAAAATCCACATTTGACAAATCTGTTGCTCTCACAGGTTTTAAGTTACCCATTAAATATCAATTTATTTTTCATTTGATGGACTGTTAAATTTAAGCCAAAAAATCAGAAGAATAAGATAAATTTAAGCGTATAGTTAGCACATTTTAAAATATATTGACATTAAAGGATTGCCTGCTCAGTAATGAAAAAATTCCAAGATATTTATTTTTCACTCATTGTATTATAAAATTGTCTTCAGTTAAAAACTTGATAATTTTGTTTTCCAAGATATTTTTCTTTTCTCACTGTGCAATGACTTCAGCTGTATCCATTTCTTATTATCCCCTAATGCTTCTTGAATTGTTTATTGATGAAACTGAATGTAGATAAACATGGCAATTTAAGAAGCTGTAAAACTGGAAACTATTTTAAATAGCTTTTAATTTCTAAAATAAATTCTTCTTCACTCAGGCTATTGGTTTAAATGCATACTCACACACACTGCCCTCCCAGGAGAGGAGCCATCTAATTGAACATGATATTTTACAGCCGTAAGACATGTTTGTCATACCCAGGATGTTGAATATTTACAGTCATTATAGAAGTGTCTGTGTAATAAAAGTCTCAGAGGATTTAAGACTAAACAGAATCTTGAAGCTAAACCACATTTACACTGTATATATGTGGTACTATATTGCTCCATTAGTCTAATTTCATCATATAACTATGTGAATTGTATTCTTCACAAAATTCGAAAATAAATATTCATGTTGTCAAGTATGCATAGTCCTTGATATACAACTAATCTGTATTACACAAACATGCTTACTAGTTGGTCATTTGGAACTGGGTTATATTTTCTTGTAGAAATTATGATTAAGTTTACTGTGTGGTCCACATATACCTCTTGAACCAAAAATGTGTCTGTAGTGATTTTGAGCCCTTTAGTCTTTCTTTGATATTATGTTTATTCAAATTTGTACAATGTTTAAGGCAAGGGACATTTTCTGGCTCAGAACCACTTTAATTTTGATCCTTATCTCTTTCAAGATGTGTTCATTTTGAGTTCTGCACTATGTCTCTGATATATTAAAAAAGAGCCTGAAGTGGGGTATGGAAATGTTACCATGAGCGTGAGAAAACACTCATACTTTAGAAGTTAGTGACATGGGAAAGGAGGAGTTGGGCTGGGTGAGAATGTACTGGCAGAGGCTGTTTATATATACAGGTTCTACTGAATAAGCAATTCTTAAGATGCTATTTACCTAAATAGACTTCCTTGGATTTTTTCTCCATTAAATTAACTAGCTTTTTAACTAAATAAAGCAAATTTACCTGCTAGTTTAGCATCACGTACAGAGCCACAGTCAAATAAATGATTAAATTGAACAAGGGAGCAATTTTCTTCCTAATTCCAAATCTCTACGTGTTTAAAGCACTTTATTTGTTCCCTAATATATCACTGTTGCCCTGTGGTGGATTTTACCACTAGCAAAAGGCTCACCTTACCAAAATATCACCATTGTCTTCCCCAAATAAAAGTGTTTTTCCTGCTAGCAACTTCTATGGTTAAAAAAAAGGGATAGAGGAAAAGGCACTACCACTTCACACCCACTAGGATGACTATTACCAAGAAACAGAAAATGATGAGTATTAGGGAGGATGTAGAGAAATTGGAATTCTTGTGCCCTGCTGGAGGAATGTAAAATGGTACAGCTGCTATGGAAAACATTATGGTGATTCCTAAAAAAATTAAAGATAGGCTTACCATATGATCTAGCAATTTCACTTCTGGATATATACTCAGAAGAATTGAAAGGAAGGACTTGAATAGATACTTGTGTACCCATATTCACAGCAGCATTATTTTTGTTTGTTTGTTTTTGTTTTGTTTAATGTGAACCCTAACCTCACATTTTATACAAAAATTAACTGATTGATCATAGATTTAAATATAAAATGTGAGATTATATAAGTTCTGAATAAAACATTCTAGAAATTCTTCATTACATAGGTCTTGGGAATACTTCTTTGAGGCAACATTATGTGCAGAATCAATAGAAGAAAAAAATCCATTAATGAAAACCCACCAAAATGAAAACAAATAAACATATAAACCAACTTCTGAAGCAATTATACTCCAATAAAGATGTTAAAAAAATAGACTCTGCTCTGCAAAATAAATTTGTTTTGTACTTGAATTCTCAAATTGAGAATTTTAATATTTTATTTTATTATTATTTTTTTTTACTATGAGTGATTTCTTTCTGAACCTGACCCTTGTCACTTTGTTATTGACTTTGGTTCATGTCAGTTCTCCTGGAGAATGCTGGCTTTCCTTTCTTTGCTTCTTTGGCTAATGTCACCCCGGTCTGAGGCAGACTGAAATCCTGACTCACCTGTTGTTGGCTCTGGCTCCAATGTGAATTTTGTTTTCAGGTTTTGAAGCACAATTCCACACTGAGGATGCAGTCTGGAATCATTACAGTAGTCTACTGCACGCTGCAGTTCTCAGAAACTTGGTTTTGTGGATCCCTGTCCATCATACAAGCACAGACTAGGACAGAAGCCAGGTCTTTACACAGAATCGACGGATTCCCTCCGTACTGGCCTCATCTCCCTGCTCTCCCGTCCACACTGTGCATCCCAGGGGATTCCTTCCTGTGGTTGTTTCTACAAAGCCTAGATTTTCACTGGTGTTGGTGCTTGTTTGGTGCAGAGCAGAGTGATTCAACAGGTCTCCACATCTCCACGACCAAACCATAGCAGCATTATTTACAATAGCCAGAAGATGGAAGCAACCCAAGTGTCCATGGACAGATGAATGGATAAACAAAATGTGGTACATACATATAATGGAATATCATTCAGCCTTAAAAAGGAAGGGAATTCTGACACATGGCACAACACAGAAAAACTTTGATGGCATTAAGCTAAGTGAAATAAACTAGTTATAAAAGGACAAATATTATATGATTCCACTTACATGAGAAACCTAGAGTAGTTAAATTCATCGAGACAGAAAGCAGAATGGTGGCTCCCAAGGATTGGGAGGAGAGGAAAATGGGGAGTTATTATTCAATGCACGTAGAGTTTTAGTTTTGCAAAATGAAAAAGTTCTGGAAATGGATGGTGGTGATGTTTGCACAACAAAAATTCACTTAATGCCTCTGAACTGTACATTTAAAGATGGTTAAAATGGTAAATTTTATGTTATGTGTTTTACCATAATTTAAAGTATATTACTTTATTATTTGCCTAAAGAACTAAAGTATTAATTAGGCTATTTTAATAAGGTGTTTTTAACTGAGGTCATTATGAAACTCCAGATTATCAATATTTAAAAGATTTGGGGATTTCTTTCTTCTGATAATGGAGGCATTTGGATTGACTGAAACTTTATAGAATAGTGGACCGCAATGAATTGCCTAGAAAACAAATGTCACATTCAAACACTGATAAAAGTTTATCCTTGAGTGCCAAAGGGCTTTGGGAAGCAAGATCAGTTTCCAGTTAACACAGAAGTTCAGATTCTGTGGGTAAGCCTTGTAATTCATACTGTTGAAAAAGGAGATCTACCCTTTTACTAGTTAGTTACACTTTTTGCCTCAAGTGATAGAAACCCAGCTCAGCCTACTTTAAATATTAAAAGAAATTAAAGAAAGAATAGTAGGCCAGCTCTTGGAATCCAAAGATGTGTTCAATGATCATACTACAGGAAGGATGGAATTGTAACACAGGTTTCACTGAGAAGAGTAATTCAAAACAGTAGGATCTTATCAACTATTCGTGCTTCTCTGAGCACTGGCTTCATTCTCTCTCTCTCTCTCTCTCTTTCTCCCCTCCATCCCTCTCTACTGAAGTTCTCTCTCCACATGGTAAAACATATAGCCACTAACAGGAGGTGCTTTATTATAATATCTTCAGCCCTTGAGAGACTGGTCAACTGTTCTTAGATCTTAGATACCAAAGTCCTAGAGAAGGAATTCATTGCGCTTGCTTGGGTCAAGTAACTAGCTTTTAGATCAATCTATTATCACCAGAATGTGACGTTTTGTGAGAACCTTACATTTCCCATATGGATAAAAGTGTCAAGGACACAATTTCTAAAAAAAAAGGGATGGTGGATATACAGAGGCTAAGCTGAGCAGACAAAACTGTATTTCATTTATTATTATAGTATTATTATGGTATTTATTTAACACTTTTATTTCTTGCATTTTATTCTTTTTATCTATGATAATTTTTCCTTGTTTATTTCTGATCTCAGGGAAGCTGTAAACGGATTGTTTTTCAACCTTGACTAATATATAGGCATAAATTAAAAGAAAAATTCCATGGCTCTTCAGTGTTAACATAAAGTATATTTATGATCATGTCATTTAAATATGTACAAAATATATTAATTCATTATGCTTATAGCTCATAAAATATAAAACAAAAATTATAATTAAACACAAATGTTAGCAAGCCAATAAAATCAAAATTAAAGGCATTTGATTTAAATTACCTAAATGTAATAGATGAGGTTATATTTCTGTAATGAAAATGTTTTCTCAATTTGAATATTATTCTGATGATGGTGAAGCAATGTTTTATAACTTTCATGGATATAATACCATATAAATTGTGATGGCAATTCTCTTACAAATATTATCTTGTACAAACACAGCAGAGCTCATTGCTACATAGTGCTACATTGTTATTTGGCCTTCATTCACTCATAATTTCTGTATCATATTTGCCTCTGGTATTTTCACATTGTTGTGTAACTTTTAAACTGGTACTGTTAGTTACTGAGAGGATCAAAAACTGAAACATGAAAGTTATGTGGTACTACATACTTCTAAAGTTGGTTTTTCATATTTTGCATAATATGGATATATAATTTAGATAATAATTGACATGAATTCACACTATTAATTAGTTGCTGTACTAAAACATAACACATAAAGTATTACAACATAAAATACATGTCCTTATCTTTAGAAACACAGAAATAAAACTATAGACAAATCAGATAGAGGAGTGGAGATAGAATGAAAGACAATCAAGTATATGTTGGAGAATGAACCTAATTTTCCTCATTTAGCTACACTACTTAATTTGAAGGGTAAATTCAGCTTTAAAACTGACATTTGCTAGCATTACCATATGCATTACTTACTGACTTCACCAAAATTCTATATTCTCATTGATAATGCACAGCAATTGTTTTTGGATTAATATTACATCCAATGTCCGAAAGGAGAAGTATCTCTCTTTTCTAGAATGTGGCTTGTGTTAAAAGATGACTGAAAAAGTCATCCCAGATTTCCCTTAGATGTCACCACACACACTTTGTTTATTTCAAAAAGCACAAGAAGAGTAATTTAAAAATTATAATTTTGTAGCAGAAGCAAGAAGAACTACAATCCTGCAGCCTGTGGAACGAAAACAACATTCACAGAAAGGCAGACAAAATGACTGCCAAAAGGCAGATGACTATGTGCCAGATGAAGGAAGAAGATAAAACATCAGAAAATCAAATAAATTAAGTGGAAATAGGCAACCTTCCAGATAAAGAATTCAGAGTAATGATAAGGAAGATGATCCAGGACCTCAGAAAAAGAATGGAGGCAAAGATCAAGAAGATGCAAGAGATGTTTAACAAAGACCTTGAAGAATTAAAGAACAAACAAACAGAGATGAACAATACAACACCTGAAATGAAAAATACACTAGAAGGAAACAACAGCAGAATAACTGAGGCAGAAGAACGGATAAGTGACCTGGAAGGAAGAATGGTGGAGATCACTGCCATGGAAGAGAATAAAAAAAAAAGAAAGAAAAGAAATGAAGACAGCATAAGAAATGAGGGCCTAAGAGACCTCTGGGACAATATTAAATGCACAAATATTTGCATTATAGAGGTCCAGAAGGAGAAGAAAGAACGAAAGGACTGGACAAAATATTTGAAGACATTATAGTTGAAAATTTCCCTAACATGGGAAAGGAAATAGCTACCCAAGTCCAGGAAGAACAGAGAGTCCCAGGCAGGATAAAACCAAGGAGAAACATGTCAAGACATATAGTAATCAAATTGACAAAAATTAAAGACAAAGAAAAATTATTAAAAGGAACAAGGGAAAAATGACAAGTACTATACAAGGGAACTCCCATAAGGTTAACAGCTAATTTCTCAGCAGAAACTCTTCAAGCCAGAAGGAAGTGGTGTGATATATTGAAAGTGATGAAAGGGAATAACCTACAACCAAGATTACTCTACCCGGCAAGGATCTCATTCAGATTCGATGGAGAAATCAAAAGCTTTACAGACAAGCAAAAGCAAAGAGAATTCAACACCACCAAACCAGCTCTACAACAAATGCTAAAGGAACATCTCTACATGGGAAACACAAGAGAAGAAAATAATCTACCAAAACAAAACCAAAACAATTAAGAAAGTGGTAATAGGAACATACATATTGATGATCACCTTAAATATGAATGGATTAAATGCTCCAACCAAAAGACACAGACTGGCTGAATGGATACAAAATCAAGACCCATATATAGGCCGTCAACAAGAGACCCACTTCAGACCTAGGGACACATACAGACTGAAAGTGAGGGGATGGAAAAAGATATTCCATGCAAATGGAAATCAGAAGAAAGCTGGAGTAGCAATTCTCATATCAGATAAAATAGACTTTAAAATAAAGAATGTTACAAGAGACAAGGCAGGACACTACATAATGATCAAGGGATCAATCCCAGCAGAAGACATAACAATTATAAATATATATGCACCCAACATATGAGCGCCTCAATACATAAGGCAAATGCTAACAGCTATAAAAAAGGAAATCGATAGTAACACAATAACAGTGAGAGACTTTAACACCTCACTTACACCAATGGACAGATCATACAGACAGATAAGGAAACACAAGCTTTAAATGACACAAGAGACCAGATAGATTTAATTGATATTTATAGGACATTCCATCCGAAAACAGATTACACTTTCTTCTCAGGTGCACATGGAACATTCTCCAGGATAGATCACATGCTGGGTCACAAATTAAGCCTCGGTAAATTTAAGAAAATTGAAATCATATCAAGCATCTTTTCTGACAACAATGCTATGAGATTAGAAATCAATTACAGGGGAAAAAAAGTAAAAAGCACAAACACATGGAGGCTAAGCTATACGTTATTAAATAACCAAGAGATCACTGAAGAAATCAAAGAGGCAATCAAAAAATACCTAGAGACAAATGACAGTGAAAACACAATGATCCAAAATGTATGGGATGCAGCAAAAGCAGTTCTTAGAGAGAAGCTTATAGCAATAAAATCCTACCTCAAGAAACAAGAAAAATCTCAAATAAACATTCTAACCTTACACCTAAAGGAACTAGAGAAAGAAGAACAAACAAAACCCAAAATTAGTAGAAGGAAAGAAATTATAAAGATCAGAGCAGAAATAAATGAAATAGAAACAAAGAGAACAATAGCAAAGTTCAGTAAAACTAAAAGCTGGTTCTTTGAGAAGATAAGAAAAATTGATAAACCTTTAGCCAGACTCATCAAGAAAAAGGAGAGGATTCAAGTCAATAAAATTGGAAATGAAAAAGGAAAAGTTACAACAGACACCGCAGAAATACAAAGCATCATAAGAGACTACTACAAGCAACTCTATGCCAATAAAATAGACAACCTGGAAGAAATGGACACATTCTTAGAAAGGTATAACCTTCCAAGACAACCAGGAAGAAATAAAAAATATGAACAGAACAATCACAAGTAATGAAATGGAAACTGTGATTTAAAATTTTCCAACAGGGCTTCCCTGGTGGCACAGTGGTTGAGAGTCCACCTGCCGATGCAGGGGACACGGGTTCGTGCCCCGGTCCGGGAAGATCTCACATGCCACGGAACGGCTGGACCCGTGAGCCATGGCTGCTAAGCCTGCGCATCTGGAGCCTGTGCTCCGCAACGGGAGAGGCCACAACAGTGAGAGGCCCGCGTACCACACACACACAAAAAAATTTCCAACAAACAAAACTGCAGGACCAGATGGCTTCACGGGTGAATTCTATCAAATATTTAGAGAAGAGCTAACACCTACCCTTCTCAAACTCTTCCAAAAAATTGCAGAGAAAGGAACACTCCCAAACTCATGCTACGATGCTACCACCACCCTGATACCAAAACCAAACGAAGATACTCCAAAAAAGAAAATTACAGACCAATATCACTGATGAGTATGATGCAGAAATCCTCAACAAAATACTAGGAAACAGAATGCAACAACACATTAAAAGGATCATACACCATGACCAAGTGGGAGTTATCTCAGAGAGGCAAGGATTTTTCAATGTATGCAAATCAACGTGGTACACTGTATTAACAAACTGAAGAATAAAAACCATATGATCATCTCAATAGATGCAGAAAAAGCTTTTGACAGAATTTCAACACCCATTTATGATAAAAACTCTCCAGAAAGTGGGCATAGAGGGAACCTACCTCAACATAATAAAGCCCATATACAACAAACCCACAGCAAACATCATTCTCCATGGTGAAAAATTGAAAGCATTTCCTCTAAGATCAGGGACAAGACAAGGATGTCCAATCTTGCCACTATTATTCAAAATAGTTCTGGAAGTCCTAGCCATGTCAATCAGAGAAGAAAAAGAAATAAAATAATACAAACTGGAAAAGAAGAAGTAAAACTGTCATATAGATGACATGATACTATACATAAAGAATTCTAAAGATCCTACCAGAAAACTACTAGAGCTAATCAATGAATTTGGTAATGTTGCAGGATACAAAATTAATGCACAGAAATCTCTTGCATTCCTATGCACTAATGACAAAAAATCTGAAAGAGAAATTAAGGAAATACTCCCATTTACCACTGCAACAAAAAGAATAAAATACCAAGGAATAAACCTAACTAAGGAGGTAAAAGACCTGTACTCAGAAAACTATAAGGCACTGATGAAAGAAATCAAAGATGACACAAACAGATGGAGAGATATACCATGTTCTTATATCAGAAGAATCAATATTGTGAAAATGACTATACTACCCAAAGCAATCTACAGATTCAATGCAATCCCTATCAAATTACCAATGGCATTTTTTACAGAACTAGAACAAAAAATCTTAAAATTTATATGGAGCTACAAAAGACCCTGAATAGCCAAAGCAGCCTTGAGAAAAAAAAAAAAAATGGAGCTGGAGGAATCAGGTTCCCTGACTTCAGACTATACTGCAAAGCTACAGGAATCAAGACTATATGGTACTGGCACAAAAACAGAAACAGATCAATGGAACAGGATAGAAAGCCCAGAGAGGAACCCATGCATATATGGTCACTTTATCTTTGATAAAGTAGGCAAGAATATACAATGGAGAAAAGACAGTCTCTTCAATAAGTGTTGCTGGGAAAACTGGAGAGCTACATGTAAAAGAATGAAATTAAAACCCTCCCTAACACCATACACTAAAGTAAATTCAAAATGGATTAAAGATCTAAATGTAAGACCAGACACTATAAAATTCTTAGAGGAAAACATAGGCAGAACACTCTTTGACATAAATCACAGCAAGATCTTTTTTGTCCCACCTCCTAGAGCAATGGAAATAAAAACAAAAATAAACAAACGGGACCTAATGAAACTTAAAAGGTTTTGCACAGCAAAGGACACTATAAACAACATTAAAAGACAACCCTCAGAATGGGAGAAAATATTTGCAAATGATCAATGAACAAAGGACTAATTTCCAAAATATATAAACAGCTCATGCAGCTCAATATTAAAAAAAAAACAAACAACCCAATAAAAAAATGGGCAGAGGACCTAAATAAACACTTCTCCAAAGAAGACATACAGATGACCAAGAGGCACATGATAAGATGCTCAACATAACTAATTATTAGAGAAATGCAAATCAAAACTACAATGAGATATCACCTCACACCAGTTAGAATGGGCATCATCAGAAAATCTACAAACAACAAATGCTGGAGAGGGTGTGGAGAAAAGGGAACCCTCTTACACTGTTGGTGGGAAGGTAAATTGATACAGACACTATGGAGAACGGTATGAGGTTTATTAAAAAGCTAAAAATAGAACTACCATATGACCCAGCAATCCCACTACTGGGCATATACCCTGAGAAAACCATAATGCAAAAAGACACATGCACCCCAATGTTCACTGCAACACCATTTACAATAGCCAGGTCATGGAAGCAACCGAAATGCCCATCAACAGATGAATGGATAAAGAAGATGTGGTACATATATATAATGGAATATTACTCAGCCATAAAAAGGAACAAAACTGGGTCATCTGTAGAGACCCGGATGGACCTAGAGACTGTCATAGAAATTGAAGTAAGTCAAAAAGAGAAAAGCAAATATCGTATATTAACACATATATGTGGAATCTAGAAAGATCGTAAAGATCAACTGGTTTGCACGGCAGAAATGGAGACACAGATGTAGAGAACAGACATATGGACACCAACGGGGGGAAGTGGGGTGGTGGTGGTGGTGGTGGGATGAATTGGGAGACTGGGATTGACATATATACACTAGTACATATAAAATAGGTAACAGTAGAAACCTGTTGTATAAAAATAAATAAATAAATAAATAAATAAATTTTTTTAAAAAATCATAAAAGTACAAAATATTAACAAGTTGGAAAAAATTATATTTTTGTAAATAAGCTCGTTTTTATCATTTTGTTTAGATTCTGCACATCAGTGATACCATATGATATTTCTCTTTCTCTGACTTACTTCATTCAGTATGACAATCTCTAGGTCCATCCATGTTGCTGCAAATGACATTATTTCATTTTTTTTAATGGCTGAGTAATATTCCATTGTATATATGTATAACTGAATCACTCTGCTGTATATACTTGAATCTAGCACAACATTGTTAATCAACTATACTCCAATATAAAATAAGAAGTTAAAAAATTATAGAATCCAAGCATAGTGAAGTGTCCAATATACTTTCTTCTTCTAGTATTTTAGCTTTATACTTGCTTCATACTGCTGGCAAACTTTATCACTTTTATTATACATAATTTTATCATATGAAATCCTGATATATTGCTACAGAACTCCTACAGTTTTTTTATACCAGAAAGTCCATATCTCTGGAATGGAATACAATCAAAATCCTGGGAGGAAGGAATGTAAAGGGAATGATAAGTAGGAGACCAGAATGAAGCATTTGTTCAGTCTGCAGTTTGCTACCAACCAACTGGCAATCTGTCCTCCTGATCTCAATTATTTTAGAAATTTTCCACAAATTCAATAAGATATATAAAATTCACATTCAGAATTATTGTTCTAATATATGGAAATAACATTTGGTTGGGTGGAAAATATATGTGTGGCATCCAAATCTGATTTGTGATATCTCATCTTTCTAGTCTTTTCTTCTAAATGTAAGAACTCAACAAAAATGTTTTTCCTCTCCCAAGTGTGGGATTTAGTTACAAGTAAGAGTATAGAAACTTGGAAATAAAGATTTTAAAGCCTTTTGGAATCAATTATCATCAAGTTGTTAGTAAACTGAATACTCTCCCAGTATAGCTATTAATGTTCACTATCATTTATATGTATACATAGGAGAAATGTGGAGAAGGCTGTCATACAAAAGGACTGAATCTTAGCCTAACATAAGCAGAAGTTTTATTAGTGACAGGCATCAGATGTTCACTAATCTCTCTGATGATATGACAGTGACATAAGGATATAACATTAATGTGAAAAACTATTTTAACAAGAATTTGAATGGTAGGCATAATTAAGAGAAAGAAAATCAATAGATCCAAATGTATGGAAATTCATGAATTAGGAGACAAATTAATTTTAAAATATCAGATTAAGTAGGACTTTCTGTAGAGAAGAGAAGAAAACAGCCTAGAATACAAATGATGTCAAATGAATGGTTTCAGAGTCAGTGGAAGTAAATATCTAAAATATATAATGTAAACTAAGTACAATGAAAATGTATAGAAAAGAGTTCTTCCCCCAGAATCTGCCATAGTTGCCCATAGTCTTTTAAAAATGGCTTCAGCTCTGAATTATATAATAAATTGGGAACATGGAAAAGTTAGAGAGATTAAATAAGAAAAATCATAATTATTTTGATTTTGGAATTTGGATAAAAACAGAAAGTCCATAAATCCATTTATATTGCAAGGAAAAGAAGAAGTATTGGAAATTTTTTGTGTCTGAACACAACTATTCTCTGATGCCCCGAATACTGTTCTATTTTCACTAAAACCTGGACAAAGGGAATATGATAAGGGCATTTGAATAGTTTTCATTTGGGCTGCGTATACCTTGGTAAATTGAAAACAGTGTGCTGGATGAATTTATTCTAACAAGAGATTTGGGGATGGATCATCTGTTTTTGCAAATTTGAAAATAACCCCCAAAAGGAGTCCATAATTATTATTGAAAAACAAAGAGATATTAATTTATTCTTCACATTATTTCAAAATATGATTTTTACTGAAAAGAATAATTAAATATCCTATCATTTATTATAGACAAAATGTTATCATTAAGGTGACTTGAGAATCATTTATGGTAACTAATTAACAAAGAGCATGACATATTTGGGCTTAAGGAGTTTGCGGTATCAACATCACACAGGTAAATAAGTATAATATTAAATAAAATAGCTAGCAAGATGGTAAATTGAAGTTAAAGCATGTAATTAAGTGTAAATGGTGTAAACATGTCAATTAAGACAGACATGGTCAGACTGGATTAAAAAAGCAAGAACCAATTAGATGACATGTCTATAAGAAATACACAATAAAGATAATAATATAAATGGAATAAAAGTAAAAGTTTAGAGGAAGACATGTCATGCAAACACTAAACCAGTTAAATGCAGAGTGGCTATACTAATATCAGGCATAGTCAGGTTCAGAACAAGCAGTATTACCAGACGTAAAGTGAAAGATAAATGGCTCAATTCATTAAGACAAAAATCCTAAATGCATACATACATACAGAGCAGAGTTTCAAAATGCATGAAAAAAAAATGAAAT
>NW_021703767.1:33588382-33591935 GCF_005190385.1 Monodon monoceros
ACACACACACACACACACACACACACACACACACACACACACACACAAAATGGAATATTACTCAGCTATAAAAAAGAATGAAATAATGTCATTTGCAGCAACATGGATGAACATAGATCTTATCATACCAAGTGAAGTAAGCAAAGACAAATATCATATGACATTGCTTATTGTTTATATGTGGAATCTAAAAAAAAATGATATAAATGAACTTATTTACAAAACAGAAATAGACCCACAGACATAGAAAACAAACTTATGGTTACCAAAGGGGAAAGGGCAGGGAGGGACAATTTAGGAGTTTGAGATTAACATATACACACTACTATATATAAAATAGATAACCAACAAGGACCTACTATATATCACAGGGAACTATACTCAATATTTTTTAATAACCTATAAGGGAAAAGAATCTGAAAAACAATATATATATTCAGTTTTATACATATGTATAAAACTGAATTATTTTTCTGTACACCTGAAACTAACACAACATTTTAAATCAACTATACTTCAATTTAAAAAAAAAGTACAAATGAGAATTAGCTGTTCCTTTCCAGAAAGGCCCTCTGTATGCATACTTTGGCTTATAGACATGTAACAAACAACTGTGTTTTTATGGTTTGAGAAGATATAAGTTCAGTGAAAGCTTGCAGTTACATTGTCACAAAAAATTAAAAAATAAACTAACTGCTGAGAACCATAAAGAAACATTCTGTTGTTTTGGCAGAAGTGTGCATTTGAACAAAAGAGAAATATTTTAAAGTCTTACCTTTTGAAATAAAAACCTCTGTTGATAAGGGTATCGATTAATTAATTTTCATAGAAATATTGGAATGCCCATTTAGAATGCAAATGCATTTTCCTAAGATCCATTTTATAAAATGTAATTATCTCTTGCTCTAGATCTTCAGCTGTGTATTAAAGACCTATTTTCTAAATTATAAATGACTATTATAAATGATTCAATTTTATTTTTCTAAAGCCAATATTGCAAAAAATAAAAAAATATAAGCTAGACAGAAATCTGTATTTTTAAAACATCATAAAACAAACTGACCAAACCCTTCACTGTACAAGTTTCAACATTTACTCCCAGTTAAGATGTTTCTATATCACAAACACACAATCTTCTCTAAATAACAACAATTTAATTCTACATGATTCTATATTTATGTCAGTTCACCTCCAAGATTTTTATCTGATATAGATTTTAAGGGACATATTTAATCCATAACCCATATGATGTGAAAAATTAATAACATGATACTATACTCAGCATTATTTCATTAAATAAATGCATGGGTAAATGTATTTTTTCTTTTAACAACTTTTTTAACAACAATTTTAACAACTACCTCAGCAGCCAGGACCTAATGGTTACCATTAGCAATCATGTTACTGTTTCTTTTTACTCAATGCTCCTGTAAACTGTCCTTTTTGTAGTTATTTTGGCTTATTTTCCTGATGCTTGGAAATAACTCCCTTTACACTCAAACACATTTCATGAGTTAGTGCTTTTAAGTGAAGACATCTTTATTTTCAAAATTTACATTCTGGATTATAACTCTTCTTTACTCTGTTCAATAAATTGTCCCATCCTTTCTATTCTATCTCTGAAATACCTCCAATTTGTTTGTCTTTTACCATCTTCACAGCACCACTGAAATTTAGGATCTTAAATTTCTGGCTTAAATTTCTGGGGTACATTCCTCCTTGATTTCCCTGCCTCTAGAATATTTACTTTTCTACTTTTCCCCAAAACTAAAAATTATCTTCATAACATGTGCTTGTAACCATTTAGTCTCTATGTAAAGACAACAAAATAGCTATCAATCATTGTATGAGAAAGTATTATCAAATTACCTTTCCCACCTAACTTTTTTTTACGTGCAGGCTCAGCGGCCATGGCTCATGGGCCCAGACGTTCCGCGGCATGTGGGATCTTGCCGGACCGGGGCACGAACCCGTGTCCCCTGCATCGGCAGGCGGACTCTCAACCACTGCGCCACCAGGGAAGCCCCCCTCCTAACTTTTGAAGATACATTTTTCTGAAGATGCACCTAGTGCACTAAATTTTATATCAAGCCCTTTCTCTCCCCAATGTGTTTTATCATCCTCTACCCTGTAGCTCAAGTTCATGGTTTCTGATTTTAGTTTTATCATATTTAATACATTCTTATGTAATAAAATTTCAAATTATATATTTATTTTATCCCTTTACTTAAACTTCATATTATCATTTACATGGAAAGAGTTTGTAGCCAGAGAGACATGGGTGTAGATTTGACCTCATAATTTTCTATTTTAACTTTGCTGTGCCTCAAATTTATCAACTTTAAAATGATTACTTCAATAACTATAGATTTGGTGAGGATTATTAGTACATTAAAGAAGATGTATATAATAATCACCATTATTATAATTATTCCAATGTAGGACACCTTCCTTTATTTTAACTACAAAATCTAGTGGTTTTTCTCAGATGAGTACATGAAAAAGTGAGACTGATTTGATATAATAATAAAGATTTTAGTTTTATTAAAAACACGGTACAAGATTCATAATAAAATAGATGTATTAGTAGACCCCAAATGGTAGTAGGCACTATATTCATTAATTTAAAAATATGATCTTGTTTCAAATAAAGCTTTACCACCTACAAGCTGTTTTAAGTTTGGTATTTAATCATTCTTATTTCAATTTCCTCATCTAGTAATCTGTGTATTTACATCAATAATCATATTTTGGAGCTATAGCTTTCAGATTACATGAAATAATTTTATTTAGAATGCATAATGCTGTGCCTGGCACATACCAAGCACTCAGAAAAAAGGCTCCCTCATCTTGACTGAAGCCTTTGGCTAAGCAACGCAGGTCTCCTCTTCCCAGGCAGTGAGGCAGAGCTCATTTCTTTCAGTCCCATATTTACTGAGCTTTGCTGCATGACTTGCATAGACCAATGACATATCAGCACATCTGATACAAGGAGAGATAAGCACTGTATACTGGGGCTTGTCCTCTTTTTGTGTTGTGATCATCACGTAAAGCAGTCTTGGCAAACCTGTGGGAGAGGCTCATTCCATACTAACTTCCAGATATGTGAGTGAAGCCATCTTGAACTTCCAGCCTCTGCCAAGCCACATATAAGTATAGTTGAAAAAGTGACCACAGATGAGACCAAACAGAGCCCAGCCCAAAATACCAATACAGAAAATTATGAGCAAGTAAATAAGAGTAATCTTAAATCACTAAGTTTCAATGAGGTTTGATGCATAGCAATATAAAATTGATATATTCTCTATCACATTGCTTAGTTTTGTTTTTTTCATAACAATGACTATTGGAAATGCCAAGTGTATTAATGTGTTTATTTATTTACTTTGTTTATTGACTGAGTCTCCTCAGTATAATAAAAAGCTCTATAATATGAGAAGACTTGTCGATTTGGTTCACTATTGTATCCCCACGGCTTAGAATATTTGGGGGCCCATATTAGATATTCAAACTATATATATATATATATATATATATATTTTTTTTTTTTTTT
>NW_021703767.1:33592035-33746817 GCF_005190385.1 Monodon monoceros
TTTTTTTTTTTTTTTTTTTTTTTTTTTTTTTTTTTTTTTTTTGCGGTACGCGGGTCTCACTGTTGTGCCTTCTCCCGTTGCAGAGCACAGGCTCCGGACATGCAGGCTCAGCGGCCATGGCTCACAGGCCTAGCCGCTCCGTGGCATGTGGGATCTTCCAGGACCGGGGCATGAACCCGTGTCCCCTGAATCGGCAGGCGGACTCTCAACCACTGGGCTACCAGGGAAGCCTTCAAATAATATTTTAACTTATTTTGAATGAATAGATGAATATATAAGTGCCTTTATTCCAAAGGAGTCGTAGTAATTTATATCCATGGAGTAGAATTTCCACTGACATATTCTCCTATCCCTCTACTCCAGTGAATATGAAAAATATAGAAGAGGCATGATATTCAACAACTCAGAGTTATAAATTTTTATAACTTAACTTTAAATATAAAAATATATATTCCATGATCTGGTATATAGCATATATAACTATAAGGATATGAAATATACTGATTCAACAAATGACATAAGAAAAGTGAACAAGCTACCAAATAATATTTTAAAGCCCTTTAATTCGTTTATGGTAGGTTAAGATAGAGGAAAAACCTGAATATACTTTTCCTACTGAATTCTGTGGCTAAATCTCTGATTGAGCTTTTGCCTGGCTCTACATCCCAGGATTATCAAGGTCATTACAAGGGTCTTTGCAAAGTCCCAGTAAATAGGACCATTCTAAATTACCTGAGCTTTGATTAAATTAAAAAAATAAGACTAAGTTGTAGCAGGTGGACACCAAATTATCAGTTTACTGATAAAGGCTCTGTTTGAGGATTTAACTTTCCTGTGAGCAAAAAGGATTTGCTCTATACAAAAATATTGCCAGAATTGTGTACATCCACACTGCACACCCAGCACACACACAAACATACATATGAACACACATGCACACACCACATTCAGGTGATTAGCCGAGTAAGATTTGTGGTCCAAAATAAGAGAAGAGAACCCCTCCTCCCAGCAGTTAGTTACTCCCAATAGGAAAAATGAAGAAACTGAGCAAAGCGTGTTCAATTTATTCCCTTAAATAGGGAATCAGATATCATTCAAAATACTCCGGGCAGAAAGGGGCAGAGAGAGAACAGTCACCTCAAACTATTTGATCTCACCTCCTACATTTAAAAAAAAAAAAAAATCAGTCATAAGGAGAAGACAGCCCCTTCACACTATTCAATTATTTTCCTTTGGGTATATTTAGTTTACTGTCAGATAGAAATGGGGTGATGCCAACTATCTATGACAATAATTTTATTCCTCCCTTCATAAGTGCATTCATTGAACTAAATCAAAGTCCTCTTTGCACCCAAGTCTGAAAATTCACCCATTAGTTCATTACTCAATACAAACCCTCTCCTTTAATCAAATTTTTAAGGCAAAATCATATGTCAAATATCAAATGCCATTGCAAGTGCAAGTCCAGTAATGTTAATTTTTGAAGGAATTAAAGTCCAAAATAAAAAACATTTGACCCATGCCAATTATATTACAAATCAATTAAATTATAAAATTAATTCTCACGTATTCACTTATTGTCTTGAGTCTGAGCTAGAGGAGCTCTTGATGCATGAGTAGAGTGTTCTAACTTTAATTGCTGAACAATCTTTTTATTTGTCTAGAATCCATGACTTAACCTGTATACATAAACTTAATTGGAAGAAATCTCTCAGCAAATTTTGTTTTTATGCATTTACCAGATTTTGCGGGGCCGGGGAAGGGAGGTGTCTGTTTATTCTGGGTATTTTTTTCTAAGTATATGGTATTGGGTGCACTACTGATTTTTTAAAAAATTTAAAAATTTGAAATGCTGGAAGTCCCAATCACCTATTCTGTATTAAAATCTTTATATGGTCTTTTTTTGAGCTCTTGAATTTTGCATTTCAATGGGCCCTGCCTGGTGAATATGACCACCATGTCTTGTGTGCTGACATTTCGAGTCCTGTGCCTTCATAGTATTTTATAATTTTACATATACATCAGCAATTTATGAGAGTGCCTATGTCCACGTGGCTTTCCTAATAGAGTAGGTATCACACATTGGATTTAATAAAATAATTTATTAGACACGATCATTTTGAAGTTGTATTTCTTTTACGAGTAAGATTAAAGATATTTTATATGTTAAAGGGCCTTTTGTATTTCTACTCTCCATGAAATGCCTGATGATAGTTTTTGTTTAATTATTATCAGACTTTTTCTTTTCAGATTTTATAAGCACTTTCAGTTATGGAACTTAGCCCTTTGTGATTTAAAGTGCAAATATTTTTGCCCCTGTTTTCATCTACTTCGCTATTCTTGTTGTTATTATTATTACCAAAGGGGTTCTAAAAATATTTTTATTAGGATATCATTTACATACAATTAAATTAACACTTTTTAGTGAAAAATTCTATAAATTTTGATAAATTCATACAGACATATAACTACCACAATCAAGGTAGAGAAGAGTTTTATCTCTCCTTGCATGGGCAGTTTAAGGTGTCTCACACAATATAGGTAGGATTTCATAAGTGGAATACTATTATATGATTTTAAAATTACTAAGATCAAAATATTCTCTCTACATTCTAAAATCTGAGATCAAATGCCACAGCTTGGCCTGTCAGTATCACTAAGTTTTATTATTCTCCACAAATAGCACCTTTTTTCTTTGTTTCTCCTATTCTTAACCCATGAACTAGAAAATGTGTTGTTTTGGGGGAGTATCACCTTTCAGCAGTCTTGTTGCCCCATGGTGGTATACCGTCACTGTCACATGTACAACTCTGCATTAGTCTTTAATTCTGAAATCTCTCACAACTATGACCTTTGTGGCAATAAAGGGATAAAAAATATTAGACTCTTGTGTCTCTTTTCTTCTTATTTCACATGCACATTCTCTCCAGTACTGACTTATTAGCCCTTCATTTGTGAAAGGTCAGTCAGGAAAAATACTTCATCTCAGGTGGTATTTGAGTGACTGGGCCTTTTTTTTTTTTTTTTTTTGTGATCGGCCAAGAAAGAAGATGATTTAGGTATGCATTTAGTGAATTTATTTAGAAATTTTGAAACAAATTTCATGAACTGTTAGGGTTTTCCCAGTTGTCCCAGTGAAAGTTTGTCTTCTAGAACTATTCTTACCTGCCAATAGGTCCACTTACCCAGTGCTGTGAGACGAAGGTGCAGGTCAGGAGTCAGAAAGCCACAGAAAAGTGTTCAGTTGTAACAAACATCGGAAAAATATAAGTAGTAGAGGAGAAGCAGTTTGCATTGTCAGGATCCAGAAGTTAGTCTGTTGAAAATTATAATAGAAGTGTCAGGTGGTCAATAAAAATAGCATTCTACTTCTCAAGATTTTATGGTATTTAATGGTTTTAGAACATATTTCAAATCTAATTTATGGTGATTTATTTCTCATTCCAAATTAATCATTCCCTTATGTAAATAATTTTGTATTTAATTGTTGTATTTATTTCTGAAAGGAAGGTCCCAAAAATATAATCCTTGTGCTCCCCAGATCTGGATATCCCCTTGCTATAGTCTGAATGTTTGTGTCTAGCCAAAAATCTTATGTAGAAATCATCACCCATTTACAGATCAGAAAACAGAGAATGGAGACTTCAATCTATCTCTAGATCAAGTTCGCATGGTTAGTTGAGGTCTAGTGTCTTTGTACTTAACAATTTTATTATCCTGAGAATTTGTATTTAATCTCAAATATAAAAACTATGATTCCAAGTTGTCAATTTATTATTTCATGGCCTTTATGTTTGAATTATACATCTAAAATGCCCTTTCTTCTTTTCCTCTTATTCTTTTACCAATATCTTCTCAAAAATACAATGAATAATGTATGTAGAAATGTTCTATTGAATAATGTCTTGTCAAAATTTTGTCTTGAAAATACCTCATATATCACTTACTATAAAGGAATACACAAGAAAGAGAAAAGATCTTAGCATGTGCATAACCTTATAAAATATGATAACAAATATAGGTCCAGATTTTGAAGCAATTGGCAGGTCAGGATACCCACTAGGAAATAAATATTTTATTCTAGCAACAGAATGGATTCAGGGGATTTAGTTCCTTCACACATCTTGTCAGAAGGTAATAAGATGTAATGCTTTATAAATTATAAAACAAGCACTGGTTTCAGAATGACATGAGTCTTGAAATGCTTTTGTGGCATGTACATAGTCACGAATAGCCCTTTGCCGTCACTTGTTAATCAGAACTGAGGTGTAGTCAGATCAATTTAGTGTGTGGTAAGCTGCAGGTGAAACTCTTTTACTGCCCTCCTTCTGAATAGACAATATCCACTCCAGTACATCTCAATAATACCAAGAACAGGGTTAATATATTTGACCCATATTAGAATCATCTCTTGTTGAGTCTACATGTCCTCTGATCCATTAAGATCTAAATTAATATTGAAAATGCAAAGCAAGATGAAACTATAAAAAATGCTGATGTCTTTTATCTCCAAAACTGCATGTTTGAAACAGTTCTTTGAAAAGGATCTATGTAGTATATTCTAGACTTGATATTATTAATAAAGTCAGTAGCCAATGTCTTATTTGGCTAGACTAAGGAGATGAGTCAGTTATAATAATTTATTTTTGCACGACACATTGAGGACTGTAAGCTATTTCATAGATCATATTTTATTTATACCCATTTTAAATCTCTGATGTGCTATACATAGATTTGTTATCTCTATAATATCATGTTATAGTTTAGGAAACTGAAATTTGATGATGTTTAAAAATATGCCTATGGACGTATAGTTCATGGTAGGGAGGATTTCTCGATAGATAGATAGATAGATAGATATTACTTTGCAAAAAAAACAACTCATCGAGAATAGTTTGAATGGTGTTTGCCTTCACTGTTTGATACACTGTGGATACAGAGTGAGGAACTTTCCTATACCTTGGCTGATTTTCATACTTTTGCTAAATTTAGATCAGCTGCCAACCTTGATTTTTTGTGTTTCAATGTTGTACAATATCTCCAAAAGTGTCTTTAATGTGAAGGTTTTTTTCTGGTGTCTCTTCCTCTGGGACATCTTTATCCTTTTCATTACAACTATTTTCCTCATTTATGTCTATAAGTTTGCCTTCAACAAGTTTCTCTGTATCCATGGAGTCCCTTGAATGACAACAGTGTCAACATTCCAATGATCAGTTACTTCCGTAACTCCATTCATATTTGATTCAAATTTTACTACCAGAGCTGTCACTTTTTGCTTTTAGTGCACTTTCATTTTGGGGGGAGCCAGTGTCCTTTCTCCACTCATTTCTGTATAATATCATGTGGGTTTGTTGCTGAGTGACAATGAAGCAACACAACTAAATTCTTTATGTTTGTGTGTAAACTAAATAACAGCTGCGCAGACTTTGAAAGAAGTGATATGTCTGTCATTATGATGTATATCTGTTTTGACATAATGACTTTTGGACTGAATAGCTTGCAGCAAAACTTGTTCTTCATGGAATTACACAGTTAATATACTGTGGTAACAGAAATTTGAATCTTTTTGTTGGGAGATTGGTGATATTTAACTAAACCACTAAACTATGGTAATGGAGATCCACATGTATCAGGACCATGAAAACTGAGTTCTGCCTGTATTAAGGTTTTGACATATCCTTCTGTACTTGTGCTTTACCCAAATGAGCTTTTGATTCTGCATATATTCTCTTGACAAATTCACAAAAGCATACATTATACCAAATTTCCCTATTTACTTTAAAAAAAATTGTATGAGAGAGCCCCCAAATCATCCATTTGTTAGGCAAGTGATATCTAGTTTAAGTTATATGAAAAAAAACATGGTTCACACTTACTGGTAAAACACAATCTATAAAATATTCAGTTTGTCAAGGAAAAAGCATGACCCTTTTTTTCTACAACCAATATATTTCAACACACTAAGGAGTAAGAATATCAGTTCCAGTCAAGTTAAACACACTGATTTCATTACTTTTAGTTACACTTAACATTGTTTACCTTATATTTTAAAATCTTGTATTTTAATTGATTTGGTTGTTAGGTAACACTGTGCTATAACAAGCATTTGAACTAATATCTCAAAATTAAATGCCTTTACACTCAGGCTCCTCTTCTGAAGGTGCAACTAATTTATTCCCTGAGGGGAAAAAAAAATTACTTCTTATCCTGGCTATGTTTCCAACATATATCCTTTCCCGATATAAAGGTGTAATAAATTAGTAAACCGAAACCTCCATTAAATGGAGTTGGGAGACTAGAAGCGGAGCTCTCACTCCCTGAGACTTGGCAGAGTCCGACAGGAAGAAAGACTCCTTCCTGGCAAGCCCTCAGTCAAGGAAAAGCCGTTAGCTGTTGTTTACTACAGCTCTCCCAAATTCATTTTCCTCCCTATAAAAGTGTCCTCCTGTCCCTTGCTGTGCAGGGACTTGCACAAGGCTCACCATAGTTACAGACCCTGAAGTGCAGTTCTCTGCTGATCCCAAATAAACCCATCTTTGCTGGAGAAATATATGGTAGTCTATTTGTTTCAGGTCAAGATACTGGTGTCTGTACGGTGACCGAGGAAGACCCCCAATGGCTCCAGGGCTGGTGAGCAAATAGGTGCAGTACCCACAATTGAGCCCATTGTCACTCATTGCTTTTTTGTCAGCCTGAAGTTTGAAGGCATGTATTTCTTTCTGGATCTGAGCTCATGTCCTCTTTGTGTCTGAAGCTTTCCAGGTTTTATTCAGGATCTATTTTAACATTTCATCTTTCTGGTTGAGGCCTTGTTTTTTATATGAGTACTCGTTTGGCACTTTGGCCTGATTTTGAGATTAGACTGTTTCCACTGAAGATGGCTGAAAACACCTTTGGCTCATTCCTTTTGGAACAGAGGCTATTTTTCTGAAATGGTGCTGGTTTTTCAGCTTTTGCCCTGTTCTTTTGTAAGGGGCTGTTCTCTGGACTGGCCTGGCTCTGTCAGAACCAAGCTGTCTCCTTAGAACAGGCTGTGATTAGCTTATAACCTATTTGAATTGAGCTGTTTGTGCTGTAAACTTCTTGAGCTCTGTTTACTCTAGAGAAAAACCTCTGAGAAATAGGATCCCAGTTATCTAAATATTGTGAGGGAAACTCTGCCCCCTGCAAAAGGACTCCTGCCAATTTTATGTTTAAAAATCATGGTCCTCCCTCATGCTCATTGTTAACTAAATGAACTGACCTGACCAAAGGCAATTTAGAATATCAGTGGCCATTATGGGGAACTTTTGAAATCTCCAAACTTAATTTTCCTAAAGCCAAATTGGATGACAAAAGCTCAAAAATTTCCAGAACTGAGTGGAATGCTTATTTCAATTGCAGCTTCCCAGTGTTACCAGGAGTCTAAAATTGCCTCACTGCAAATTAAGATTTAAAGATTAACTGAGGCAAACAAAGGATTAAAGGAAGAAAAAAGACTCTCAAAGCCTCAGGCTCTTCTTCCTCAGCTTCTTTATCTCAGGCTCCACATCTGGTGCCATACTGTCTCTCTTCCTTGATCTTCATGGACAGATGGACAGACTCCACCTCAGGTGCCAATCTTCCTCCTTCTCTTCTCTGACCCCTATGCCTTCTCTACACCTCAAGTTCCCTGTACAAATTCCCTCACCAAACTTCCCCTATACTCTGAAACCCTTCCCACTCCCTTTTTTCTCTGAACTTCTCAGAACCTGTCCCTTTAAAATTAAGCTTTCTGAGGATCCAGAGACAAAACCCTTAATTTCTTATATTCCCTGGACTAAAGCTAAACTTCAAGCCATAGTCAAAGATTTTCCCAAAATCCAAAGATCCTCACAGATTTGCTGAGGAATTTAAGTCATTCAAATTATCAACCTGGTTTCCCTGACTTCTATCAGCTAGTTCGTATGATTGCCAGTGAAGAACAGGCCCAGCATTGGATGAAAACCACTAATTGGGAAAATCCTGAAAGGTCTCTAGAATTACAACTGGGAGACCAGGACGCTAATTTATTAGATGATCAGATTCAGTCAATCACTAGGTGACTTCATTGAGCAATTCCTAAGGCTTTTCCAAAGCCCGTTGATTGAAACAAAATTCAAGTATGTGCACAAAAAACTGATAAACCTCTTCATAACTATTATAATTGGCTTCAGATTGTTTTTAAAGAAAATCTGTTCTTCCTTCTGTTATTCATTCCACTCAGGGAGCTTTTAATCTGATTTGTATTCATGGGCTGAACCAGGAACTTTCTCTTCTAATAAAAAAGACTGGGATGAAATGAGAAAATATGTTCACTCCAGATTTAGTTAATCTTGCAAACCAGCTTTCTCTCCTTCTAGGTGAGTCATCTTAACGGAATATTGAAGATGGAATACATCTTCAACTCCAGCAAATGAAGGCTCCTCAACAAAACCAAAACCCTCCGAGTTTCTGCTATTATTTCAAAGAGCCAGGATGTTGGAAAATAGACTGTTATAAATTTAAGCTGTTTAGAGGCTTTCAGCCCTCTAACCAGCCTTTCCAACATCCCAATTCTCAATGACAGGCCCCAAGGAACTGCAGGGGTTCTTCCCAATCCTCCCTCTTAATCATCTTGGAGAAACATTTCTCTAGATTGGGTTGAATGTCTTCCAGTTCTAATTGACAACAGAGCTGCATTCTCGATACTCAACCCCACTACTATAAAACAGCCCTTGTCTCAGAATACTAAAACAGTTCAATTGTGGGGATCTCTAATGAACCTCTAGAGTTCCTGATCTGAACATATTTCCTTTTGTTTAGATCTTTTAAGAAATACACAACTTTTTCTCTTTAGTTCCTCTGCCCCTACCCATTACTTAAGCTGAAGCTTCTTACAGAAGTATCATATTGGAACTTATTTTTCCCAAAATGGGAAAATGATTCTAGCAATTGACAGTAGTCATAAAAGTAACCAACCAGATGAATTAAAAATCACCATTTGACATCTTCTATTTGTTCCACCCCTAATGGTACTAGAGCTGATTCTGGAAACACTGATCATTTTTCCATATTCAATCAGCTATCACTTTCCTTATGGCCAAAATCTCCAACTGATGTTGCCAAAATTCACAGTGCACCTCCCATTAAGATACAAATAGACTCCTCAAAACCTCTTCCCAGAATTAATCAATACCCTATAACTAAAAAGCCCCTCAAGGCACAAAGCCCATAACAGAAGATTACAAGGCCTAAGGCTTCATTATCCCTTGTATTAATACTAGACCCTAAGTATTTTACTGGTGAGAAAACCTAAGAGCCAAAAGTAGAGGTTTGTCCAGGATCTCTGAGAAATAAGCAGCATTGTTATCCCTGGGCACCCTGTTGTTACCAACCATCGTGTGTTACTAACATCCATTCCCTCCAAAATTCTTTAATATAATTGATTATTGAGATTACACAGTATTCTTTAGTATTTCAGTTGATGAAGGGAGACAATATTTTTTTGTCTTCACTTGGTAAGAAAAATAATTCACCTGGACAGTAATGCCTTAGGGCTTTACTGAGAGTCCTTCTTTCTCACAAATCTTAAAGGCTGATCTGGATGATATATAGTTCCCTAGAGGTTCTACTTTGTTGTAATATGCATGCAAATCATTTGCTTCTTTGCTCTCCTTCTGAAGCCTCTACACAGGAAGACAGCATCCACTTGTTAAAGTTTTTAACCTTAAAGAAACACAAGGTCTCCAAAGAAAGATTACAGTTTGCCCAAACCCAGGTTGGATCTTTAGGGCATCTGATATCAGAACCATGGCTACACCTAGATCTAGATAGACTTTATGGTGTCCTAAGATTCCCAAAACTGCAAATTAACCACAAACCATGAGGTTTTCTCTGGCTAGTTGGTTATTGCTGAAATTAGGTTCCAAATTTCTCTATGGAAAAACCTCCACATGTTGTACTCAACAATAACAACCCTGACTCAATTTTATGGGAAGAACTGGATGACATAAAGTTCAAGTATTTAAAGGAGAGCTTGATGAACCCACCTGACCTTGGACATCCCAATTATCAGATTTCCTTTTTGTATATAAAGAGGAAAGGAATGACTTTGAAGTACTTACCCCAGAACACAGGGACCACCATCAAGCCATAGGATATGACAGCCAGCTACTGAATCCTGTGGCATGGGGGATATATCCCTTGCCTTAGAACCATTATGGCCACCGCCCTTTTGGTTAAGGTCACTGAGAAAATCCTCATAGGATCCTCTTTATTTATTTCTGTACCTCATGCAGTTGAAAGTCCCCTGAATTCTTATCACATCAACATTTCTCAGTCATCCCCCGCATCTACTATGAAGTCCATTTGTTAACTGCTTCTCACGTAATTCTTTTATATTTTAATAACCTTAACCCAACTACTTTTCTCCTCTTCATCACCAACAAAGTCCCTCATGACTGCTCAACACTGATAGACTATCTCCTGACTTCTCCTGATGATCTATAGGAAATTCCATTGGCTAACATTGACTTCTCATGGCTCACTAATGGTTCATATTTAAAAGGTGACAATGGCAAATATTGTGCTGTGTATGCCTTTACAACTCCTTTTGATGTTGAAGCAGCATCTTTACCTATGGCTACTTTGCCCTAGTAGGCTAAATTCTATGCTTTTACATGTACTTTAACTAAGGACAAAACTGCCAGTAACCAGATAGTAGATATGCTTTTGGAGTAGCTAATGATTTTGGAATATTTTGGAGGCACCAACATGTCTTTCTTACTTTCAGTGGAAATGCAATTTAAAACTGCCCCAATATTCAGGAATTATTAAGTGCAATATTTTAACTTGCCAGTTTAGCTGTTATTAACATTCCTGGGGATTCTAAACTTGACTCTTTGGAAGCTAAGAAAAATCACCTTGCTGATATTTCCACAGGAATGCTGCTCTTAAAGGGACCAGCAGCAGCCAAATCTGTGTCATTGTCCAAAGGGATACTTTCCCCAATGATAATTTTGAAAAAACTGGCTAGAGATACCCCAAATTGGCCTCAGAAAAGAAAAAAGAAAATTAAAAACTCAACAATTTTCGGTTTGTAAGAAGAGAAAGCTCTGGTTTGAACCAAATAAAAACCCAGTCCTATTGGAGATTCTAAAATTCCCACCCTTCACCACTGTATATTCATTAAACCATTGGTCTCCTGACCAAATGACAGCCTTTCTGGATCAGTGTTGGTGGGGAGACTTTATTAAAAAGGCCACAAAATGCACCTATCTCTCTTGTCCCATTTGTCTGAAGTACAACCAAGGGAAGCCTGTCAGTACTGCTCCTGGACATTTAAAATTGTGGAATGGACCATTTGAGGTCTGGCAAATGCATTTCATACCACTACCTCCATCTCACGGATAAAAATATGTTTTAGTCATGGTCTGTATGGTTTCACACTGGACTGAAGCCTTCATCTGCGGAGAGGCTACTGTTTCTTCTGTGGCTAAAGTCCTTTTAGAAAAGTTATCCCTACCTGAGTATACCCCTCTCAAACTTCTTAGTGATTAAGGAACTCATTTTACTGTCCAGGAACTTTCATACATCTGAACTCAGTTGGCAACATTTATAGGGTCTCTCCAAATACTTTGGCTGAAAGCATTGTCATTGGTCCTTCTAAATCTCAGATTCACTTTGGAATGCATTAACACTCACACTTTGAGATAATCACAGGATGCCCAATGCACTTGGCTCCTGCTTCTTTTGACTCACAATTGATAAAAGGAGAGATACTCCATTACAGCAAAGGCCTAATTTCTTCCATAAAAATGATCATGCTTTGGTATAGCAATCTTTTCATGGTGAGCCCTCAGGAGATGAAGACCTTAAGCATCACCCCTTGCAACCTGGAGATTCAGTCTATTGGAAAAGACCCCTCCAGAAGAACTCTCACTGGAAAGACACCTATCATATACTGCTAACCAACACTTGTGCTGCCAACCTCCAATGAATAGACTTGGATTCACGTGATGCACCTAAAGAAAGTGCTGAACCTTGGCTACACATCATCTTGTGACCTGAAAGTAAAGATTTCCTGGAACTGAAGCAGAATATAGCTAATGAGACAGCTTTCCCAAGACATCCGGACTGGGCCTGTTGGAAGTTTGTCAAACATTTGATGACGACACAACACTTCAGATGATCTCCAGTGTCTATGATCTTAATAACATGTGGTCTTTAGATAAAAAGTGCCTGAGAGTTCTCCTACCTATCCCTCCTTGTTACTTGAATGAGACTCTAATAACTTTCCAATCTGTGCACTTTTCCTCCAGCACGAGCCACTATACCCAGGAAAGGTCCTTCCTACTACTGAGGAGCAAACAGTCACTGAAACTAGAAAACCTGACTCTTAATCATTGATGCTATCAGAAAAAGATATTGATCAAAAAAGAAAAATGTAGAAAATTAATAAACAGAAACCTCAATTAAATGGAGTTAGGAGACAAGAAGGGAGAACTCTCAAACCCTGTGACCACAGCAAAGTCCAACGGGAAAACAAAGACTCTTCTTTCCTGGCAAGGATTCAGCCAATGAAAAGCATGGACTCTTTGTCTTCTACAGTCCTCTCAACTTCCTTTTCCTCTCTATAACATCCTTCTCCTTCCCTTGCCATGTGAGGACTTGCAGGTGGCTTGCCATGGTTGCAGACCCCAGAACTGCAATTCTCTGCTGCTCCTGAATAAACCCATTTTTGCTGGAATAATACCTGGCACTTTATTTGTTTTAGGTCAACAAATGCAAAGAGAAAAGTTTTCCTTCTGCTGACATATATATTGAAACAATTTAAGTGGATGATTTGAAAATTGCAAAAGGTTGTGTAATAATAGCTTCCATTTAAAGGGTACCAATGCATGAAGTGTGTTACAAGTTACAAATTCACTGTGACTTATATAATGTCCACAAGAGCTCTCTAAATTGGAAGTTTCAGTATGATGGTTGTTCTACCTTTAAAAATACTGAGGCACAGAATCATTAAATAATATGACTGAAGTCCTTACAGTACTAAGTATGAGAGTATTTATTTGAACCAAGGCTGTCAGACTCCAGAGTGTGAGCACTACAGTGTCTTGTCACTAAGTTATGTATTCTGACAATTTCATTTTATTAAATTCTATTCTATCTATATTAGCAAATCTATTCTATCAAAATCTATTCTTCAAAAAATCACTAATATAGAACACAGAAAATTAGATATTTAGTCTGGATCCCCACCAGAGGAAAGTAAACTATTAAAAATAAATTAATATGGCTTTACTGATATGAATGGAAAATTGAAACATTGCTCTCCATTTTGATCATCTTATATATTCTACTTTTCTCCCAATGTATGTTGTTTTTTTTGGGTTTTTTTTTTTTTTGCGGTATGCAGGCCTCTCACTGTTGCGGCCTCTCCCGTTGCGGAGCACAGGCCCCGGACGCTCAGGCTCAGCGGCCATGGCTCACGGGCCCAGCCGCTCCGCGGCACATGGGATCTTCCCGGACCGGGGCACGAACCCGTGTCCCCTGCATCGGCAGGCGGACTCTCAACCACTGTGCCACCAGGGAAGCCCCCAATGTATGTTGTTTAAGGTATTTGATATTCATAAATCAAAATGTACAACTATTACCACTCACACTAAAATTACTAAATTGTATGAACTGTTTGATTTTAAAGAAGTCTGAATATGTTTATAAATTTTCCATATATGCAGAATTCTCTTCACTGTTTAATAACATTGTCTAGTGGATTTTGATTTAAATCATTCATTCTGTTTAAATATTCCAAACAGTTAGTTAAAAATCTTCTGAACCATTTTGAAAGGAAGTTACTGCATAGTGATTTTAGTTGAATATTCAAACATATTCATATATTTAAAACACTTGGATAACAACTCCCTTACCAGTTATTAAAGCAAGGGGTGTTATTCAGGCTAAAATTATCTAGAAAAAAAAAGTTGAGATTATTTCATCACTTTTAATATACTAAATGATAGACATAAAGTTTGTTAAAATATGGGAACTGTGGGTAAGGAAAATACTATAAATCAGGAGAACAGAGTATAACAGAAGAGCACATTTAGAATGTTGATGAAATCGGAATGTGTCTTGGGATATATAGTGAATATTCATTCACCCAAGAAAAATTTATCTAATCTTTATCTAAAAATTCAGCATTTTAATTACATGGCTAGATTCGAATTAATATGTTTTCCAAGGATATGCATTTTAGTTTTACTTAATCTTATCATAATTTGATTAAACATATGAATGATTTTATTCTTCTGCTGAATACTTGGCACTTTCTGCATTTACACAAATGAAAGCTTAGGTATTGGAAATAGACGTTGGGTTTTATACCAAATCTAGTCTCTTTGCATTGATATTAAATTGTTATATATATTAATAATAGAAAAATTATTTTTGAAATATTATAGAAAACAGAGCTGAAACATTAGTATTATTCCTTAATGAAAGCTTTCTATTCTCTCATAATTTCTAGAAAGTTGTATGTTTTTGTGATATATTAGTTTTTTTTTTAATTCTTTTCATAGAAAAAAGTGCTTTTAGGTAAGATTATACTTGAGAATTAAATCAAAGAAAACCTAATAGGCACTGACTTGGTAAAGAAAGGAGGAATAAAGTACCTCTGTAACCAGCAAATTAAATTTCTCAACTCATAGTATGAGATCTTACAGACTTAGTGTTACATTTGCAGGTAAATATTAAAAATATAAAATGTTTTTTATATGTGACTGTTGAGGGAAATATCTTAACTTTGATTCCAGTCACCTTTCCACTAAAGCCAAAATAATTTTCCTGATATTCAATGTTTCTTCTATCACAAGAAAGAAAAATGCTCTTAAATACGTTCTCCATCATATGGCTGTTTTGGTTAGACTTTATCCCATCAGGAATAAAGAAGCAGTGCCCTAGGTTTATGCCCTTCTTAGTAATCAGAATTAGTCCACAGTAATTAAACTGCTTCCTAACCTTTGACAGATAAGTCATTATGATTTAAATGGGTTTATTTTTATTTTGAAGGTAGAGTGGGAACTGAACAAGATTTCACTGACATTATGCCAAATGAATAATATCCTACAGAAAAATGAAAACTTAAAGTTTTTAACAGCCTAGTTTTAAAAGTCTGTTTTACAGTTGAGAAATCCTGCCACTCATTGATTAGTTTACATTGATATTTCCCAGACTTTTAGTGCTCTTATCTAAGTTATAATAAAAGTATTATTAAAAAACTTGTTTTGATGGTTTAATGAAATGTTATATTTTAAAAACATATTGTAAGCCATAAAGTATTATGAAACTAAGCTATTACTATAATATAATTAATTGAGTACAAATTTCCCAAAGGAAGAAACTGGTGGAAAAAGATACAAATATATATATTTGATTTAAAGATGTTGTTTAATAGATTATGGAAGGGTAAAAATATTCTTAAATTATAACTGATGATCACTTTTTAACTTTACTATTTCTAGAAATTTCTTTTTCCATGTATGCTTAAAATGTCAAAGAAAAGATGCCAACATTTTTTATCTTTGGTCTTGAAACAGATGTTGCTGATATGAATTGTGCATCTGTCCTTTGATGACAATATGAGTCGTGTTATGAGTTCTGGAGAGATGTGTGTAGATGGCCTAGATTGTGCCTTTTAGGACACATGTAAGCTCAACAGCAGAAACGAAGTAAACACACATTCCAGTCCACTCTTCTGGCTTTACGCTTTGCAAATTATTTTTCAAGTATATATATTTGCTGTAACTACTGTATGTATTATACCAGGCTTTTATACATTTATTTTAATGTCTTATTTAAATTAATATTGTCGTGGGCTCAATTGTGGACCTCCCCACCCACATTTGTATGTTGAAGTTCTAACCCTCAGCACCTCAGAATGTGACCATTTGGAAATAGGGTGTTTAAAGAGATAATGACGGTAAAATGAAGTCATTAGGGTGGGCCTTAATCCACATGACTGTTATCTGATAAAATGACATTAGGACAAGGACAGACCCAAGGGAAAGATCAAGTGAGGATAAAGAGAAGAGAATCATCAACAAGCCTAGAAGAAAGGCCTCAGAAGAAACCAACCCTGCTGACACCCTGATCTCAGACTTAGACTAATCCATATGTTTCATGATGCCATTTATTAACGAAACTAAAAATTATGGTAAAAATAGATTGTTACTGTCAAGGACAGTCACAATGAGTTCATAAAACCCAGAGAGCCGAAATGACCAGAAGCCAATACTTCTGAATCAAGACCCAGTGAAATTTTATATGTAATACTGCACTTATAGTTGATTAAATATGTTTGACATTGTTTGTCTTTCACGTTAGAAATGTGTTTGATTGTGAAAAGCCCACATTTACAGAATTTTTTAAAACTTATTGTTCCAAACAACCATAAGAAAATGAATTAACCAATTTTAGGAAAATTCTTGAGACTGTTTTTGATATTTCTTATCTTCAGTTAAAATGCACTTTAGCATCATATTTATCAGATACCAAAAAATTACAAATATTTACTAACTGAAAGAAATAAGCAGTTGTTGCTCAAAGTGGCTGAGAATTCCACTGTTAACATGTATAGAAAAGAACAAAATAGTGAGTGGGAACTTTTTACTGTATTTTGGATGCTTGTTTGCAGTTTGGGCTGTTACTCTTTCTGTTAAGTATCAAATAAAATTATGAGGGTCTAGAGTCTAGAGGCTCAGTCAGGGTGAGTCAGGCTCAGAGGGTGAAAGAGGATGCATGTTTGAACAGGAAAATGATTGGATGCATTAGTGTGGTAGGAGAATTTAGGACTAATTTCCCCTAAACTGTCAAAACACACGGATGGGGCTTCCCCGGTGGCGCAGTGGTTAAGAATCCATCTGCCAATGCAGGGGACACGGGTTCGAGTCCTGGCCTGGGAAGATCCCACATGCTGTGGATCAACTAAGCCCATGCGCTACAGCTACTGAGCCTGTGCTCTAGAGCCTGTGAGCCACAACTACAGAAGCCCGTGTGCCTAGAACCCATGCTCCGCAACAAGAGAAGCCACCGCAATGAGAAGCCCACTAGCTGCAACTAGAGAAAGCCTGCTCGCAGCAACGAAGACTCAACACAGCCAAGAATAAAATAAATAAATTTAAACAAAACAAAAAAAACCACTGAGGATGCCCTTTAACTTTCTAGGCAGCAGTGTTTGGGGGTTGTTCATTCTGATAGAACAGGGAAACTGGACCAGCACAAGGGTCAGTGAGCAGAGCAAAAGGGTAATTGGAGGCCTGGCATAGCATGGATTATTAGATTGCTCTTCAGCTAAGTACTCAATAGAAATAAGTAGTAATTAAGAAAAATTAAAGTGAAAAAATCATAACACTAACATCTCTAAAAAAAATAAAGCACAAAATAGCACCACTTCGTGGCCTATTAAAAGAGCACCACACAGTAGAGGTAGGTTTTCCAGCAGAATAGAGGAGCAGCTGTGATTCAACAAAAAAGTGAACCAGAACCTACCCACACACCCCCCAAAAAAAATGTCACCTGGAGACATTTTTCTTTCTATAGTTCAGTGAATGATTTAAAGATGTTACTCAGCATTTTATGGAATGGTGGAAATATTCTTAAATTATAACCAGCAATCAATTTTCAACTTTACTATTTCTAGAAACATGTCTGTCTAAAATGTTACAGAAAAGATGTCAACCTCTGTCTCTGATCTTGAAACAAATGCTGCAGGTGGCAGGAGCAAGCTAGAGAGTTTCAACTTTATTCAATACCACTGTGACTCTATTGTACCATCCATATTGGTAGAGCCAGCCCATTTACATAGGCATTTTCAGTGTCAATACTTTCATAATTCCCTATGTCCAAAATCAATTCTAAGTTCATTAATATCCTAGAACTTTTTTCCTGTGCAATTAAGAAAAAATAACAATGAGTTTTTACAACTGTTATGGCATTTTAATCCTGGATTCCCTTTTGGATAAATTACCTATCTTGTCACAGCCTGGTTTACACTGGGCCACCATAACACATTTATACAAGTAACATAATTGTATCCTGAACTCAGCTGCCAGCTGATTACATTTTCATTCATAACCCATCTCAATTGCCCTGCTCATTATTCTAGGTTAAAAAGGCTTTAGATAAAGGAAATCTTTATTTACTTACATGAATTAGATCTGAGTTATGCATTCTAACCTCCATTAACCCATTCTTAAATTACCCACCACTGACATGTGAAATCATTTAAAGCTCATTGATACTCATTCTATACAAAGCAATATATGTAAATAAAAGTTTTAAGGCTTTTGAGATATTAAACCGTAACAACATTTTTAAGATGTTGTATCTATACCTCTTTTTGCAAGGAAAAAATCCATTTAATTACTAGGAAAAAATAACAGCAAATTCTGTATCTTTCACTACCTATCTCTTCTCTTTCTCTAGGGTCTTATGTCATCAGAGTAACTTAATAACAACCCTTCTTACAGGATTTGATTATTTGGGGTTAATAGTGCCATTATCAATAGAATGCTATATAATATTTAAATTGAAAGACTTTCTGAGAAATAAAACTAACCTGATTTTCATTCCCTTACATACTATTCATATAAAATGTGAATTTACATATGAATTTTCAGTTCTGGAAAAAGAGAAGTCATTTGTCACTTTGGTTTGTAAATATATATTAAGGTCAGCATTTTCAGCTGACCTCAATGGCTTGACTAAATTTCAACTTATATAATTACTATTTGCCTATGCAAATCACCCCTTTAATTAAAATTGCATAATATAGGCCCAGTTTCATGATGTAAATTATGCTAATTTTTTTGAGTCATTAAACTTCACCAAGGATCGTCCATGCTTCTGTACTAGAGTTTCATGGATTTATTTCTAAATCATATAACTGGTGAATTGGGACACAAAGCAGCCATTTTGCTGCAGCAGCTTTATACAAATGATCCTACAAAAATATAAAAGCATACCATTTTATAACCCAGTAGTACAGACAAGCTATATCTATCATCCATATCCCTAGCCTCACCTAATTTTGACACTTTTGCTTTCTAATTGCCTATAGTGTTGTATTTTTATAGAAATGTGCTATTTATTTAATCAGAGAAGTAATTGCTTTCAAGTATGTTAGAATTAGGCTAATTTCTAAGACATTCTGGATCCAGTCTTCCCAAATTATTGTTATAGAAGAATCCCTGCACTGATGTGAAATACAATGTATTTGAAACTCAAATATAACAGAACTTGTGACCAGTCTGAAACATATGATAGTAGGAAAAAGTGTAGAGAGATATACACTGTGACTTTATGTAAATGGTTAATAATGAGAAAATTATCTCACAAAAGCAATAGCAAAATTTCTTTAAAAACCATCTTTTATGCTTCCTCATTCCGAAGTTTTGCACCACATCAAATCCAGTCTCTCTGCACACTCTGGCTTTACTGTCCTGTTGCCCCTTCTTTCATTTTCTCTGTTTTCCCATTCACATCTACCTACATGCTCCTGCCCTGCCACTATTTCAGTTGCCCTTTACTGGTGTCCTAAATACCTTATGGGTGTCATTGGCATCCCTGTTTCATCTACTGTCCTTGCTGCTCACAGAGAAATCCTTCAGGGTTGTCACATTCCTATTGTAAAACTGAGAGTGACATGTATTCTTTTGCTGTCTCCCTTTTTTTCATTTGCTTTTTGAGAAAATGAGGGCTTGAGCTTATTTACACATACTAAGGGGAGAAAGCCAATAGAATTAGAGCAATTGAAAACATAAATGAAAAAGGTGATAATCAGAAGATCCTAGAATAAAAGGAAGGAGAAATGACGCTGAACTCTGATGAGAAATTAGCTTTAGGCAAGAAAGAATGTGGGTCATAGATGCTATCATAGAAAGGAAGGGGGGATGCCCACATGAGTTATCCTGATCTTAGGGAGACAAAGAAACAGATGATCTCTTAGGAGTAAAGAAAAATAGTAGTAGGTTTTTCTTGGCTTGCAAAGAATAAAAAAGGCCACTGAAAGTATACACCAGATTCAAGTGAAGTCAAATACTAAGGCCACATTACAAAATTGGAGAGAAATGACTTTGCTTTTTCTGAAACAATCACAAACCTCAGCTCATTCAGGAAAAGGAAACCACTATTGTTGTTTTCATGTTTCACTTTTTATTTCACTGTACTTCACCACAGAACTGAAATCACTCACAACTTCAGGGACAAGGACATCCAGGAAATCTATTATTATTATTATGGAAAACCTGAACAAACTTTTTGGCCAACCCAATAGTATCCAGCCTGTCTAGAGTAGAGATTTCAGACAAAGGTTGACATTGAACAACACTTTAACGTAATTTATTTTTATTTTTTATTTTATTTTATTTTACATCTTTATTGGAGTATAATTGCTTTACAATGGTGTGTTAGTTTCTGCTTATTAAAAAGTGAATCAGTTACACATACACATATGTCCCCATATCTCTTCCCTCTTGCATCACCCTCCCTCCCACTCTCCCTATCCCACCCTTCTAGGTGGTCACAAAGCACAGAGCTGATCTCCCTGTGCTATGCAGCTGCTTCCCACTAGCTATTTATTTTATATTTGGTAGTGTATATATGTCCAAGACACTCTCTCACTTTCTCACAGCTTACCCTTCCCCCTCCCTGAATCCTCAAGTCCATTCTCTAGTACGTCTGCATCTGTACTCCCATCTTGCCCTTAGGTTCTTCATGACCATTGTTTTTTTTAAGATTCCATATATATCTGTTAGCATACAGTATTTGCTTTTCTCTTTCTGACTTACTTCACTCTGTATGACAGTCTTCAGCTCCATCCACCTCACTACAAATAACTCACTTTCGTTCCTTTTTATGGCTGAGTAATATTCCATTGTATATATGTGCCACATCTTCTTTATCCATTCATCTGTTGATGGACACTTAGGTTGCTTCCATGTCCTGGCTATTGTAAATAGAGCTGCAATGAATATTTTGGTACATGACTTTTTTTGAATTACGGCTTTCTCAGGGTATATGCCCAGTAGTGGGAGTCCTAGGTCGTATGGTAGTTCTATTTTTAGTTTTTTAAGGAACATCCATAATGTTCTCCATAGTGGCTATAATTTACATTCCCAGCAACAGTGCAAGAGGGTTCCCTTTTCTCCACACACTCTCCAGCATTTATTGTTTGTAGATTTTTTGATGATGGCCATTCTGACTGGGGTGAGATTATATCTCATTGTAGTTTTGATTTGCATTTCTCTAATGATTAATCTCTAATGATTAATGATGTTGAGGATTCTTTCATGTGTCTGTTGACAATCTGTATATCTTCTTTGGGAAATGTCTATTTAGGTCTTCTGCCCATTTTTGGATTGGGTTGTTTGTTTTTTAATGTTGAGCTGCATGAGCTGCTTATAAATTATGGAGATTAATCCTTTGTCAGTTGCTTCATTTGCAAATATTTTTTCCCATTAAGAGGGTTGTCTTTTCAACTTGTTTATGGTTTCCTTTGCTGTGCAAAAGCTTTTAAGTTGCATTAGGTCCCCTTTGTTTATCTTTGTTTTTATTTCCATTTCTCTAAGAGGTGGGTCAAAAAGGATATTGCTGTGATTTATGTCATAAAGTGTTCTGCCTATGTTTTCCTCTAAGAATTTGATGGTGTCTGGCCTTATTAGACCTAAGTAGGTTTTTAATCCATTTTGAGTTTTTTTTGTGTGTGGTGTTAGGGAGTGTTTTAATTTCTTATTTTACATGTAGCTGCCCAGATTTCCCAGCACCATTTATTGAAGAGGCTGTCTTTTCTCCACTGTATATTCTTGCCTCCTTTATCAAAGATAAGATGACCATATGTGCGTGGTTTATCTCTGGGTTTTCTATCCTGTTCCATTGATCTATATTTCTGTTTCTGTGCCAGTACCATTCTGCCTTGATTACTGTAGCTTTGTAGTATAGTCTGAAGTCAGGGAGCCTGATTACTCCAGCTCCGTTTTTCTTTCTCAAGATTCTTTGGCTATTCGGGGTCTTTTGTATTTCCATACAAATTGTGAAATATTTTGTTCTGGTTCTGTGAAAAATGCCAGTGGTTGTTTGATAGGGATTGCATTGAATCTGTAGATTGCTTTGGGTAGTAGAGTCATTTTCACAATATTGATTCTTCCAGTCCAAGAACATGGTATATCTCTCCATCTATTTGTATCATTCTTTCATCAGAGTCTTATAATTTTCTGCATACAGTCTTTTGTCTCCTTGGGTAGGTTTATTCCTAGATATATTTTTTTTTTTTTTGCAATGGTAAATGGGAGTGTTTTCTTAATTACTCTTTCAGATTTTTCATCATTAGTGCATAGGAATGCAAGAGATTTCTGTGCATTAATTTTGTATCCTGCTACTTTACCAAATTCATTGATTAGCTCTAGTAGTTTTCTGGTAGCATCTTTAGGATTCTCTATGTATAGTATCATGTCATCTGCAAACAGTGACAGCTTTACTTCTTCTTTTTGGATTTGGATTCCTTCTATTTCTTCTTCTTTGATTGCTGTGGCTAAAACTTCCAAAACTATGTTGAATAACAGTGATGAGAGTGGGCAAACTTGTCTTGTTCCTGATCTTAGTGGAAATGTTTTCAGTTTTTCACCATTGAGGACGATGTTGCCTGTGGGTTTGTTATATATGACCTTTATTATGTTGAGGAAAGTTCCCTCTATGCCTACTTCCTGGAGGGTTTTTATCATAAATGGGAGTTGAATTTTGTTGAAAGCTTTCTCTGCATCTATTGAGATGATCAGATGATTTTTCTCCTTCAATTTGTTAATATGGTGTATCACACTGATTGATTTGCATATATTGAAAAATCCTTGCATTCCTGGGATAAACTCCACTAAATCATAGTGTATGATCCTTTTAATGTGCTGTTGGATTCTGTTTGCTAGTATTTTGTTGAGGATTTTTGTGTCTATGTTCATCATGATATTGGCCTGTAGTTTTCTTTCTTTGTGACATCCTTGTCTGGTTTTGGTATCAGAGTGATGGTGGCCTTGTAGAATGAGTTTGGGAGTGTTCCTCTCTCTGCTACATTTTGGAAGAGTTTGAGAAGGATAGGTGTTAGCTCTTCTCTAAATGTTTAATAGAATTCGCCTGTGAAGCCTTCTGGTCCTGGGCTTTTGTTTGTTGGAAGATTTTTAATCACAGTTTCAATTTCAGTGCTTATGATTGGTCTGTTCATATTTTCTATTTCTTCCTGGTTCAGTCTCAGAAGGTTGTGCATTTCTAAGAATTTGTCCATTTCTTCCAGGTTGTCCATTTCATTGGCATACAGTTGCTTGTAGTAATCTCTCATGGTCCTTTGTATTTCTGCAGAATCAGTTGTTACTTCTCCTTCTCTTGATTTGAGTCGTCTCCCTTTTTTTTTTTTGGATAAGTCTGGCTAATGGTTTATCAATTTTGTTTATATTCTCAAAGAACCAGCTTTTAGTTTTATTGATCCTTGCTATCATTTCCTTCATTTCTTTTTCTTTTATTTCTGATCTGAATTTTATGATTTCTTTCCTTCTGCTAACTTTGGGTTTTATTTGTTCTTCTTTCTCTAATTGCTTTAGGTGTAAGGTTAGGTTGTTTATTTGAGAAGTTTCTTGTTTCTTAAGGTAGGATTGTATTGCTATAAACTTCCCTCGTAGAACTGCTTTTGCAACATCCCATAGGTTTTGGGTCATCGTGTTTTCATTGTCATTTGTTTCTAGGTATTTTTTAATTTCCTCTTTGATTTCTTCAGTGATATCTTGGTTATTAAGTAGTGTGTTATTTAGCCTCCATGTGTTTGTATTTGTTACAGATTTTTCCTGTAATTGATATATAGTCTCATAGTGTTGTGGTTGGAAAAGATACTTGATATGATTTCAATTTTCTTAAACTTACCAAGGCTTGATTTGTGACCCAAGATATGATCTATCATGGAGAATGCTCTATGAGCACTTGAGAAGAATGTGTATTCTGTTGTTTTTGGATTGAATGTCCTATAAATATCAGTTAAGTCCATCTTGTTTAATGTATCATTTAAAACTTGTGTTTCCTTATTTATTTTCAATTTGGATGATCTGTCCATTGGTGAAAGTGGGGTGTTAAAGTCCCCTACTATAATTGTGTTACTGTCGATTTCCCCTTTTATGGCTGTTAGTATTTGGCTTATGTATTGATGTGCTCCTATGTTGCCTGCATAAATATTTACAATTGTTCTATCTTCTTCTTGGATTGATCTCTTGATCATTATGTAGTGTCCTTCTTTGTCTCTTGTAATAGACTTTGTTTTAAAGTCTAATTTGTCTGATATGAGAATTGCTACTCCAGCTTTCTTTTGATTTCCATTTGCATGGAATAACTTATTCCATCCCCTTACTTTCAATCTGTATGTGTCCCTAGGTCTGAAGTGGCTTTCTTGTAGACAGTATATATACGGGTCTTGTTTTTGTATCCATTCAGCCAGTCTGTGTCTTTTGGTGGGAGCATTTAATCCATTCACATTTAAGGTAATTAGCAAAATGTATGTTCCTATTACCATTTTCTTAATTGTTTTGGTTTTATTATTGCAGTTCTTTTCCTTCTCTTGTGTTTCATGCCTAGAAAAGTTCCTTTAGCATTTGTTATAAAGCTGGTTTGGTGGTGCTGAATTCTCTTAGTTTTTGCTTATCTGTAAAGCTTTTAATTTCTCCATCAAATCTGAGTAAGACCCTTGCTGGTTAGAGTAATCTTGGTTGTAGGTTTTTCTCCTTCATCACTTTAAATATGTCCTGCCAGTTCCTTCTGGCTTGCAGAGTTTCTGCTGAAAGATCAGCTGTTAACCTTATGGGGATTCCCTTTTGTGTTATTTGTTGTTTTTCCCTTGCTGCTTTTAACATTTGTTCTTTGTATTTAATTTTTGATCATTTGATTAATATGTGTCTTGGTGTGTTTCTCCTTGGATTTGTCCTATATGGCACTCTCTGTGCTTCCTGGACTTGATTAACTATTTCCTTTCCCATATTAGGGAAGTTTTCAACTATAATCTCTTCAAATATTTTCTCAGTCCCTTTCCTTTTCTCTTCTTCTGGGACCCCTATAATTCTAATATGGGTGTGTTGTTTTGTTTGTTTGTTTTTAAATTTTTATTTATTTATTTGTTTGTTTTTGGCTGTGTTGGGTCTTCATTTCTGTGCTAGGCCTTTCTATAGTTGCGGTGAGCAGGAGCCACTCTTCATCGCAGTGTGCTGGCCTCTCACTGTTGTGGCCTCTCTTGTTGCGGAGCACAGGCTCCAGACGTGCCGGCTCAGTAGTTGTGGCTCATGGGCCTAGTTGCTCCACGGCATGTGGGATTTTCCCAGACCAGGGCTCGAACCCGTGTCCCCTGCATTGGCAGGCAGATTCTCAACCTCTGCAACACCATGGAAGCCCTGTTGGTGTGTTTAATGTTGTCCCAGAGGTCTCTGAGACTGTCCTCAATTCTTTTCATTATTTTTTCTTTATTCTGTTCTACAGTAGTTATTTCCACTATTTTATCTTCCAGATCACTTATCCATTCTTCTGCCTCAGTTATTCTGCTATTGATCCCATCTAGAGTATTTTTAATTTCATTTATTGTGTTGTTCATCGTTGTTTGTTTCATCTTTAGTTCTTCTAGGTTCTTGTTAAATGTTTCTTGCATTTTGTCTATTCTATTTCCAAGATTTTGGATCATCTTTACTATCATTACTCTGAATTCTTTTTCAGATAGACTGCCTATTTCCTCTTCATTTGTTAGGTATGGTGGGTTTTTGCCTTGCTCTTTCATCTGCTGTGTGTTTTTCTGTCTTCTCATTTTGCTTATCTTACTGTGTTTGGGGTCTTCTTTTCGCAGGCTGCAGTGTGGTAGTTCCTGTTGTTTTTGGTGTCTGTCCCCAGTGGCTAAGGTTGGTTCTGTGGGTTGTTTAGGCTTCCTGGTGGAGGGGACTAGTGCCTGTGTTCTGGTGGATGAGGCTGGATCTTACCTTTCTGTTTGGCAGGTCTGCGTCTGGTGGTGTGTTTTGGGGTGTCTGTGGCCTTATTATGATTTCAGGCCTTTTCTGTGGTAATGCATGCGTTTTTGTTCCTGTCTTGCTAGTTATTTGGCATATCATGTCCAGCACTGTAGCTTGCTGGTTTTTGAGTGGAGCTGGGTCTTGACATTGAGATGGAGATCTCTGGGAGATTTTTGCTGTTTGATATTACATGGAGCTGGGAGGTCTCTTGTGGACCAGTGTCCTGAACTTGGCTCTCCCACCTCAGTGGCACAGCCCTGATGCCTGGCTGGAGCACAAAGAGCCTGTCCTCCACACAGCTCAGAATAAAAGGGAGGAAAAGAGAAAGAAAGAAGAAAAGAAAGAAAGAAAGAAAGAAAGGAAGGAAGGAAGGAATAAAGAAAGAAAGGAAGAAGATAAAATAAAATAAAATAAAAGTTATTAAAATAAAAAAATAATTATTAAGAAAAAAAATTTTTAAGTAGTAAAAAAAAAGGACAGACAGAACCCTAGGACAAATGATAAAAGCAAAGCTATACAGACAAAAATCACACACAGAAGCATACACACTCACAAAAAGAGAAAAAGGGAGAAATATATATATGTATATCGTTGCTCCCAAAGTCCATCTCCTCAATTTGGGATGATTATTTGTTTATTCAGGTATTTCACAGATGCACGGTACATCAAGTTGATTGTGGAGGTTTAATCTGCTGCTCCTGAGGCTGCTGGGAGAAATTTCCCTTTCTCGTCTTTGTTTGCACAGCTCCTGGAGTTCAGCTTTGGATTTGGCCCCGCCTCTGCGTGTAGGTCGCCTGAGGGCGTCTGTTCCTGCTCAGACAGGACGGGGTTAAAGGAGCCGCTGATTCGGGGGCTCTGGCTCACTCAGGCCGGAGGGGAAGGGAGGGGCACAGAGTGCGGGGAGAGCTTGCGGCGGCAGAGGCCGGCGTGACGTTGCACTAGCTGGAGGCGCGCCATGCGTTCTTCCGGGGAAGTTGTCCCTGGATCCCGGGACCCTGGCAGTGGCGGGCTGCACAGGCTCCCGGGAGGGCAGGTGTGGATAGTGACCTGTGCTCGCACACAGGCTTCTTGGTGGCGGCAGCAGCAGCCTTAGCGTCTCATGCCCGTCTCTGTGGTCCGTGCTGTTAGCCACGGCTCGCGCCTGTCTCTGGAGCTCCTTTAATCGGTGCTCTTAATCCCCTGTCCTCACGCACCAGGATAGAAAGAGGCAAGAAAAAGTCTCTTGCCTCTTCGGCAGCTCTGGACTTTTTCCCGGACTCCCTCCCGGCTAGCCGTGGTGCACTAGCCCCCTGCAGGCTGTGTTCACGCCGCCAACCCCAGTCCCCTCCCTGCGATCCAACCGAAGCCCGAGCCTCAACTCCCAGCCCCCACCCATCCCGGCGGGTGAGCAGACAAGCCTCTCGGGCTGGTGAGTGCTGCTCGGCACCAATCCTCTGTGCGGGAATCTCTCTGCTTTGCCCTCCGCCCTCTCCTCCGTGTCTCTGAAGCTTCCCCCCTCCGCCACCCGCAGTCTCCGCCCGCGAATGGGCTTCTAGTGTGTGGAAACCTTTCCTCCTTCACAGCTCCCTCCCACTGGTGCAGGTCCCGTCCCTATTCTTTTGTCTCTGTTTATTCTTTTTTCTTTTGCCCTACCCAGGCATGTGGGGAGTTTCTTGCCTTTTGGGAGGTCTGAGGTCTTCTGCCAGCGTTCAGTAGGTGTTCTGTAGGAGCTGTTCCACATGTAGATGTATTTCTGCTTATTTGTGGGGAGGAAGGTGATCTCCGCATCTTACTCTTCCGCCATCTTGAAGCTCTCGCCTAATGTAATTTAAATTTCAAGAAATCTTCTCCCTCAATTGCTAGTTCAGATTCTCTAGCTTCGTACAGAATCCTTTTATTAGAGTACAAAAGAGAAACAGAACCAATAGGATACATGATTCATATATATATACATGTATATATATATATATATATATATGACTCTGACAAATACAGGGATTCTGCAGAAATCTGTAGAAATCTTGATACATATGAGGAGATTTATTAAAGGAATTGGCTCACATGATTGTGGAGACCTCTCGTCGGCAAGCTGGAGAACTAGGAAAGCCAGTGGTGTTATTCAGCCCAAGTCTGATGGCCTGTGAATGGGTGGGTGATGGTGTGAATCCCAGTCTGAGTCTGAAAACCTGAGAATCAGATGAAGTCCAAGGACAGAATAAGATGGATGTCTCAGCTCAAGCAGAGTTGGAATTCAATCTTCCTCCACATTTTTGTTCTATTCAGGCCCTTAATGAATTGGATAACACCTACCCACATTTGCAAGACTGATCTTTACTCAGGCAACCGATTCGAATGCTAATCTCTTTCAGAGAAACCCTTACAGACATACCCAGAAATTATGTTTTACCAGTTATCTGGGCACCCCTTAGTCCTGTCAATTTGACACATAAAATTAACCATCAAAATTCCTACCAAGTGTTGCTATCAGAACTCCATCTGGCACTTCTATTTTCACCTAGGCAGTCTAAGTCCTTTCTCCAGGTGCTACTTCTTTCCAACTTGATGTTGTTACCTGTGCATAAAATGACAACAAAGCTTTGCAGTAAAGGAGTCCCAAAGAAATACTGTTGCCCCCAGTATTTGGTAACTAAACAGGTTGTTTTTCATAGACATCTCTTCTTAGGTTCCAGCAAAGAAACATAAGAACCTGTTTTCTTGAGTTTAGATCAAGAGATATAGGCTGATGATGGTACTATGCTGCATTTAGCATCACTACTCCACTTCCATGTCTATGGCTTTCCTGAAGACCCAAGTTCATTACATATGGCTACTTCTTGTCTGAAAATAATTGTACTGGGAAGCATATCAAAGTTAATGAAGATATGTAAAGTTCTGCCAAGTCTACTCTACTAGTGTTACAGACATTCATAGAAATGTGATTTCTATGTGATACCACACTAAAAAGAAAAACAAATACACATGACATATAGTCCCCTTTGTCCTAAATATTCCATTCCTTTGCTCCTATTAACTTCTTAAATTCAGGCTATTATCATCCCTATATTTATACTCACTATTCTTGTTTTCAGTCTCTTGCTAGACTTGAATCAAAAAGAAACCTTACAGTCATCAGTCTGCAAAAAGAAACGTATTGATTAATAAGCTGAGGTATTCAAGCCACTCTGTAAAAAGAAAATTCCTAACATGGGGAGGGGAGAGAGGTAGTCCGTATATTCAAGTGTCTTAAAATTCAGGAGGGAAGTTCACTTCAACTGTTACTAACTTTCTACCCGTCAAAGAAAAGTGAACAAAGGTGTAGAAAATCAAAAAAGAAACTTTGTTCACACAGGGGAAGTGAGAATATATATTGTGTGTTCCTTTTGTATTCCTCTATTTGACAAAGAAGCAATTAAGCAGGTGAAAGACAACCCCATGGAAACACAAACAGTAGAAGAAATTTGTCTAGAACATCTGTTTAAAATTTCTGAAGTCAGAAGAATAGAGATTGATAAAGAGAAATATTCTCTGTAATCAGTTTAACACCTGCTCACTGAATCCCCTAATGCTCTTTTACTGTGCAGTGTTCTCCAAATCATGGATAACTCTGTCAATCAGGAAATCACTTAAATGAGGCCAAACCATCTTGTGGCAAAAACAACAGCAATAAAAACTGCAGGGACCATGGAACCCTTGAACATTGAAGATGTAAAAAAAGAAGAAAAACACAGAGTTTCATTTCTGTTTTTTGCAGTCCTTACTTAAGTGTTCCTTGCCTTGCTAATTTATTTTCAACAGAAAAGATACATTGCATTTTTCTATTGAGACCCCTTTTTCCCTTTCTTCCGTGACATTCTACTAAGATATATCCCTAGGTTTATAAGTAAAATCTATAAAAGTAATATTTTCTTCATGTCATGATCAATGTGTACTCTTTTTTCTGTGATTCTAGTCTGGTGGCTCACAGTATCATTGTTATTTGAAACAAAGTAGTTAGAGGAGAAAAATGTTCAGCTATCAAAATTAATTTATAGTTAAAAACCATTATATGAATTTTAAAGACAACTTACAAATTAAAATTTACAGAATTCAAAATTTCTTTTTTTTGACAAATTGTTTATTAAAAAAATGCCATTCATGTTCATGTGACAGTTTTACTTATTTATATTTTCAATTTTAGTATAATGACTGCTGAAATTTCAGCATTCTGATGACTGCTGCTTTTGCCCAAAGATAAATATGAAATTATGTGTAAATATTTTTTCTAACCTTGTAACTGCTTTGATTATTTTAATTCTGTTCAAATAATGGTTTGTTTGGTTTTTCAGATACTGTTAACAGATGGTAACCAGACAACAATATAGAAACAGAAAATCTGTGTTGCCAAGCTTTGAAATTTTAATAAGATTAAACTTGAATTTCATTTCTGACTCTATAAATAATTTTACCAATTTTCCTACAAAAAGGTATATTTACATTTGAATATCCTAAATTGACAGCATTTACAGTTTATGTTCAGGTATGAAAAGAAAATAATAGAAAACAGCAAAAGAAGTTTACTTTTTGCATAAATTCAAGTTTTCATAATTGTTTTAGTTGGTGGGACTACAAAAGATTGTTGTCTTTCATTGTAGGTTTTAAATAAATGTAATTCTGAAATTCATAGAAATAGGCTCAAATAATGCCTTTAAGATAGGATTCCCAGTACAAGAAGGAATTACATTCTCTGTAACTAGTTGAGTCCTTCAGTTGAATAAATTTGTTTGTGAGTCAACTAACTGAACCTGATGTCAGAATCACTGTGTTCTGGTCATGGCACTGCTGTTTCATTTCTCTAAGTCCTATTTCATCAGCAACAAAAGTGAGGAATTTAACTCAAGTTGGGTTTTATATCATGTCAGTATCATATGTATTCATTTCCCTCAAGCTGTTCCTGCCAGACCATGTCCTATGGTGTGTGCTCAACGTGGGCCCACAGATAACATGCAGAATGTCATGTTGGCCTACTCAACCACAGAGAAATCAGAATCCCAGTACATCAAAAACTCTCAGCGTTTTGAAAACTGATTGATCTAGAATCGGAACAAACATTACTGACCTATACCTAAATTTGATGGTGACTGACAGTTCTACAATATTCCTGGCTGGCATCCCTGTTTAAGCTTATGAGTATACTGGACTGCTACCTGACCTCTGTTCTCTCTCCATCCTAACTTACACCCCAGAAGCCTTGCTAGGGCCTGCTTCCTGCCTCCACAATGTCAGTTTCCAGACATATCATTTATCAAGTTCTGATATAAAAAGACTCCTCACTTAGTTAAGGAGGAAAACTTGGATTGCATGTACTTCTATTGACCTTTCCATTTATTGACATTGCAATTGGTAGCCACTTAATCAAAACTATGCCATGCCCTGTTTGGTCCTGATTATGTGTGCTTTACCTTACATAAGAAAACTTCATGGAGTGTAAGACGTTATTATGGAAAGAATAGTGGGAGTTGGGAGACCTTTTATCACCATCCATATTTTACCTCTTTAAAATTGAATTGGCAAAATGTAAGCCCAGCCACTGCCACCTGTTGGTTTCTTCATGAGTTCAGGACTGTGACAGTGGCTTATTTTCTAGGCAAATCCTTAATTAGATTACATTTTTTTTATAAAAGATACTACATTGCATATGTATTGACATTCTGCTTCACTTTTAGAATATCTCTACTCCTCACATGAATCTTTCAAAGTAGGTATTATGTAGTCATTTGAGGCTCAGAAAAACTAAGTAAATAGCCCTTAATTAGAATGCTAGTTAGTGGCAAAGCTAGCATTCAGACCATATCCTTTTGTCTATAAAAGTTGTGTTGTTTTCTACTACCTATTTTCTTCCCATTTTGCTTTAAAAAAAATCTCTTTATTTCTCCAGGCAACTGCAGCTAAAATTATCCACTACATATTAACCCCCCGTCCCATTTTTAATAGTAGCTCTCTGCTGTCTGATAACTCTCCCTGGATATTGACTTAGTGGCTGATTTTTATTATTATTTAAAAGCCTGTAACATTTCTTTCTGTTCCTTACTCATTTCTATAAGACAAGATCCTGACTAAAGTAGTCCTTCTGGAGACGGAGAAGAGAGAACCTCTGTTGAAACTAGCTGTCCCCAGAATTGTTCTCATACATGGTTAACTAGTAGGTATTCAATAAATATTTGTTGAAGAATCAATGAGAGATGGACCTAACAAAAATTGATGCTTTATAAATAAAAGTAGTTTTAGGGCACAATCAAACCTGTTTTCTTTATATTTACCCTTTGACAGATTAGGTCTGCCAACTGTAGAACATGAGAAAACAAACACATGGTGGGCTTGGGCAAGGAGCATGTCCCCATAATGTCTCTTTATATATTTAATCAATCAGATCAATTTTGGGTAACTGAGTTCTTTTCTTGGGTTACAAATTCCCTTAAGATAGTTCAACCTATAATGCATTTATATTTGTGTCTACAGCTTTATAAAGTGAATGCAAAAGATGGGATCAGCTTCAGTGGAAGTGGAAAGGGAGCAGGAAGGGAAATGCAAGAAGAATGAGTATGTTATCTGGTTTCTTTCCATTTCTTTCACTCCATCATGATTAGATTACTTGATGGATTTTCCTTCTCCAAAGAATCTACAAAAGTTATCTTGAGAATTTCATGCAATATATATTGTTAAGCTATCAACAAAGCACTTAATATTATCCTTGAACCAAATGTAGGATAATGACTAACACTTTTTATAAATTGGCAAACATTACTATCACAGTAGTGTTTATAAAGCTTCAGTTACACATATGGGAAAATTATTGCAGGATGATATATCTTGCAAGGAATAAACCAAGACAGACCTATCTGATTCAGATTTTGAACTAAATGCTAGACTCTGTGTAACAGTTGGTCTTAATTGATTTCTTTGGATGGACATCTTTCTAAGTATGTAGAAAAATCATTATTTATATAACTGACTAAGCAGGAGAATTAATGCCATCCATCAACACTTATGAGACTTTCTAAAATCATGTCTTCATTCATTTACAATTACATAACCAGCATTAATAACATGTCACAGATGAGATATGTCACAGAGAAATAGAGCACTTTAGTCTTCACAGACATATTACTGTAGCCAAGAGATATAGATAATGTTATTCCACTCTAAGGGTGTATATACCACAGAGACTGCCGATTCAACGTTTTATTCATTTTACAATGAACAAAATTCCAAATTAGATTAACATGGGAATTTGGTATCATGCATACAGTTCTTATATTAGGCTTTTGAGAAGCTCTGCCTGTATTCTCAGTTGAAACCTGCAAACCTGAACTCCGCAGGACTTTAAGATTCCCTCACTGAGCAGGGAGAATGAGACTTCAGATCTCTGTCCAATAGACTGAACAGTAACATCTCAGTAGAGTGATGCTTATTACTCCTTATTCCAAAACACAGGGGGCATTTCTAGTGAACCACAGAGTAACAGTAGAATGTGTTCACTGCTGCCCTGGCTCATGGGAAGATTTCCAGCTGGTTATTCTCATCTCTATTTGGTTTAGCCAATTAATCTTTTCTTTCATGGATGTAACCAGATCAAAACACACACACACACACACACACACACACACACACACACAAACTATACCCTGAAGAGGCTTAAATGTCTAAGCGTATTTTCCCAACTTGATTATATTCTCAGCTGCAGATTACTTCTAAGACCATTTTCACTCATTGTTTAAACAACAACCTAAAATTATTTAAGTGACTTAATACCACTTTCCAAATGCCAGGGGAGAATCAAAAGAAGTGAAAAATTTTTTCATTAATGGAAACCAGTGAACATAGTAAAAAAGAAGCAAGGGAACAATTCCTATGGAGCATATTAGCAAATGTGTAATAGTTTAACCATAATTTTGAGGTGTGTGCATATGTGTATTTGTATGTGTGTAAATGCTTTTAAAATGTAAAATAAGAATTGGTGTGGAGTTATGAGGGACTCAGCTAAAAAGCAACCTCAGTGAGATCTCTAAACACTGAATCTCAGTAGGTCCCACCTCATGATTCTTTATTTCAATTCACTGTTTCCTTTATTGTGCTGCACATTTTATAATTACTGGTCATTTCTCTCTTGTATGCCTCCCCCACTAGATTTTAAACTTCTTATAGTCAGGGATTTGTTTTGTTCACTATGTACCACCTAGAGCCTAACAAAGTGCTTGTTGCAAATAATGCTTGTTAAGTGATCAAAGTAACAAAGATATGGAATTTAAAATTTCACAGGTGTTTTTTTTTTTTTCTTCTTTATGCTTGCTATAGTTCAATTGAAGGTCCAGAATACTTAAAAAAAAAAAATCTTACAGTACTATGTGGGTAGGAAAAAAGATACAGCTGAAGCTGAAAAGCCATTTTTTAGGGAGAAAGTACTTGTGCTTTCTTTCATTAAGTATCCACAAATGTGCAAGGCTCTATGATAGATTCCAGGTAGAGAAATATGCCCTTGCCATACAATAGCCCATAAGCAATTGGGGAGATTGACAGCTAAACAAACAATGTCAATATAACATGGTTCTCTGTTGTATGAGAAAGACTCTCAAGATAAGAAAGACATGTTTTCACAGAGATGACCTTTAGTTTTGGTCATTAATGTTGAGTAAACTTTTTATTAGTGAAAAGAAAGAGAAAACACTCCCTAGAAAAAGAGACAGCAAAAGGGCACAGCATGGTCATGAATACAAAGCAATTTAATGCAGCGTTTCTTGAATGTTCAGGATAGATGGGAATGAAAAGAGAAAAGAACAGAAAATGCTTGGTTCTTAGTTATATTTAAGGTGTTAATCTACTGTTTTCCATCTTCACCAAGATTATGATTAATAGCAATGATTTGAGTGGAAGCAAGTGGAGTTTGGATTACGATTTTAAAGGAGATTTTAGACTTCCATCATTGCTAATCTTAAAGAGCAGGACAATCAACCTCTTTCTATAATTTAGATCAGCTTGATAATGAAGAAATAGAATATATGCTACTTTGAGGTCTTTTTCTTTCTAATTTTATAACACCTTATGAAAAAATAACTATTTGTAATTTACTGTGTGAAACTCAAAGTTTAAGACTATACTTCTGGAAATGTGAATTCAAAAACCTGAATCCTTATTACAATTGTTTTTCTATAGTTTACATTTACAGAAGCTTGCAACTTTCTTACTAGAGCCCAAATATAAAATTTTACTTGAAATGAGTATAAGTATTCTTATTTCATTTATCACTTTTTACATGGTAAGTAAAAAACCCTGAATTTTCAGAGACAAGGACAATTGTTTCACTAATCCCCTAAAAGGTGTCATGCTGCCATTTCTGTACATGTTTGGAAACTTTACATAGACCTCTACATAATGAATCATTCACATACATAATCCACTTCTTTTTAAACTTTGGGATAAATAAGGATCACCCCAAAAATAATTTAAAAATTCACAATTTACTACATTAGAGAAAAATGCTGAGAGGAAAATATAATATTCAATAACTCAAGGCTAGACTTTAACCTGGTAGAAATAAGCAGAGACAATGTGGAGAGGAACTGGGGCCCCCAGGGCCTGCACTGCAGGTTGGTCTTTCAATTGCTGCAATCCAGAGTGATGGGCTGTAGAATCATCACCAAATGGTTCTCCTATTTTTTTTTTTTTTCCACTGAGGAGATTAAAGATACCTCAAGTAATGTGCTCATGTTCTGTACTCTCCACATGGGAATTTTCATTACATCAGTTACTGTACTCCATGTCTCTCACATCATACACACACACATCTTACAAGGTGACTCTATCCTTCTTTCTTCCACACATCTCTCTTCTCCCACACTCTGCTTTCTATCTAAATTATTTCCTCATATCCACCAATCACTCAGAGCCAAATTTCTCAAGACACTTTATTTTCATTTCCTTACCATGTACGTTCAAATTTCTGTCTTTAAGGATATTTCCAAGAAACATAAAAGACATTGAAATTTAAGTTTTCATTTAAAAACTTTTCAATTAGGCCTGTGTAGTGTCTGAGTTGCCCTGTCCTTATACAGTTCTAGAAATGTCCCAATCTTTACTCAAATAAGTATTCTCTGTTAAGTGTACCCATTTTATTACTCTTTCCCATTCAATTCTCTCTGCACTTTGCCCTTTATCACTTATATTGCTTGTTTTCCCTTCTTTTCTTTATTGGCTATTACCCAACAGCTCAAAATGTGAGCTCCCACTTTCACTAGGAGCTTCACATCTGTCCACACACACACACACATGCAACACATGTTCACACACATCTCCCTTTCTAAACATTCTATCTCTCTCATATCTCTCAATTCCTCAAAGTCAAATTTCTCAAAAGACACTCACTGTCACTATTTCCTTATGGACTCCCTAATCCCCACCCCAATTCATCATTCAAAGGAAAACAGTGACCCACAAACTGAAAATCAATTCCCTCCATGTCTCTGTAGCACTTTGCTAACTTCACCCCAATGCACACTCTTCCTTCACCTATACATTTCTGTGGGCTTCTAGGAAGCTCCCTAACCACTGGTGAGAAGCCATCTCTGTCTTTCCTTCATGGCCTTAAGAGAAGGTGGCATACAAGCTGGACTTTATTCCACTTAGGTTTCTCTACACTCTTCCCCTCCTTTCAGAGACCATGCCTACTGGAGGCTTTGGAGGCTCAAGTCCAAATTTCTGTAATTCTGTGGTAGTATTACAAAAATATCTGAGCAGAATCTAACCAAAATAACGTCATGAAAGAATCAATTGTTATAGCAGCTATGTTCTTGCTCAGTTTCTTTGTAATGACTCAGTTACTCAACCAAAAGCCCCATCAGGAGAAATTTGAAAGGTAGAACACTCTGCAGCTCCATGAACCTCTGTGATGACAATATATTACCCATAGTCTGCCCCAGGTCATCTGTTAAAACAGAGGACAGGGTGCATGCCAATTTACCTGCTCTGAGGTGAAATGTGAAGAGTAAACACATAAACAAAACCAAGAACCTAAATAAGATCATCAAATGGCTTCCAGAGAAGAAACATGCACTCTGAAGTATGGATGACAAGGAAGACTGACATCTAAGAGGAAATTTTTGTAACATTTTCTCTCATGTCTTTGAAACAAATACCTATTTTTGAAACTTGATTTTAAAAAGCTTCTTTCCAATTTACATTCTAGAAATATGAGGTCTACAACTGATCAACTTATTATTACAGGGACAGTAACTTGATAGAGTATAGTCTTCCTCATGACCCAGATCACTGTGCAGGCAAAGAGCTGTGCAGGTGGCTAGAACAATGGTGAAGATAAGTTATTTTGCTATTACTACTGAGCCTTTGTTCAAGATAAGAGTGTTTTTTGTTTGTTTTTACTGAAGAATACCATGAGACATTTGTTACAAACGCAACATGTAAAAATATTTTTCAGACATTGAAAAAAAAAGACTATGCCCCTCTTTGACTCTTTAATGTCTCAAAATAATTAGGTTCCAATAACTAATTTCACTTCTGATCATATAAATAAATATCTCCATTTTAAACCAGTATGTACTATTATAAAATCTTTAAAATATCTCTTGTTTTTTATGTTTGTTCTTAAATTTTCTAGGTGTTTAAAACCAACAAGTAAACAGGATCACACTATGACTATAACAATGTAAGAGTAAAAGGCTACACAGAACATTCTTCTTTCCCTTGGAAACCTGTATAGATTGCAGGAAAAAAGTGTACAGCTATTCATAATCATTTTTTAGTTGTCAAATAAGTTATCATCACTATGGTTGCTCATGAGTTTCAATTAGCATAATAAATATCTTCAATATTATCTCAAGGAGAATTTTTTCTTTTGAAACTAATACATTTTAAAAAATTCTCAAAATTACTTGGATACCATATCATTTAGACAAAATATGTAACACTACATAACTAGATCTTATTTGCATGTCCCTTTAATATTTGCTTATTAATGAATACTAATATTCTCTTTGCATGAGGAAATTATGTAATAAAAATATGAGATGCCTTTCTAAAACCATATAATCAGGGAATACTGGTATCATTTCAGGCTGAGTAAGTATGACTTAAGGCAATACTTAATTATCGACATGCTTAAAGAATATGTTCATAAAAGGCTTGAATTAATTTAAGTGGTCAAAGGTGTGTGTCCATTTACTACTCTTTATGCACTCCAATTTTGATTTGATTCACTTGTCCACATGTTTCCACTGCTACTCACAGAATTCTCTTAATGTTAAAACATTTTAGTAAAAAAAAAAATGTATATTTGCTTCCCACTAGTAAATAGTAAAAATTATTCAATTGCAGCTTAGTAGCTTATTAATATGGATTTGATCCAGTGGTATGGCTGTTTGACTACATGAAAAAGATTTATTGTCAAGTCTGATGTCATTGACAAATACTCTCAGCATTCCCTTGTAAATAATATGTATCCATTCTAGTTTATTCACTGGTAAAAGTAAGTATAACACTTAAAAATCATTTACATTTACACTTGAAAAACATGGACATTATTTGCTACTTTAAATTAATTTAATCCAATGTTGACTTCATTTAGCAATAACTATTTCTAGTTAAAAGACATGATTTCAATAATCATTTTTAAAATAATTAGACTTTAGGGAAATTGAGCATGACATGAAAGTTAAAAGAAGAGCTGTATTTTCCCTACTTTTGGTAACACTAGGGTTGGAAGACAGAAAAAGGTCAAATTTCAGGTGGGTCATAAAAAGGATTTTACCCAGGCACTGCGTGATCCATGTCATCCAGTTGTCTCCCAGTTGTAACAAAAGTCAAAAACAAATAAAATGGATATTAAAAAGGAAACAGTAAACCAATCTATTGATATTTGAAGACAAAAACATAACTTTTTCAACTTACTGAATATGTTAATGGAAGCAATTCTCCCTTTATATCTTTTTGCTGGGAGGGATGCTATACAGTTTTTTGTTTCATTTTATTTTTTTACCTTCCCAAAATTTACATTCTGTTCTCTCTGGGTGGCTTGAAGACAAAAGCTATTTGTTTGGTCATTCAATGACAAAATAGTAATGTGGTGGAGGACAATTTAATCTATTTTGTCTTTTCTAACTCACTACCTATATACCTCTATTTCACTCCCTTATCTTCACTATTGCAATGCCAATCAGCCAAAAGGGGAAAATGAACCAGAAAGAGGTTGTCAACATGCAATTTCAAGACTATAAAGCTGCAACAATTGCTTCTTAGGGTAAAACCTATCAAGGCAAAAGTAAAAAGGTTATAACTCTACTGGCTCCTTGAAGGAATATGAAAACAGAGGCTCTGTGGTCAGTTTACAGCATAGAAGCGGAAGTGAGGAGAACTCAAATTTGGCAACTCTGATTTCACTGCTTTTTTAGGGGAGAAAGTGTTGGTATCAAAGGACTTAAACCCTCAGTTCCTGGACAAGCATAAATGTATTGAAAATGATTCAATTAGCAACTCCAAACAATTTTAGATGTACCAAGCAACCTTCTAAATATAATTTGATTCCCCATGTTTTATTTATAATTGTAAATTAATAATTTGCAATTCTCATTTATTGAAGAAAATTTAAGTTGGGGCACAGTTTTCTATCTCAATATATTGTTTAAGCGAGTCCTTTTGCCCTAGGCAAGGAACATGATCTGAATTGTGTTTAATAGATACTAATGTGGTGGTCTGAGCAAAATTCAACAGAGAAGGGAGAGACTGGGAACAGAGACCAGTTAAAAGGAGTAGTTTGAGACTTAGTAAGGCTGTAGAACTTGGAGAAATCAAATGGTTAGGTAAAGGATAAATTAAAAATGAAAGCACACAGGTAGCATGTAATATGGGACAAGACATAGGAGAGTAATTTATGAATAAAAATAGTAATCCAAATTTAGTGGTCCAGCAGTTAAGACTCACAGCTTCCACTGCAGGGGGTGAAGGTTCCATCCCTAGTCTGGGAACTAAGATCCCTCATGTCACAAAGTACAGCCAAAAAAGAAAAAGAGAGTTTTGCTTTGTTTTGATATTTGGTTTGGTATGAACAACTTTATAGACTGATAAGAAGAATAAACAAGGATTTTATAGATATTATTGGTGCAAAATTTTTTAAATGTTGTCTATTTTATATTAGAGTTTTTAATATAAAATATTAATAACTGAAAAGAAACTTTGTTACTGTTTTCTTTCCATAGCAAAAGGAAAGGAAAGGGACCAAATAATTTTAACTCTTGCATTTTTTTAGTCTACTTCTCTACTGGAATAATAATTTGTGCACATTAAAATAATTATAATAATTTCAGAAATAGACTACTCTTTTTCAAATGTAAAGGAAGAATGGTGGTAAGCTACTAATTATTTTAATTAACTGAAGAATCTTAGAATATTAATTATAATTTTTTACAGTATATCTTTATCTCATTTTTTAAATCAAGTGATGACAACCTTAGGTAATGGATACACAATTAACTCCTCATGTATTTGTCTCTCAGGGCGTACTTCAACTCTCCATATATCAACCTAGGTTACTTTTTTGTTTTGTTTAATTAAGTATCAGGTTTTAATATCTTTTTAGTGTCCATCATGTAACTGCATGAGCAAACTGGAATTGCTGACAGTCATTAATTCCTTCATCAGACTCAAAGTTAATTTTATCTGCTATTGTCTCACCAAATAATAAATATAATTAGAATCAAATGTAACAATAAACATATACCCATCTCTTCCATTCAGGACCAACATTTTAGAAAGACTAATATTAAGAAATGATTTGGCTTTCATTTTTAAGATTGTACTAATTCAAATTATTAGCCTGTGTACACGTGTACCACATAAACAAATGAGTCATCTGTCTTTCTCATCCATGTACCATTTTATTTTATTTTATTCTGAGTAATCACTAAAAAAATTAGAATGAAACCTGTAACTTCATTTCAAAGATAACAATATACTAAAATGTGGGAATGCTGAATACAACTCAGAACTGGATGAGCAATAGGGTGGGTAAAGGAGGGAAGTGAAGCTGCATAAAAAGTAAGTGAAGACAAAGTGATAAGTTGAATTGATTAACTTCACAATAAGAAGCAATTCAGTACTATAGAATATGCAGTATGGATCAAAGAACTCCTATTTTTCTGGATAATAGAATAATCATTCTGCAGAAAGAACTATTATTTAAATTTCATTTGCAGGGGAGGTAAGACACTTCCATTGCTAATGATTTAGAAACATCATTCTTGTACATCTTGTGTACAGTGAGCAAATCCAAATTTCCATGAATCTCAAACATTAAGGAAAACATAATTGCAATCCATTTTGTATAATGAAATATAAAAGAGCCATATAATTGTTATCTTAAATTTATAAAGATGTACCATAGGGGCAGAAAAATGTACCTAAAATTCATAGAGAATGACCCAAAATAACCAAAGCCACAATTGAGCAAAAGAACAAAACTGGAGGCTTCACACTCCCTGATTTCAAATTATATCACAAAGCTATAGTAATCAAAACAGTATACTACTTGAATAGAAACCAACACATGAACCAAAGGAACAGAATAAAAAGCCCAGAAATGATCCCACTCATATGTGGTCAACTGTCTTTGACAAGGGCACCAAGAATACAAAATGGGGAAAGGATAGTCTCTTTGATAAATGATGTTGGAAAAACCAGATGTCCACATGCAAAAGAATGAAATTGGAACCATATCTTACACCACACATGAAAATCAACTGTAAATGTATTAAAGCCTTAAACATAAGACCTGAAACCATAAAATATCCAGGAGAAAACAAGGAAAAAACTGCTTGACATTGGTCTTGACAATGATTTTTTGCATTTGACAACACAAACAAAAGCAAAAATAAACAAGCAGAATTACATCAAGCTAAATGGTTTCTGCACAGCAAAAGAAACAATCAACAAAATGAAAAAAACAACCTACAGAATGGGAAAAAATATTTGCAAACCATATATCTCATATGGGATTAATAACCAAAATATATAAGAAACTCCTATAACTCAATAGCAAAGCAAACAAATCACCACCAACAAAAACACATAAAAAAACCCCACATAGCAACAACAACAAAAAATCCTAATTAAAACATAGGCAAAGGACCTGAACAGACATTTTTCTAAAGAAGACATACAAATGGTCAACAGATATATGAAAAGGTGCTCAGCAAATCAAAACCACAATGAGATATCACCTCATACCTGTTAGGATGGCTATTTGACTATTAAAAAAAAGGGGGAAAAGGGGTTGGTAACAAATATTGGCTAGGATGTGGAGAAAAGGGAACCCTTTTCCTTGGTAGTACTGTAAATTAGTATAGCCATTATGAAAAGCAGTATGGAGGTTTCCTCAAGAAATTAAAAGTATAACAACTACTATATGATCTAGCAATCCCACTCCTGGGTATTTATCCAGAGAAATTGAAATCAAGGTTTTGAAGAGATATCTGAACTCCCATGTTCATCACAGCATTATTCACACTAGTCCAGATAGGAAACAACCTAAAGACCCATAGATTGATGAATGAATAAAGATGTTGCATACACATACAATGGAATATTGTTCAGTCTTAAAACAGAAGGAAATCTTACCATTTGTGACAACATGGATGAACCTGGAGGACATTATGCTAAGTGAAATAAGCCAGAAACAGAATTACAAATACTGTAGGATCTTACTTATATGTGGAATCTAAAATAGTCAAACTCATAGGAGTAGAGAGTGCAGTGGTGATTGTCAAGAGGTGGGGAGAGGTGAAAATGTAGAGATGATGGTCAAAGGGTACAAAGTTTTAGTTATGCAAGATAAATTCTGGGGATCTATTATATAGCATTGTGTCTATAACTAACAATACTTTATTATGTACTTAATATTTTCTAAGACAGTAGACATTACATTAATTGTTCCTACCACAAAATAATAATAAAGAGGGTTGGAGGAAACTTTGGGAGGTGATGGATATGCCTAAGACCTTGATGGTGGTGATGTTTTTACAGGTGTATATTTATCCAAATTCATTGAGTTGTATACATTAAGTATGTAGAGATTTTTGCATTTCAAAAACAAAAAAATAAATAAATGAATGCTTCAATTAAGGGTGCTAGTTTAATATAGTAACTTTATTAGGGCTTTGTGTGAGTTGTAGTTGAAGAGGTTAGAGAGATGATTTTAGGCTAGTATACAGGGATCTTCAAGTTTTCTGAAAGATAGATGAAATACAACATATTTTTTTCAAAGTTTTCTATTCCTGGGCACTCTTCATTTATTTTTAACTTTCTCTAATATAGCTGAGGCTCAATGTAGAATACATAACGATCACATGTCCTTAAATGTGATTTTTATAGGCATTTTGTGATTAATAGAGGGATGTATCACAGCTGTGGAGATGCTGGTGAAGGGTTGTTGTTTGAAAAGTATATCCTTCATTATTATAATAGAAGAGGAATTAAAAGTCTCAAAAGTCTTCTAGTAATATGTAAATTTTTGGTGTTGATGTTAAATTAGAGACCTTATTAGATTTGGTTTTACACATATGTTAAGATTTCAATGCTTTTCAAGTTTTCTTGCAAAATGATTGGTCTTAAATACCCTTTCCATGGCTGACAGTACTCACTAACCACATACTTTGAGTATGGGCCCTGATGGTCATGTTCATTGCTCTGTTTGATCTCCTACCCTGCACCTTTTCTTCATGACAGCAAGGGAGTTGGAGCAGTGGTTGCTAGGAATATGTCTGGAAGTGGTTCTTATTCTTGGATGTTTAGCAGTAAAATAACTTAAAAGAGGAGAGACTGAACCACCTACATATATGAAACAGAATTCAAACGAAATAAGTCCTCAACTCCAGCAGTAGCCTCTCCAAGACCACATGGAATTAGTGAACGTGTGACAGAGGGGAAATCAGAGTATGAAGAAGCAGTCTTAACTGATTGTAATTATCATTTTACTTTTGCGAGATTTTACAAAAATAAATGACCATGAGAGTGCATTGCTGGAACTCCTCTCTGGTTCTAGAAAGGGGCCAGCATAAGTGAAATTAAGTTTCATTAGCACCATACTAAATGTACCTCTGAGCCCCAGCTGAACATAGCTGCACTATGAAGAAAACAGGAATGAAGAACTCATGGAGAAAATGACAGACGAAAAAAGCAAAGCTCGGCTTAAAGAAGAGAGCTTTAAGAAATGCAGCCAGTGACTCTGGGAGCAGAGACTGAGCATGAGCATCACAGCTTAGGCATTTCAATTTGCCCTCCTTTGCAAAATCACTTGAGTGACCGTGACATTGGAATTAGTGGGAATCACTTCACTTTACAGATATTTATTGGGTGCCTATTATGTTCAATGCACTGGCTATTTTTCCTCAATCTATATAGCAGGTTAGGGTAATGAGATTATACATTACATAGATTATAAAAACAAGGGCCTACGTTATGAGAGTAATAAAACATAAATTAGGTATGACAGAGTTGATTTAATGGAGGAAATTATTTTATCTATTTGAGAGGATCAATTTTTCAGTAGTATATAAACTTTGAGGGGTCTTGAAAGTTAAAAGGTTTAAGTGAAGAAAATCCAATGAAGATAAGAGAGGCCAACATGAGTAAATTTGTTTTGGAAGTTAAAATTCACAGGGATATATACAGCCCAGCATGCAAGATTTTTTGACAATCTCTTAGCAAACATTCCTATGCCGAATTCCTATGCCACACTGGTATCTCCCAAACATAAGGCTCACCTTCAGACTCCTGTGTCATTCACCTTCAGTTCTACATGCCAGGAACACCCCTGTCCATTCACCTCTGCCTGGTTACCTCCTATTCATGCCTCATATTCCATTTCAGTGTCGCTCTCCAGTAAACTCCTCCTGCCTTGTCCATAGCATAATAAATTACTCTTCCCTATGTATCTTCCTAGCATTTTGTATACCACATTTTGTGTCTAACTCTGCCTGCTAAACTGAAGTCATTGAGGTTTGGAATAATGATTCATTCTTTTTGTAACCTCTATGTGCTTAGCATAGTGCTTTAAGTTCAGAAGAACTTGATAAACATTTGATGAATGAATGAAGAAAGAGAATTTTAAAATATGCCATGGTCTGCCAATATCCCTGAAGGGTCTTCTTTCCTTGCTGTTTTATTTGTGAGAAAAATAGCAGTTAAACTCATTCTATTTTACATTGTATTTTACTAAAAAGAAAGAAGAAAATACATACTTACTAAAAAACAAAGAAACAAATACTGAAGTGAGTTTTATGTATATGTATAGATATATATTGATACATGTATACATACACATATACATTATATGTATTTTATATATATATATATATATATATATATATGTTTAAAGGCCTAAAGAAAATATGCATCAAGAACACATTGCTCATAAACTAAGGGAATAAAAATGTGTAAATCTGTTGAAATTGCTAAATACTCCAAATTCTCTGCCTCATCCCTATTCATTGACTTGCATTTTTATTACCATTATGAAAAGAATAGGAAAGTAACCGTGAGTTTTAATATAGTCTGCCTAAATGTGCATGTTGATTGCTTTCCTTTCCAAGGTCTATAATGATTTAAGGCAGGGGGAAAAATTTGATTGCTAAGTTATGGTCAACTGCATTACGTGATGCATTGATAAGTTCAAAATAAGGTTGATAAAACAAACTATACTGAATTCTATCCCCTCCCCCCAAAAAAAGAGAAAACCTTCCATTTTACTGGAACTACTAGGTCTCAATGTGCAAACTCTTATGAAAGTGAGTGCAAAGTGGAAAATACAATTTAAGTATCAGCTATAGTGCATTGAGTTCCTTCTCCTGAAAATTGGAGAAGATATAACATATTTTTTTCAATCTATGCAAGAAACAACAGAAAATCATTCAGTGGTCAGAAGGAAGGGCTTTCAGATATCCAGCAGTCTGGCTTTGGATTTCTTAATACTATTACATTATTTTCTTCTTGCTAATTCAAATTCAAATGTAAAACTTCATATTATAGTAATAATGTAATGGAGCATGCATTATAACTAATATGTAAGATACTATAAGAATTACAGTTATTATTGCAAGTGTAAATTCTTAGAACAATATACACAAATGTTCACAGAAACTTTTTATCCTTACTAGGTAAGAGGCAACATTAATTTTGTGAACAAATTCTGTTTCACATTGCTCATACCACACCTTGAACCCTTAGCAACTTTATTTCTAAACTTTCCCCAATTATTTTTTCATGTAACTGGGGGATGTCATGTTATTTAGCCTTAATCTTCTCATTGAAGATTTGCTTCCCACCTGAGTAGTCTGTGTTGTTTTTACAGCTTCTAGTGCCCTTAGGGGGGGAAAAAAATGTCAGTCCTCTGACAGCCATAATTACTCACCTCTACCTCCTAGGAGCCATAGATTTTCCAGGGCACTACCCTGGCCCACAGTGTGCCAGAGCAGGAAAATGTAAAGGAAAAGTCCTATTCCCAACTCTTTCATCAGCACTGAAATCTACAATGTATGTGCCTTTAGTTTCCAATGTACTCATCTTAGATTCACAAGTTCACTCAGTAAACCAGCTGCCAAACCTCAAATCTCTATAATGTAGCTCAAAAAAAATGCCTCATATCAAAACCAGCAGAAATATCATATTCTTCACTGTTCTTGTTTCCACTATCTTTCTTCTCAGACTTTGGTACACACACACACACACACACACACACACACTCACAGACACAAAAAGTTTCAAGTAGATAAAAACTTTAACACCTAAAAACATTTAAAAAATCTTACTTCTTTTTTCACTCCAAACAAAAATCTTTTTACCTGCCAACACATGCAGATATTGTTTGGAAAATTTGCCTATCTGCCAATTGAGTAAACAGCCCCTTCAAGCACACCTGAGTTTAAGTTAATATGACTAACTACATATTTCTCATGTTGTATTCTAAGAACCAAAAGGCAAAACTGTATTATAATTTATACATATTGTCTTTTATTTGTAATATTATTGTTATTTTTACATAAATCAGCAAAAAATAATTTTAAGTGGATGGGTAGTTCCAAGAGATAACAAATTCAAGTCTCACTCATATCAGTATTTATAACAACTACCACATGGGGTTTATTAAAGGATTAATGAGTTAATATTCACAAAGTACCTATAATAGTGTCTGACCACAGTACATGTCATGTATATGATAGACACAGCTATAGTCTGGTTTGTTTTGGTGAAATGTGCCTGGAGGCAAATAGGTAAAAGGAAAATAGAAAAACAGAACAAAGCACTATACTTCCCAGCCTGATTTGTTTTATTTCTGTATGTTCTTTAATATCACTCCTCCTGTCTAAGGTCTTTGAACTTGCTCCATCAGACACCCTCCCATAGTTCAGATTCAGGCTTTCAATGGCTGCATCATGACAATATTTAGAATATTGTTTATGCAGCTACAGTCACCCAGTTGCTTCTTTCACTTCCTTATCGCCTTATTCTAATTATGACATTTTGTATCTGGCGTTTTTCATAATTCTCATCTCAGGTAGAAGATGACAACCATTTGTTGCTGTTTTTCTGATTGTTCTTTGTTTTTAGAATACCCCACTTCCTCTCTAGCCTCTGACTTCAAGGAAGTGATCTGAGTTATAGCAAAAGATTTTTAAGCAAACTTATACTTTAAAAAAAGCTTTAAAAATTTAAGTTGTTCAGTGGTTGCACTAGTTTACAATTCTACAAACAATGTACGGGAGTTCCAGATGATCTGCATCTTCTATGTGGACAAATTAATCTCATATTTTTAATTTTTGATTTTTTTTTTAATCACACTATTATGTGGTATCCATCACTGCTGAGAGTTTGGAGTAGATGTGGAACCTCAAAGTATAAACTTGAACAAAAGCCAAGTCTGTAATAAATGCAGGTTGAAAAGAGTTATTTTTATATTGAATAATATTTACTAATAAACTGTGCAATTTTCCCCATCCTTCTTTTGAATAAGTTGTTCCATAATTGGAAAATAATAAGCATAATTTTTCTCTTTCTTCATGAAAATATTTTCAAATCTGAGAAATTTCTGATTTATTTTTTTATTCAAAGGCAATTCATTTTTCACATTGGATGACCAGAATCCTGTGTGATATATATTTGCATATACACGTAATAATATCATGCCAAAGATTCATATACTCATATTTAAGAACTGTGAAAAAATTAACTCAGAACTTTTTACCTGATGAGTACTCAAAAATGGTGTAGTTTTGGCACAGAATGTGAGTGAAAATAACAGGTAAATAAACCAAATATTGAAAATTGAGCTTGAAAACTGAAAATTATTTAATTAACTCAAGTACTTGAAAAAGGTCTTGAACAACTTACATAGTTCCTTTCAATTGACTTGTAAACCTTTCTGGTATTTTCTACTGAAAATTCTCATTTCTTCAAAACATATCTTGATATTATGTATTGGGGTTTTGTAGTTATAAATGTAATTTTATATAGCAACATGCAAGTACAAATGTAAATATATGCTTTTGATGTAGTTTCATTTTCTCTCATAGGAAGTTACACTAAAACAGGTCATGAGAAATCCAAATCATTTCTTATTGGGGTTTAAGTATGAAATAAAAATTGTATCACATACACAGAATTCTTATATAGTAGATCCCACCAAGCTATCTGCAAACTTGCAACTAAAGTCACTGACATTGCCTAGGGATGAGTAGTCCCCATGAATGATCTTAAGTTATCTCCAACACAACGTGTTTAGCAGGCCTCAAAAGCTTGATACACTCATCACCTGATCTGTTTTGTTTAGTATAGAAATAATGATTTCTTCCTTTAGTCAAAAAGGAATTCCCTCAATTTGATTTCAAGCGATTTTATGATTTTTATGAGCTTGACTGCACAATAGGATTCAGGAAAGGAACAACACAGAATTCTGTGCATATGTCCTTGTATGCATGAAAAGAAAATTTATACTAGATACAGTTATATCAAGCCAATTCTTTCCTAAGACAATGATTTCATTTGTAAAGGGACAGGAGAAAAGGGAGAGTAATTACAATATTCTGTGATACAATCTAATAACAAAAAGGATACTACATCAGCAATGATGAAAATAGCCATCATTTCATTTACAGTCAAGTGATATATAGAAATGTATTAGTAAACTTTTCTTCCCAAATATTTGTTGGTAATTTTCTTTATTGTTTTCCTAGTTGATTTAAGTCCCCTGATGGTAATTCAGTTTGATATATATGAATCTTTTTTTATATATACTACCAAATAGGAAAGTATCATAGGGTGTAGTTTCCTTCATGTCCATGAAAATGTTAGAAGAATGATATATTAACTTCTTTTATTTCCAAAAAAACCCCAAACAAACAGAAAAAAGCAACCTCTCATGTAGTTCTGGAATAAAACAAAACAAAATTAAAGCAGGGTTTTAATACTGAGTGGCCAGGTTGAATTCATGAAAGTCTAAAGTCACATTTTTAATTAAAAATATAAATACATACACCAGTCTTTCTTTTTCAGTTTGGGAAAAGTGCCAGGCCAACAATATACAATCACTACATTGAAAAGATTTAGATCTCTTCCCTCTGGCAACCAGTTTTACATTCCTAGAGATGCTAGGTCTGATTCTCTTTCAGTGTGAAAGGAATATTAGTTCCTCTATAACTTGTACTTGTGTGAAAATGGCAGAAAGCTTTTCTTTTAAAATATATTTACCTACTACATAGGATATAATGTGAACACCATAAAAAGTGAAGCTGAAATCCAGGGTATTATAACATCATCTATAAATGAAAAGATTTAGCTTGTGACATTGTATAGTCTGAATGTACTTTGTTTACAAGTGGTCAAGGAAGCCTATACTTTTTTAAGAACTACTTAAGAGTTAAAACACATCCAGTTGTGAAATTTTCGAAAGTCAGACCACGTAAGGGGAATAACAACGGCCACAATGTTAAAAATATTCTTATATTTTATATATAGAGTTCTATTTTGTCAAGTAGAGTAGGATGCCCCAGTTGGCAATCCCAGGGAAGGACTCTAAATATGTCTACCCACTGCACCTGGGTATTGGAGTCACCAAGCAAAACAATACAGTCAAGCACTGCATGGAACAACACTTTGCTTAAATCAGGGAGACAGAGCAAGATAAGCTTCAGTAATGTTTGTGGGTTCCCCTATGGCTGGCTAGTCTCTCCCAGCAAGTGCCGCAGGACGATTTGCATATGGGCAGCCCTATTATTGGGCAATGGAACCCAGTCCACTCCCTGTGGAGGACAGATATAACATTAGGGTTGGCCAGGTGCCATATGACACACATGCTCCAAGCAGAGACAAAAGAGCTTTCACTGACCTTGAATCAGGGAAAGATATTCCCACACAATGTGATAAACCCAGCACAGGCTGTGTGGGCTCTTTATCTCTTGCTAAGGAAGTGTTCCAGGCCCAAGGTCCATTCATAGGTGACTAAGTGGGGGCTGAGAGATTGTATACAAGAGACTGTCTTTTCCAACGCATTTTGTGTTAAAATTTTCACAGATCTCTACACCATTTCAATTATCATTATATTAATTAATTTCATAGTTCCTATTTCTTTGGCAGAATGTGTATAAAATTATCTGGATTTGGTATTATTTGTACAAGCAAGAGTAGATATTAAAATTTGCTGACTCAAATATTTTAAAAATTCAGGATATATTTATGTTTCTTGGTTATGTTTTCCTACAAAATTCCATTTTATGTGATTTTTCGAATTATTGGCAAAAAGGTTCTCATTATTTTCCTTTTTATTAAAGTCTCTGTTATACCTCCAGTTATATTCACTTTTTATTTTCAAAATATTAATATTTTCCCTTCTGTACTTTATTATTGATGAATCCATTCAGAATTTGCTTTCTTTTAGTATTCTTCAAAGATTTAACTTCGAACATTGCTGACTTACTTGAAATACTCTTTCTGTTTCATTAATCTTTGTCCTTGTTTTTATTAATTTCTTTTCTCTAGATAGTTGAAACTTGTTATGCAGGGTATTTTTTAGAAAAAGATTCTTGTATTAGAAATGTCTTTTCCTAATTGGTAGTTGAGGTTTTACATTTCTCTGTAAGTACCTATTGACCTGTAACTCACAAATGAACTATATAGCATTTTCATTATTTTTCAGTTCTAAATGTGTTCTGATTTGCTTCATGATTTCATCTTTACCTACAAGTATTTTAATTATGACTCTTCTGCCTTTAAACTTTTACAAAAAATGGATTTGTTAAAACTTATCTTGTGATTTATAAATTATTACATTAAAGGTGGAGCTTCTGGTCTGTATATATAATTCATTTATGCTTGCTAAGAATAACTTTATAGCTTTGTATATGGTCATTTTTGGTATTTCATGCATGCTTGAGGATGAGATACATCTTATATTTGTTAGATACAAGTTTACATATATCCACGAAGTTTTTAGGTAAAATTTTCTACATTATTACTAATTTTTCTAATTTTGTAGGTTGTCTTTTATATCCCTAACAGTTTTTTTTTTAATTTAGTTGATCAGTCAACTAACAAAGATGTGTTAAAAATCTCTTACTGTAATCATGCATTTGAACATAACATATTTTAATTCCATCAGTGTTTTCCTGTGTTTTGAATATATGTTATATGATTCATATGAGGTTATAATGCTTTATAATTTTCTGGTGAAATTACATAGTTTGAATTATGAAGCCCCAGAGTATATTTTCCCCCAAAGTCTATTTTGTCTAACATTCTGACTATCTCTTGCTGTGTATAAAATCACCCCCAAACTTAGTAGCTTAAAATAACATTGACTTTGAGCACAAATCTTCAAATTGAGCAGTTTTCAATGGGAACAGCTCGTTCCTGCTCCACTTGGTGTCAACTGGGTGGCTTGAAGCTTGGGAGCTGGAATCACCTGAAGTTCTCTTTATTCACATTTCTGGTGGCTGATGCTGGCTGTCAGTGATTGGTGGAATCACCAACTCACATTCTCTCATGGTTTGGGCTTCCTCGCATGATGGTGGGTGCAAGTACAAACACCCTGATAGAGAGATGGTGTTATTTCCAATTTATTTCTATTTTCCGGTTCCCAGGCCAGAAGGTGGGCTTTTCCCCAAGTATTCCCACTGCAGCTGCATAAATTACCTAGCAGAGAAAGGAATGCACTTGAATCGCCGCTTATCTAGCCTCCTTCATACAAGCTCATGCTCCCTGCCAGGGTTGGACTGCTTTCTTCACTTTTAAGATTTTTCAGGTAGTTGCTTTTTGTATCCAGGTTTTATATTTCATTTTTCAGGGAGTACCATCTGGTAAGTGGTTATTCCATCACACTGAGAAGCAGAAGCTACAAAACCTGTAATAAGTGTAAGTGACAAAAAAAGGTGGCCTATGGGAATTTTTTTTTAACTTCTGGATTCTCAATTCTATTGTCTATATGTCAATTCATATTGTAGTACCACACAATATTGATTGTTATAGTTTTATAGTAAGTTTTGAAGCTGGAAGTATAGTTAACATTTGAAATTAGGAAATGAGTTCTCCAATTTTGTTCTTCTTTATTATGATTGTTTTGGCTATTCCAGGTTCCTTACATTTCCATGTGAATTTTAGAATGAGCTTGTCAATTTCCCCATAGTCAGGAGATTGGCCTGGGCTCAAGGGTTGAACTTGTGCTCCCTCAGGCAACATGTAGTTCAGTTATCTTGACTGGTGAATCTTGGTAAGATCTCCATGTTAAAGGGGCATCTGTGAGAATCCTTTGAGTACTTTGAGAAGTGAGTTGTAAAATATCTGTTAGATATTCTAGGGCACTCCTAATCAAGGAAAACTTTTGCTATATTCTCATTTTGTAACACACTAGAGTCTGAAAATAATGTAAATTTAAATCCCAAAACAGTACAGGGATAAGCCTCAATTATAAATTTTCAGGGAAGATTTTGTTTTCTGTTTACAGCCCATACAAAGACAGACAAGTTTCTTGGTCATGTTCTTTTGGTGATTTCTATTTTTAATTCCATTCCTTCACTGAGGATTTGACCTTCAAAGACCTCCATATTAGACAGTGTATCATTTTCAACTTCCTCCATGGCAGTATCACCTGCTGTTTTTGGCTCTTAAAATCCAACCTCTTGTTTCCTGATATTAGCAAAAGTCTCCAGGACAGAAATACCTTTAGTGTTAGCTCACCACTCTTATTTTTTAGACCATTTTGATTTTTTGATCCCAAGAACTTTTCTTATTCTCTCATGATCTAAAATGTTCTGTAATAGAATGTTATATTATATGTTTAAGTATTTTTAGGTATATTCTCAGGATACATCATTTTACCTACTGCTTAAAACAGAATTATAGCACTGGTTTAAATATTTTTTTCCAAAATATTTTATTGTGCAAAACAAGGAGCTGCCTTACAATATCTCTGGGTGGTGGGTGAAACTAGACTCCAGCAGGAACCATGTTCCTGCCTATCTCTTTTCCTTGCCCAATCCTGTTTTCCCAATCATTTTCTCTTGAAAGCTCTCCACTAATAAATTGCATGCACCAGAATTCCTGTCTTAGGCTTTTCTTTTAGAAACTCCTAAGTAAGACAGTACATGACTCCAAATCATGACTCTGATTTAAACCTTTTTATTCCTTTCCTCTTCATGAAAAGAAGTAAACCTTAGGTATCAGAGAGAATTATTGATTAATGCTACTAAGTCCTTCTAAAAAACCATGAGTTTTCCACACAATGGGGTATGGAAGTATACTTCACCCATGGTGGCGTGGAGGAAATAGTGGAAGTTTGCTGAAAAATAAGTATCAAGCTTCATCTGGAAGTTAGTCTCACGTGGAGATGGTACAAAACATTCCGAATTAAGATGGAAATGTTAATGGAAGGAAACTGGCAATATTAAAAAACACAGACTGTTGCCCTTCTAAACGTTCAAGGGCTTGGAAGAATTCATAATGACTGGAATTCCTTTTTTTTTCTTTTCTTTTCTTTTTTTTTTTTTTTTTTGGTGTCTCTAGTCAGCTTGCTAATGGTAGACTGACAAGAAGGGGCTTGTGATACTGTGATTTATAATAAGAAATATATATTTGGTCTTCATCCCCATTCCTGGTGCAGATCTCCTAAAACCCTACGAATTTCCTTAGCAATGAGAGCTGAGAGCACTAAAGATGAGAGTCTTTCATTATTTATAGTAAGCCCCTTCAAGCACACCTGAGTTTAAGTTAATTAGGTGACTTTTGAAAAGCTCCTAGACAACCACAGAGTGTAGGCTGGTTGCCAGGAGAACCAACCATGTGATTAGAGTGTTGGAAATTTCAGCCCTACTCCCCACCTCTGGGGAGAAAAGAGGAGTTATAGGTTGAGTCAATCATCGATGGCCAGTGACTTAATCAATCATGCCTACATAACGAAGCCTCCATAAAATCACTAAAGCATAGAACTTAGAGCTTACAGGTTCTGAACAAGTGGAGGTACTGGGAATGTGACACACCTGGAGAGGGCATGAATCTCCACCCCCACTTCCCACATACCTTGCCCTACACACCTTTTCCATTTGGCTGTTCCAGAGTTACAGCCTTTTATAATAAACCAGTAATCTAGTAAATAAAATGTTTTCCTGAATTCTATGAGCCATTCTAGCAAATTATTGAGCCAGAGGAGTTCATACAAACCTCAGATTTATAGCCAGTTAGTCAGAAGCACTGGTGACAAACTGGCTTTTCAACTGGCATCTGAAAGTGGGAGGAGGAAGTCTTGTGCACCTGAGTCCTTAACCTGTGGCCTCTGTACTAACTCCAGGTATAGAGTGTCAGCACTGAATTGAATTGTAGGCCACCCATTTGGTGTCCAGAGGGTTGCTGAATTGGTTGGTGTAGAGAAAAACAACCCACATGTCAGGTGTCCAAAGTGTTCTATGTGTAATAGTACAGAAAAACAGTGTTTTCCACTTCAGAGTTTTCGCTAGCCAACAGCTAATCAACTAACTGTGATACAGAAACCAAAACTTATACTTTCCCAATGGTCTACAGGTTATTTTTTCTCCTGTCCCTATTAAAATTGAGTTTTTATATTCGATCTGTGATAATAACTGTTTCCCTTTTATCCTTTCCTTACTTTTCATTCTCCTCAAATTGCAAATGGTTCAGTCATCTTTTAAACAAGTTTCTTACGTGACAAGAGCCCTAAATGGAGTATCAGGACAAATCCATTTATATTATTAAAGTAAACAAATATCAACACAGCACAGTCTCACAACTTGTAATCATTTACAGACTTAAAAAACCAAAAATCAGGGACTTCCCTGGTGGTCCAGTGGTTAAGACTTCACCTTCCAATGCAGGGGTGTGGGTTCAATCCCTGGCTGGGGAACTAAGATCCCACATGCCTCATGGCCAAAAAACCAAAACATAAAACAGAAACGATATTGTAACAAATTCAATAAAGACTTTTTAATAAAATGGTCCACATCAAACAAAACAAAACAAACAAAAAATCATGTAAAAATAATCCTAGCAAAACATAATTATTACTAAACAGAGTATAGACATATCACAAGTGGCTATCAATTTGATAGAATTAAAGATATTTTGAAAGGAAATTCTCAAAAATCTGACTTTGAAAACTATAAAATCAAATGCAAGACAGAAGTGTTAAATAAGGAGAGAGAGAGAGAGAGAGAAAGAGAAGGAGAGAGAGGAACAAGACACAAAAGGGGAGAGAAAGGAAAAGGAACATGGCTACTCCTTAGTTATACTCAAAGATTTGATGGTTAACTAACTAATATGAAAAGAAAAAAATATAACACTTCTAGAGAAAATTTTAATATGTTGAATAAGCATGTCTTTAAATCTTGATAACCAAGTTTATGAGGTAATAATTTTTTTTAAACCACTAAGAGGAAAATTAACAAGATTTTATCCACTTTATTTTCCTTTATTCAGAAAGAAAAATATCATGAGACTAATCATAATCAAAAATGTCATAAAGTGGAAGAACTGTATCATATTTTAAGAACAAACTTTTGTGTGTGAAATTTGCTAAAGTTATTCTATTCTCAAATGTATTGAAGTAGTCAGAAGATATGCATTTATATTTAATTGAAGTTACTGAGACAATGGCACTGTAACTTTAGCTTAGTGTTCCAATATCAAGAAAAACTTAACCTACTGAAAATATACATGCCCCATAACACACTCCTTTCCTAGAAAAATAAAACAATAGTAAAAGAAATGTTGATTTTGACTTCTAATTAGGAAAGTTACTGTATAATTTTGTATTTTACAAAAAATAATTGAATTTTAAAATAAAATATATTCATATATTCTCTGAAATCACAAATCTTTAGCATTCACATAAGAGCTAACATTACAAAAGCAATTAATAAAAAGGATTTTTAGAGGAGCAAATAAATAAATAAATATTAAACAAGCTTGCTTTCATATCAAATTTCTTTTATTTCCACACTCTATCAATGGTATCAACATTGCCAGTGAAATAGGTTTTGTAGTTCATATCATTTCTGCACACAGAAACATAATACTCTGCAGAAAAGTAGATACTAGTTTTTAATACATTTTCTAATGTGAAATTACTTCAGGGAAATTTCATGTCACTTGACAGAATATTCCAGGATGAAGTTCAGGGAATGCCTGAATCTACATATGCTAAATGAACCATAAAATGCAATCTTTGAATTATGTTTTGCTTAGGAAGTCACCAAGAGCATTTTATTTTATTTTACTTTTTTTACATGATTAATAACAAGAAACTTTATTGAATTAACAAATTTAAAAATGGATCACTTAATTTAAAAGTGGGACTATTTTAATTTTATTCTTATTAAATTCATTCTTTCAAAAATGCATGTTATTTTTCAAATGATAAAACGTTACTCTGTGACCTGACAAAGTAGAGGTGGGATGGTACCAGTGGGCCAATTCCTCTATGTGGGGTCTGAACATGGACTTTTAGATGCTGTTTTCTCTATTACATCAAACTGACCTGCAGTAAGCAGTGGAGAAAAGGGAGCGAAGGGGAGTGCAAAGCAGGTACTCAGATCTCTCTCTAGAGGTTAGAGAGTGCAGACGGAGCATAATGAAACGTGGACTTTGTAACAGTGGCCTAAAGATGTGCTTAGACCAAGTGTGAAAACCATTTTTTCTTATTCCTAACAAAACAGATGGCACACACTTAACTGTAAGGTCCTTCCTGCAAATGAGCTGTGTTACAGCCCACATATTAGTCTGTTCCACAACCTCATTCTTGTGTGACAGAAAGAGAGTCAGGACAGAAATGTGCTCCATTAGTTTCCATATGGAAAAGCCACAGCGTTAATGATTTATATAAACCTTAAAGTCCTTGGTCAGCACAGATTTCCAAATGAAAGTTAAGTCATGAACTGTTTATAAGAACAACATTATCCTAGAATGCTAACATTTTCTTCCCAGTATGTCTTCCTACAAAACGAAAAAACGGTCAAAAGTTTTTATTCTTTGCCTGAGCTAGGATTTAGGAAAAGCCTACTAAACTACAACAGTGTTCTGCAAAAGTAAAATACACTACAAAGTCAAACAGGTAAATAAACAACAAACCAAACTGATTTCAACAAAGTCAAGTCATGTTTCCAAAAGTAAAATCTATTATGAACAAGTAATAAACATGTACAAGAAATTACAAGAAATGAGGATCACAGTTAGTTACAAATGCAAAATAATAACTAATTATCCCAGACTTGTGAACATAATAATTAAAATCAATTTCATATGCTAGTTAAAATATTATGCACAATTTCGATAAGCTGGTCAAGTATTATCTGAATATATACCATGTTTGATAAACTTATAATTACATTACCTTTTCTTCTCTTTTAATATTTACAGGTACATGCCAATATAGGAAAAAAATGTAATTTCCATTTGTGTATTAACTGAGAAGAATAACGTTTTTACTGTGTATGTTTCAGATTGTAAAAAAGTTAAGGTACATTTTCCTTTAAGAAGGAAAAAAAAAAGGTAAAAATAAACTGCCAAAAGTTTAATATCAACTTACTTATAAAAATGGAAAAAAAAATGTTTTGAAACAGATACCAAACAATTATCATGTGGTCTCCTTACTGTTCTGAAACTACAGAAGGCATTTAAGGAAGGGATCCTATGTCAAAAACAGAGACTAACCCAAGGGATATATGTTACTTTAAAAATCTGATTTGCAGTAAAACTAGTTGGTTGGCCTAGTCTTAAAGCTAATTACAAAATCCATTTTCTTAATGGTCCAGGTGTTTTGCCAATTCTTCCAACTCATCAGAACTTCCACTGGTTTCCACACTCGTTGCAGACAACAAATGTTGTCATCGGTTCATCAGCACTCCGCATTTGGACCTTGTGTAAGTGCAGTACTTCTTGCATTTGCCACATGTGAACAAGTCCGTCTGGGGTCCACCTGTCTTGGCCATCTGATGCTCTCTGATGGATTCTTTGGTCAAGTTTTTCCGCATCTCTTTGAGCTCATCGCTGGCCATCTCCTCTGCCGTCATTCTAGCAAATAAGTCAGGAGGAATATTCCCACACAGGAAAAATTTATTTTTCCTTAAATTTGGATTCTTAGCATCCTTAAGATTTGATATCCTACTTCGTATTCTATTTTTGTATTTCATGTTCGTATTCCTTATTTCTTGATAGATAGCTTCCTCGATTTGAGATCCTAATTCTTCCTCATCAGCTCCAATAGCGATGTAGTCATCTCCCGTTCGGAGAGCCGCAGCGAGCATCTCCCAACACTTTAACCGCACAGAATCAGAAGCGCTTGGTGCCCGAGGAAAAGATGAAACGTAAGTGTCTCGGGTATTTGTCTCATCCTTTCTGCTGCTTACGTTGCTACTGGAGCTACATTCTTCTCTTGCTTCAGGGCTATTCTGTGATGTAACTGCAGTATCTTTTTTCTTTTCTTCAGAGTCTTTATCTGTTGATGGTCCATCTAATAACTTTTTCCAGGATTTGATGAGGGACTTTGCTAAAGATGTAACTTCTTCATCTGTGCTCTGCTTGCAAATAGCATTCACTGACATTCCGATTCTTGTGGACTGTAATAATTCCAAGGTCATGGGGATAGTCTTAAGCTCTCTCAGTAAATCCAGTGCTCCAGTCGCGTTCTTATTCTACACCATCTTGTCCATCTTCTTGGCAATGCGAACCACCTCGTCCTCCATGGCTCCGGCAGCCCTGCCCCACGCCGGGCCACGGGGGACGGGAAGCGAGCGGAGCTGGCGGGGCAGCAGGTGAGCCCAGGCGTCGGCGAGGGCCCTCAGCAGGCCTGACCGAGGCGCTTCCTCACTCCACCAAGAGCATTTTAGTTTCACTTTATCTTATTTTAAATTATAGATTCTGTTTATATGATGCCTATTACCATTCTTTCCTGCCTTCTGAGGCAAGAATAAGATTTTCCATTGTAATCATCTTCTATTTTACTTCCCGTAGTGGGTAGTAACAGTGAATATATGAAGTATAATTTAAAAAAAAAGAAAAAGTGTTCATATGATAATAGAGTAAAAACAAAGGAAATAATGACTGTGCAGATCAAAACACTCACTATGCTAGCTGAAATTAGAATATAAAAGTGAGCACTGACTGGATTGATGTCACTAAAAATGGTGGAGTCTGCAACTCTAGGGCTCTGTCCCTCCACAGACACAACTAAAACGCTAGCCAAAATTCTCAGAATCAAATTTTGTGGACTGTAATCTAGTCAGAAAGTACAGGAACCAGGGGAAAGCTTAAGAAAAAAGAAGCTGCTGCATTGTGAGGTAAGTGCTCTATGGCATTTAAAAAATATCTACAATATTTCTTTCTAAAATGTATATGGAAAATCAAAGGAACTAAAATAGCTAAAACAACTTTCAGAAAGAAGAATTAAGTGAGAGAAATAAGTTTTCCTGATTCCAAGACTTTTTACATAGGTACAGGAATCAAGAAAGACACGTTCACACAGAAACTTGTGCACTAATGTTTATAAAAGCTTTATTCATAGTAGTCAAAAATTGGAAACAAACCAATATCCTTCAACTGATAAAAGGTTAAAAAACTATGGGGCATCCATACCATGGCATTCTACTCAACAGTATAAAAGGAACTGATTATTGACACAACCACCAACCTAAAGGAATCTCCAGAGTCTTATACAGAATAAAAAACCTAATTCCCACAAGGTATTAATACAAGTTACATCCCATATGGGATCATTTATATAACACCCTTGAAATGACAAAATTAAGAAGAAGGTGAATGAGGAGAGAAGTGGGTGAGGCTATAAGAGGACAATATGAAGGAGCTTTGTAGTTACAATTTGGGTAAAATGCAGACACAAAGGTTCTGTGTATTATTTATTACAACTACATGTGAACCTACGTTTATCTCAAAATAAAAAAGTTTAGTTAGAGAAAAGCAGGGATACTTGGTGCATCTCACTGATACTCAGATGGCAGATTACTCATATGTAATTTGTCATATTTAGGCAAAAAAGTTCTAGGTTAGCCGAGCAGAAAACTCTTTATAGCCTATTGCTCAGTTTCCAGACATATGACAATTTATAGACAGTCCACAGTTACTTCGAGGAAGGATTCTACATCTCAGCCACAGTAGCATACCATGAATATTACTCCAGGATTATTCCAGAGGAACTTTGAAACAGCTACTGGAGTAACTTTGCACAGAAACAAGAAATACCTGAAATTTCTGAGAGGTTTTTTGTTTTGTTTGTTTCTTTGTTTGTTTTTGAGATACTGTTTTTGACTGACTCTAATTCATGGTACCCTGAAAAATGACTATGGCCCATTAAAGGAGAACTTACTGAATTCATCTTTCAAAGGGAGTGTTGACTTAAATTTGCCTCTTCGTCTATTCCTGGACCACAGATTTATCTGATGGTTATTCTCCTTTCACAGAATATATAATCAACATACTCGGTAACTGGTGGAATTCCTGCATCTATTCCCTGACCACAGAAATGGCAGGAAGGGACAAATAAAAACCCAAAGAAATGCCTCCCTCAACAAAGATAATAAACAAAAGCAATTCTACATTCATGGAGCTGATTTCAGAGTTTAGTACTATGAGGAAATTTCTGAAAATTGCAGGAGTGATCAATACCTATTCAACATGATTTTGCTAGCATGAAAAACAGGCAAGTTGTGGAGAAAGCCTTTTTATTGATAATCTATTTGATAATCTAGCATCAAGACATCTTCATTAGGTGATGCTAATTTCACCTACAATTATGAAGGTGGTATATTTACCATAGCCAATAAGAGCGGAATTAATGAATCTGGGATTCAGTTGTCTATTTTTTTCCTTATCGCTATTAGCAAAGGAAGTCAGAAGTCATTTGTTTCTATGTAGAAAGGACAACAGTATGCCTTGATATGTTTGCCTCAACCGTATGTCAAGTCTGCTTCCTGTGATAATACAGTCCAAAGGGATCTTGATTATCATGATATTCCATAGAAAACTATGCAAGTCCATTTCATTGATGAGATTATGCTAATTCCTAGAGAGTAGGAAATAGGAAACACTTTTAACTGCCGTACTAAAATACATATCTGACAGAGGATCAGAGATAATCCTCAGGAAACTATGGCAGCTTGACACATTAAGTTGTCAAGGCTCCAGTGGTTTGAAGTATGTTGCAATATTACTTCTAGAGTGAGAGACAAGTTGATGAATCTTGCACTGCCCACCATGAAAAAGAGGCTCTTTTTGGATTTTGATGGCAATATATATCACATTTGGAATAACACGTAAGGCTGTCAGCTTTAAAGGTGTATTAAGAAGGAAAAGGTACTTTTTCATTTGTTTCAGCTTGAGTGCTAGTTATTCTACCACATGTGTTGTGCAATATAATGACCCAATATTTTCCAGACATGTTTGTTGCTGATAGGGATGTTCTGTTAGCCTCTGTCAAGCTCCCCAAATGAGAATCCAGCTCAAACACCTAGAATTCTACATTTCTGCAATGCTCACTACTATAAAAAACTATTTTTTATTGGAAAATCAGTTCTCAGTTTGTTCCTAGGCTCTTGGAAGGACTAAACATGTGACTGAGGGACACGAAATGGGTACCCCAAGTGGGAATTATTGATCCATCAAACCATGAAATTAGACACAACACCATCCTTCCACTCTAAATTTTAAGTGATATGTATGAGACCAAACCAAAGCTTGTTCCCAGAACAAGCTTTTGTAAGTTGTACAAAAGTATAAAATACTCATGGTACCTGCTGCTACTACCTCAGTGCCTCTTCCCTATCTCAACCTCATCACATCATGTGGCTAGAGCTCCTATTATATAACCCTCCTTGTACAGCTACCATCTCTGCTTTTAGATACAGTTTTTCTCATTGTCTCATCAGGCCTAAATGTAATTGTTCTTCATAGCCCCCAGCCCTGAGGTATGGCACCATCATGTTTGGTTCCTTATATTCTATGTTCTACACATTTTTGTAAAGTATTAAATACCCTTAAAAATATTAACTTTGAATGTTCAAACTGTTTCTTGCCATTATCAGTTGGATAAAAGGGGAAGTATTGAATATTTTCCCTTTACTTAAAAGAGTTATAAAAGAATTTCACTGCAAGTGTTAGCCACTGCAACCATAGAAGAAAATAAACACACACACACACACACACAAAAGATTGGCAAGAATGAAATAATGCCATTTGCAATAAGGCAGAAGGAGAAAGACAAATACTATATGATATCACTTATATGTGGAATCTAAAATATGACACAAATGAACATATATATGAAACAGACTCACAGACATAGAGAACAGACTCGTGGTTGCCAAGGGTGGTGGTGGGAGGGAATGACTTAAGAGTTTGGGATTAGCAGATGCTAACTAGTATATATAGGATGGATAAACAACAAGGTACTACTGTATAGTACAGGGAACTATATTCAATATCCTATGATAAATCATAATGGAAAAGAATATGAAAAAGAATATATGTATATGTACAACTGAGTCACTTTGCTGTACAGCAGAAATTAATATATTGTAAATCAACTATACTTCAATAAAACAAAATAATAAAAATAAAATAAAAACCAAACAAAATAAAACCTATGGGGATATTAGTGGCATAAAAGCATGTTTAGACAATGAATTCAGGGATAATGCATTGTGCCTTAGAAACTACTTTTCAGTTACAAATAATACTTAATGTAGAGTTAAAAATAAAATAAAACAACCCAAAAGAGCATTCATCAACTGTAAAGTAAGTCTCCTTCCTACCCCAGAACACAGTTATCTGTCTCTGTTCCCAAAATAAACTGCTGTTGAGAGTTAAAAAAAAAAGATTGGCAAGGAATAAAAATAAAGTGTCATTATTACAGATATAGGACTGTGTATTTATTTACACAGTGCAAAAGAACATACAACTCATTACTGGAATTATTCAAATTATTTAGCAAATACAAAGACAATACATGTAAATCAGTTGCTTTCAACTGATATATATGCTTTCAACAAACAGAAAATTAAAAATTACTATAGCATTAAAATTATCAGGTAAATATGAATGAATCTAATAAGTCATCCAAGATCTTCAGGTATTACAATAATATATTATTGATCTTCATTGAAGAAAGCCTATATAAATGAAGGACAAACTATTATTAATTGCAAGGCCAACTATTGTAAAAATGTCAATTTCTCCCAAATGGATATTTATATTTAGTGCGTTCCATTCAGAAATGCCAAGGTTTCTTGTAGACCTGAAAAAACTTTCCTACACTCTATGTGAAAACACAAAGACCAAGAAATGCCAAGATGCATTTGATGTGGCACAAGTTATAGGATTTGGCTGTACTTGATATTAAGATTTAATGTATGTTTTGTATAATTTTAAGTGGAGTATAAACTGTAAAAATATTAAATCACTATGTTGTATATCTGAAACTAATATAACACTGTAAATCAACTATATTTCAATAATAAGTAAATAAAATATTTAATGTCATGCGAAATTAGCAAAACCAGTTTGCTATTGGTTTAAATATAGTAGAATATATTAATATATACTATATATCTATGTTTACATCTATATCCATATGATATATTTGCAGATAAATATACAAGTTACACACATGCATACATACACTTGCTTTATGAAAAATGACACTGTGATGAGTGCAACAGGACTATTTAATATACAGCACTGAAGTATCCAATTAACTATATAGAAAATAAGCCCTACCTTACAAAAATCTATTTCAAGTGGATTGTAATTATAATTGTGAATAGCACAATGATAAAAGTTATAGAATGTAATTTAGCAAAATATCTTCATTGCCAAATGGGAAATAAATGATTTATTAAATATGACATAAAATGAGTAATCATAAAGGGCTATATTAAATTATGAAATCTGTTTATTTTAATTTCTATTCAGAGAATGAGAGAGAAGTCATGAACTAAGGGAAGAAATTTGAACCACACATAATCTTACCTAGAATAAAAAGGTTAAAAATTCTGGATAAAGAGATAGGGTATACTCAAGGGAACAATAATTAGAGTGGTTGAAAACTTCTCAACAACAATAAAAGCAATGGAAGCCAGACAACAATGGCAGAATATCTTTCATGAATAGAAAATTAATAAATGGCAACAAAACTTCCATAACCAGTGAAAATACTCATCAAGAATGAATGTGAAATAATGATATTTTCAAACAATAGCAAAAACAGAATTTGTCACCAGTGGCTCTCTTTAAAAAAAATACTAACAGTTATTCTTCAGGTAGAATAAAGCTAACCCTAGGAGGAAGTTCAGTGATGCAGTAAGAAATGAAGGACAACAAAAATCCTAAACATATGCATAAATATAAATTACATTGTCATAGAAAATAATGTCTTCTTCAGTAGTTCATAGTTTATCAAAATATATGGTGGCAATGGTCACAAATCAATAGAAGAATAAATGCGCTTATGTTCTAAAAGTTTTGAATTATCATGAAAAAAGGAAATATAACTATCAAGTTAAAATATTCTCGACTAAGCACTGAAATTATAAAATAATGCATAAAAATGCTGAGAAAAAAGAAATATTCCACTATAAAAATTACATAGTTAAATCAAAATAGATTAAAAAAAGTAGTGAATAAAAAGTAACATAGAACAGGCAGGGCAGGTATTGAAAGCAAATAGGGAGATAATAGATTTAAACCAAATATGTCTGTAATTGGACTAAATGCTCCAAATAAAAGACAAATATCCTTAGGCTGGAATTTTAATATTCCCATATATGTTCCTTACATGAGATATATCTACAATATAAAGATATTCTAAGAGTAAAATAAACAGAAGGAAATATTTACTATGTAAACACTAATCCAAAGAGGAGGTGTAACCTTATTAATGTCAGATGGGGTTCACTTTAAGGAGAAAGTGCTATCAGAGTTGCAAATCAAACTTTCATAATGATAAAAGGTATAGCTCATCAAAAAACAATAACAATTAAAAGTTGGTATGCAACTAATAAGAGCCTTCCATTAAAATAGTAAAAAGGCAAACGCAATGTGAAAAGAGATGTTTGCAACAGATGCATTCAACTAAGGCCCATCCCAAATATATAAATAAATCCTACAAATCTATAATAAAAAGACCAGGATTAAAAAAAAATAAAATGATGGTCAGAATGGCCATCATCACAAAATCTATCAAGAATAAATGCTGGAGAGGGTGTGGAGAAAAGGGAACAATAAATGCTGGAGAGGGTGTGGAGAAAAGGGAACCCTCTTATTCTGTTGATGGGAATGTAAATTGATACAGCCACTATGGAGAACAGTATGGAGGTTCCTTAAAAAATTAAAAATAGGACTACCATATGACCCAGAAATCCCAGTACTGGGCATATACCCTGAGAAAACCATAATTCAAAAAGATTCATGTGCCACAATGTTCATTGCAGTACTATTTACAATAGGCAGAACATGGAAGCAACCTATGTGTCCACTGACAGATGAATGGATAAAGAAGATGTGGTACATATCTACAATGGAATATTACTCAGCCATAAAAAGAAACGAAATTGAGTAATTTGTAGTGAGGTGGATGGGCCTAGAGTCTCATACAGAGTGAAATAAGTCAGAAAGAGGAAAACAAATACCATATGCTAGCATATATATATGGAATCCAGAGGGAAAAGAAAAAGGTTCTGAAGAACCTGGCAGCAGGACGGGAATAAAGACACAGACGTAGAGAATGGACTTGAGGACACGGGAGGGGGAAGGGTAAGCTGGGACGAAGTGAGAGAGTGGCATGGACATATATACACTACCAAATGTAAAATAGATAGCTAGTGGGAAGGAGCTGCACAGCACAGGGAGAATAGCTTGGTGCTTTCTGACCACCTAGAGGGGTGGGATATGGAGGGTGGGAGGGAGACACAAGTGGGAGGGGATATGAGGATACATGTATATGTATAGCTGATTCACTTTGTATACAGCAGAAACTAACAGCAATGTAAAGCAATTATACTCCAATAAAGATGTTTTTAAAAAAACTAAAAAAAAAAAAGAAATGAGATATGTATGAAAAGGTACTCAACCTCATTGCCAATCAGGAAAATTGAAATTAAAACTACAGTAGAATACCTCTTTGCTTCTACTAGAATAGCAATGAAGAAATCGAAATCTCAAAATACCCAGTGTTTGTGAGGATGTAGTGGAAGAGGAACATTGACGCTGCAAATGTAAGTGTAAAACCCTAAAAACATATTTCTTAAGCCAGCAACAACTTTTAAAATATAATTAAGTAAATGTATCTGTTTTAATATCTTTTTATTTATTACCCTAAGTAATATGGAAATTAGTATATATAAGGCAATTAGTATATATCCTCTTTTTCCCATTCATTTTAACCCTCAAGTTTTAAGCATTATCTACTAAAGGTGTGCATACACATTTAAGACCCAGAAACCCCCCTAATAGATACCCAAGAAAAATGTACAGATTTGTACCAAGAGACATGTACAAGAATGCCCAGAACAGCTCCATTCTTAATAGCCTTTCTGTCTGTGCTGCCAAAAACGAGTTCACAAGACTGCAGGTGCTCTACCGCCTATCTGATTGTAAGCTTTCCCCCAGTAAATCCTATCTGATATCTGCACTGCTCATGACATGGTCCATCTGCTTGACATAGCAACTTGGATACATCTCACATACATAATGTTGAACAAAAAGTCATTCACAGAAATACACAAACTGGGTGATTCTGTTTAGATAAGTTTCAAAATAAACAAAGCTCAAATATAGCATCTGACCTTAAGATATTGGTGCCTTTAGGCAGGAAGGAGGGAATGGTGATTGACAGTGAACACCAAGGGAGTTCTGGGGAACTAAGAATGTCTTATGTCTTGATCTGTGGGGGTAATGTGCGTGGTTGATAGGTGATGATTATTCGGCAGTGTATTTATGTTCTGTGCATTTAATTTTGCCATCAAATGATGCTGTTTAAAGTTGATACATTAAACAATACAATGTTTAGTACATTTAACATATTAGCCATGCTGCAGAGATAGTTTGTGTTCACTAACATTGTCTGCTCTCCTCTACTTTTCTCTGCCTGTTTTGCAGTTAATTTTGAGACTTGTGAGCAGAGGTAGCATGTGTCACTTCTGGGCTCTTAAGAGCTAGTGTCTTCTTCTGTCTTTCTCTTCGGCTGCTGTGGTGTCCTTGGAGGCCACAAATTCCAGATGGTTTCACTACCAGATGGAAGGAGCCTTTCCAAATCCCATCAATCTTTATGTATGTGAGAAATGAACCTGTGTTGCATCATGCAGCTGAAATTTTTTTTGAAGAAACTAAAATTACCCAAATACCAAATGTCAACATTATGAACAATAAACAAATCAATAAAATTTGGTGGTAAAAAGGGAGAAAGAGGATATTACTAGTTTTTCTTACTGCTCAGGATAATGAAAAAAACATATTAAAGATAGAAACTTTTGTACGGTTATGTTTCAAAAACTGCCATTGGATCAACTTTTATCAGCCTTTAAACTATTACAAGAAACATCCAAAAATGAAGCAAAGATAGCTTTTTGTGTGTGCATAGATTGTATATGGAAGATATACAAGAACATGTTAACATTGGTTGTCCCCAGAGACAAAAAATATGTGAATGTATTATACATATAAGCCATAAATAATAATTAAATTTACAAAATGGTATAGCTGATCTCAATAAAAATAAAGCATTCTGTTCAGATGTGTACTTTCCATTTAAGAAATCATTCACAGTCGCTATTAGAGTACCACATTAAATGTGTCTATTTAATTCCTATCTATATATCCTCCTTGAACATATCAGTGGTGTATAGATATAGAGATAAACAGAATCTAATTTATTTTAAAAAGATATATAGCTGGTCTCAGCAAGCAATAAATTAGATTTATCAAACACTCAAGATTCAGTAGGTAAAAATACTCTATAAAACTAAACTTAGCTCTTTTCTTTCCTTCTTCGTAGTTCATTGTGCATCAACCAGTTAAATCCGTAAAGGTCTGTGGGGTTTTAAAATGCAAGAGATAATTCCTTCTTTTTTGGACGACTCTGATTTTCTCAGGTAAAATTTAGTGATAGTCTTAATTCTGGAAGTAGTTAGGGTAAATACAATTTGAACAGAGAATTTTATAAATAACTTAATGATTTTGACCCTGCATCGATGACAAGATAAAATGGACATTTAATATATATGTTTTTTTCTCAGTCTGAGCATAGGGTATCAATTCAAAACAGGACTCCAATTCTTTCCTTGCCCAGGATACAAAACTATATTTTGTATGCAGGTGTTTTGCCTACCATGAAAACAACCTTAATGGGTCAATTATATGCTCTTCAGTGTGCCAGATTCTTATATTATCCACTTAGGAATATTTATCAGCCATAATTTTATGTGATCTTATCAATATTTTCTATAGACAGCTCCTCATGGGATAATGACTGCACAACTCATAGGTTGAAGGGGCACTTATAGTAATGTACCTTCAAAATGCATCTTTTAGTGGTTGAAGCAAGCATCACAGTTCTAACATTGGGAAAGTTGGAGAACATATTGTCCTCTTTGTGACTTTATGTAGACTTTTGACTCTAGAAGAAGTTAAATCCAAGTCATATTATGATCAGATCATTACATCTGTCTAATGATATGATGTTATTGCATAGTTTGATTGAGGGGTTTATTGATTCCTGCTACTGCTGTCTACTATATATGAATGGGTCTGAAAGTGAGAAGGTTTAAATTTGATAATGAAAGAGAAGCCCCTTTCATGACATCCACAAGATTCCTTTCACAGTTATCAGATGAATTGTCAAAAGAGAGTCAAACCCAGGAAAACTCAACCCTTGAGCAAGGAAATGGCACAGACAGTAAAACTCCATGGGTATAGCTCCAGAGATTATATAATCCTTATGGGGAACTTAGTCTTTTTGACAGAGATGGTGTTTTCATTTCTTTCATATAAAAGCAAATACTTGAGACAGAAAAAGCTCATAAGAAGTGAGCACTTGAACATGAACTTTTTCATGTACATATATTCTTTTTCACTAAAAGCTGAGCCCAGGAAAAAGGGTTTTGTACACATAGTTTACTTGGAAAGGGGTCCAAAGGAACAAGAGTGGCAAACGTGGGAAAGTAAAAACAGAAAAGAGGAAGGCAAGATAGGCGGATGTGTTATCCAGTTTGCAGCTGCTACATGGGACTGGTGCTTGATGTGACTAGACAATGTGAGAAGTTTTGTGAAACATGCAGTTATCTCTTGACTTCAATCCTCCCATTGAATAAAGATTGCCCCTCGAACTTAATCCCTGAGCCATTTGAGTTGTATATACAAGAATGCTGAGTTGGTTCCCTTGGTGTCCCACACCACAGAGTCATAGGAAACTTGGAGCTGGAAGGAAGATTTAATCTGCTTTAGACAAGACCTGCCTCTTTGCTAAACTGGTCAAAGCTTGCTTGGCACTGCTTTTCTGCAACAGTGGCTCAAACAAGAGTTGGACCAAGAGAATTTTATAAACAATATTACATGCGTCTGACACAGTTTTCTACTGTAAAATTAAATACAGATTTTAGTGTTTATCAACACTGGATCCTGATTATATGAAGAGTCCTCTTTATACTTGATAATTTGTGGTTGATCCAAAAAGAAATTTAAAAGATGTTTATGCTCACACCATTATAAGAATTAACCGAATTAATAATACTTTATATTCAGGAAAGTATTAGTGAGTAGATATTTTCTTGAATATCTGGGGTACCTAAATGGTACTCTTGGCTATGGACCCAGTTTTAAACATGTAAACCCTGGCGAGATATTTCTAAAAATGTCGACGATATAATATATGGCATTCTAGCAGCTGTTAATAGTAACTGATAACCATCAAACGGCATAGACTGGAAATTTTCATTATCATCCTAAGTAAATATTTGAAGACTCATTTAAAATTATGCTATTTGAAAAGGATAACATATTAAACTAAAACTCATTCTAATGATTCAGCTCAATAGAATGAAGCATATAAATGATATAATTATATAACCTGCCTCAATAAAATGGGATAATGAAGTGTTAAACTGTGATTAGAGGTAGAATGTCAGTGCATTTGTTATTGTTAAACAATCTCCCACACCCACCCCCTGATTTGTTTCTCTCAAACTCTGGCCTGTATCCCCTGGGAACACCTGATGGATGTAATACTAATTTCAGGTGATGTGTTGAGTGAATTAAGTAATTAATTAATGTATAGATATAAAAGTGAATATGTTAGGAGTGTTAACCTAATGGACTTCACAGACTACTAAATCAAAGGAAACATTGCTTAATCCTGTGCTTTCCAAACTTGAACTTTCATACCAATCACCTGTAAATCTTGTTAAAATGCATTTTGTATTAAACATTTTGAAGATTATTGCACACTATCTGCTTTTGTCCCTTAAATTAATTGATATTTGAAATTTTCAGCCTAATATTCCTATTAGCCACTTATGCTATAGTAAAGCATCCATTTGCTTAAAGTAGTTACTATATAGCAACATCAGAATATTTTTACATAGTCACTGGAATCTCAGGGTTTAAATGAGAGCTAGCCCTATGTTTAAAGCTATAGTGTTTTGCCCTGACATTTAAAGTCCTCCATACTTTTGACATACCATTCCGTTACTACTTTTCCAAGATTGTGTGGTGCCTCCCAACTCCACCACAAACCTCACATTCTTCTGTGTGTTTGAAAAGCCACAGGAAGACATCATAATCTTAATTCTTCTGCAGTGATAATTAGCTCTTACTCCACTTTCCTTTATTGACACGTATTTACTGTTTAATATTCTTATTCACTACTTCTTAAAAGAGTGACACTCTTAAAGGTGCATCTTGAAAAGATATTACATCTAAAAGGAAGGACCAAAAATTATCTATATCCCTGCTCATGCTGATATGCACTATGCCTTTCTTTTACTTTCATTTATATACTCCAGCAGTTTAGTAAAGTCTTTACTAAAATGAGTGAATACAATAATGTAGTTATTTATGATTGCAAAATTACCCTATAATCAGTCTTAATTAAATTATGAATCAAATCAATACTCTGATAGCAATTAATTTATGGCAATTTTATGAGTTTTAGTAAATAAAATTACAAAAAATTCAGTGCCCTAAAATTGTAAAAATATAATGTTCCTTCGGATTTAAAAAATTACAATAATTAATTTTCTAATTAAAAATTGTCATAGTGGCAAGCTTTAGTTTGAATTTCACTTTTTACACTATCAAAACAAACAAACACAGTAACAGGTAAAAAAGCACAAGAAAGAGGGCAAACCCACAAAGGGAAAAGTACTAAATCTTCCATATATTATGAGAAATCTCAGTATTAAAAAACAGCATTTTCAAGCAAAATTTACCATTTTCAGTGTAGACGGTTTTGGAGGAAAATTAGCTATCATATTAAAATAGTAATGAGCTCACAGTATTTTTTGTAATTAAATGTCTAACTTAATAATAAGTGGGCCTTCCAAAAATGTTCTAGATACAGAGTAATGGTGAGATATAAATTTTCATGTTAGAACTGCTGTACCATTAAAAGGAAAATTGCCCCTTCCTTGCCTTTCAGTTACTTGAGATCAAATTGTTGGCTGTGTCTGAGCATCCCGGTGGCTCCACGCCAGATTAGCAATACTGCAAACCTGAGTCTATCAGCTTGAGGTAGTTCTGCTGGCAGGAGCCTCTACAGCACTTAATTTAATTAGATGAAGCTTCCATTGTTAAAACTGCTGAACACAGTATTTTTGACTGACTCAAGGAAGAATCTAATTTATTAGACCTTTGAAACTGTGCTGTAGATGTGTTATTGTGGTGTTTCACAGCAACTGCAACGTTTTGAATATAAGTTCTGAATCCCAAGGAAGGCAGTATTTCAGGGATCTATCCTGTCTTTATTGCTGATGCGCCAGGTGCTTTTTCGTTTGGCGCGGTGCATCCTGTTATGATCTTGGTTATTGTTGGCTTGCAAGTTAGAATACAGTTTCCCATTTTTATTCCACAAAGAAATTTAGTGCCATGATATGAATAGTGAGTGAGGATTAAGGGGACCTACATTTTATTTCATCTTTGTTTTATTGTGTGATATTGAACCTACCATTTCATTCCAGCAGGCTTATATAGAAGAAAAAGGACAGACTTTTCTTTAGAAACAAGAGCTGTTATAAAGCTTATAAAATAAATTATAAAAGGAGCTTTGAGATATAGGGAAAATGAAATTAATTTTTATTGAGCAACTGCTGAATGCTTGTTATACAATGGCAAACGATCAAACAAAACAAAAAATAACGGTCAGAAAACCTCAGCCTTTGTTTCAAAAAAGATTATACCAAAAGAGAAGGACTAAAAGTGATCAATATGCCTGCTAAGAATATACCTATTTTTGTAAGTGAATTTTAAAATAATTTGTGGCTTATATTCAAGTTTGGCAAAAGGAGGAACATTCATGTTTTAGGCTAAGTACAAAGAACAATAGAATTGCAATTCTATTTTAAAATCTTTTTAGGAAGATACATATTTTAGGCTCTTCCTTTAAATGGAATGGAAAGTATTTGACTCTGGAAATCAATGTTCTTTATAAAAGACAGTGGATATTCATGTTAAAGTCATAGGGATTAGGGAAGAATATTCACTGACAACACACAGCCATTGCATGTACATTTACCAAGAAAATATTTATCAGTTGCATTGTCTGTGATTTAAGCCGTGTTCTAGGTCCTAAGGATGCTGCAGAAAATGGCAGACATAGTCTCTATCCTACATTCCCAATGGGATTTACAATCTAGCGGGGACACTGATATATACAAAAATAATATCAAGTCTTACATTACAAAGGATACTACGGTGCAATGAAGGACATAATGAAAAGATCTAACCTTGGCTGATGAGTCCAAAGTAGGTTTCCCTGAGGAAATTATGTTTAAGCTGCTAACTGATAGGAGGATAGAAGTTAGCCAAGGGAACTTTAAGGTGACTAAGTTATTATGCCTTTCTGTTCTTATTGAAACACGTATGGCTTTCTATTTTTCCAGCTGGAATAGCTCTGTTCTTCATCAAAGAAATATGGAGTAAGTATAATGACAAATACATGTTAATCTAAGACTAAATGCCTATATAGATTCAAATATTTTAAATTACTTTGAAAGAAAAGGGGAACAAAAGTGAAAATTTTCATTAAATACTTACACTTTGCATAGATTTTTATTACAGAATAAAAATAGTTAAAACATTCAAGTGCTTTAAAAAAATAAAACTCAAAATACTTTGCCACTAAGAAAATTTATATGACTTTAAGAACAGAACTTTTATCTAATTACTATTTTATTATCTTCGTCATTATTAAAACAAAAATCCTTTATAACTTTTATTCATCTGGGAAAAAATAAAGGCCTTTATTTTTAGCACATTGGAATTCTTTGTTATTAAGGGGCTATTGGATGGAAAGGTGATCCACAGTCAGATTAGAAAAAAGGTAAAGAGCAAAAATCATTGAGGGCCGTTAACACCAGTGCTTTCAGATTTCAATGAGCATCTGAGTCACCTTGGGATCTTGTCATATGTCAATAATAATTCAGTATTACCAAGGTGTCACCTGATAATCTATATTTACAATAAACTCTTAGGTGAAGATGTATTTTCTTCCCTACAAAGCATTCTTTGAGTAATGGAGTCTTAGACATCATTAAGAATTTTAGACTTCATTTTAGAACAATAGGAAAGCATCAAGACATTCTAAGCAGGATAGTGACATGATGTGATTTTTATTTTTAAATGATCATGTTATGAAGAGATGTGGAGGAAACTTTAGTGTATATTGTTAAGTGAAAGAAGCCAATCTGAAAAGGCTCTGTATTGTGTGATCCCAGCTATATGACATTTTGAAAAGGTAAAACTATGAGGAGAGTAAAGAGACCAGTGGCTGCCAGGGGTCTAGGGGGAAGAACGGAGGGATGAATAGGTGGCATGGGGGATTTTTAGGGCAACAAAACTATTCTGCATGATATTGTAATGGTGGAATCATGCTATTACACATTTGTCAAAACCAATAGACTGTACAGCACAAAGAGTGAACTCTATTGTAAACAATAGACTTTAATAATAAAACATCAATATTGCTTCAGCAGTTGTAATAAATATATAACATTGATACAAAATGTTAATAATAGGGGGAACTGTGCATGCCAGCTGGAGAAGGGTCATATGTGGACTCTGTATTTTCCACTCAATTTTTCTGTGAACCTAAAACTGCTCTTAAAATTAAAGTCTATTAATTAAGAAGAAAAAGATCACTCTTGCTACAGTGTGACAAAAAGCTTAGAATTTAAAAAAGTGATGCAGTGAAGCAACTAATTTTACCTTGCAATTATTTCCCAATATATAATCAGTATAATACTATCATAAGACCATTACCATATATGGATCATCAATGACATAAAATATGCATTCCCTCAATTCCTACATTAGTATGAAAATAAAGATACAAAGTAAACATGAGAATCAAATGGAAGTTAAAAAGAGCCCTACTATAACCCAAAGTATTGAACTGTGTTTTATTCATTTTGTACATTGTACCTTCACTGTGTGGTTCATGTTGCTGAGGTGGGAGTTGATGATGGCTCAGAACATTGGGATGGGAATGCAAATAGGGAAAAATATACCAATTCATGGTAATTTACAAAACAGAATCATAGGACTTGATAATTCACAGGACATGAGTGGCCAAGGGAATGAAATGTTCAGGATCACTTACAATCATTTGGACAAATGATTGAGTAGGTGGTGGTGTCTTTTACTGATAAGGAGATTAGGAAAAAATAATAGGTTGTTGCAAAGATAATAATAAAAACAACAGATCACAGATACCTGCTGTTCTAAAAGTGAAAACAAAACAGTGGTAACGGGTGGGGAGACATAAATAAATAAGAAAGAAAGAAAGAAATCAAGCTGTAATTCTTGATGAAGTTAGAGTAAAGTTGTGTTGAGGGTATCTGGGAGGAGAGGATTATCTTGTTTTAGAAACTATCATTTAAATTATTAATTTCAGAGGGGAATGAACCTTGGCTGTTAGTAAGTTCCAATGTATAAACACAGGACTTTTTACCAGAAAAATGGCATAGAAAATAATCAAAGGAAGAGACTACCAGAGAACTGAAAGACCAGAATGTTGGGTGGGTCAGGTATGAGGATGATGGAATCATATAGATGGATGGAAGGAGTAACCGTGAAAATTAAGAATGAGTCAGGTGCCAATATCTTAAATAAATGAGGGGGAGTGTTGATAGCTCAGTATACCAAAAGAATGGAACAATGCTACTTATACAATAAGAAGGAAGCAAGTCTTATATTCAAGTTTTGCGAGTCTTAAATAAGTAGGATTTTAAAAAATATGGTAGAGCTTCAATGGCAAAGAACTGGTGATCAGGAACAAAGACTCTGATATGTATGGGGTGAGAGACTACAGAAGTTCACCTCCACAGAAGACTTTATGCATATAGAGGAGGTTGCTGACCATGGAATAAGAGTTCCAGAGTAGGAGTCCCAAGGGTTTGGAACAGAAAGAGGAGAAAGGATTTTAATTAAAGGACAGGAAGAACAAAGAGGTTAAAGGTATGCTAGGAAATGAAAGTCACTTCTACTTTGGACAGATACAAAAAAGAACCTTCTACTTTTGTCAGATACAGGGAAAAACAGGGTGGAAAGGCACGGAAAATGTCACCTCTCTAACTCCAGGAGAATATAGGTTGGGAACCACATAAAGGAGAAGATCTGGGGGTAGATAGGCGCAGGAAGACAGAATCCCAATAGCCTCTTGTCAATGATCTACAATAGGTCAGCCTATTTGGATGTTAGTGGACGCAGAGTCTTGGCTCCAAATGTTCACGAGCTAATGGGATGGCACAGACCAGTGTTACATTTTTAATAGATTACCTCTATTCTAAACTCATAATAAGAATATAACAGAAATTGGGGGGAGTTTTCAGTTATTCTCATTTTAATTAGCAATTAATAGAGTTTCAAACTGCATAAGTAATCAACTGTAAAGATTAAATTTTGTTACTTACATTATCATAACATTTATTTGGAAGTTGAGGTTTAGAAGGTTCATATGTAAAATATGTTTCTATTTATTTTAGGTGACTCTTGAGAATTACAATGAAAGTTTCTTCCATTATGTGGAGTAGTGGTTCAGAATATTTTTAGATCATTGAGAGCGCTTTTTTAGCAATTATCCTCATGGTGAGCCCTGGGTCATTTAAAATTTATGCTATGCACTCAACAGGAAAGTTATCAGGATCCTGGGCTGTGTGAAAATTGAGAACACTCATTGATCAATGATGTATGAACTGAATCTACAACTTGTTTATTTGGCTTCACCTGGACTTCACTGACATTTTGATTCATATTCTTGGTCATATGTATGTAAAAAGTCACATACATGCTGGAAAATAAACCATTTTGATACTCTAATGATATCTAACTTGTACAGTAGCCTGACTCAATCTTATCTAGGGATCAAAATCATCTGAGTAGTTTTACATGGAACATGTTCATTAAAATGCTGTGAGGATTATATTGGGGTTTACCCTTTTAGTAAAACAGCTATTGCAAATTCTGTGCATGTTTGAAATAGATATACAGATTGATACCTGCTTTCTCAATTTAGAGAAGTTTGCCATAAATGTAAAATTGTGTAAAATGTGTGAATTTAAAAAGAAAGCAGGCCCCAAATGTATAAGAAGGTGTTAAGATTATTTTATTAGAAAAAGCTGGAGAATTTACTAGGCTTCATTCATTATGGTCTGTATCGGTGATTATCTTTTTGTCATGTTCTGCTTGGATTCCATGCTTCTTACCATAGCAGTAAGCTTGAGTGCTTCCTGGACAAATTTTGTCTCTTTTACTATATACAGTTATTATGTCTCTTTGTCAATAAATTAATAACTCATCTCTGACCAGAGTGGCTGTTTCTCTTATCTTAGTATATCAGGTTCTCATAAGATTCATACTTTTTTACCCTATGACCCTTACTTTTGTTGCTAGGAAGTTAAGCTTTGTTTTACTAGTACATCTTACACTCAAATTTTCTTTTGGTACCTGATTCCTCTGAAGACTGAATGTCCTAATCCTTCATCTTGAGCTGTTGAAACACTTGGACTTAAATAGGATGTCTCTATTCTGCTAGGTATCCTATAATCTCCAGGGGAGCTTAACTCAAAATTCTGCTGCTAATAGCTTGGGGCTTGGAAGTTTGTACTCTGTAAAAATACTGACAGTATTTGAACCACTTACTACCTATCTGACTTTGGATTATTTGCTTAATTATCTTGTGTCTCTATATTTCCTCTTCTGAAACATTGTGATGTTAATAAAAGTGCCTGCCTCTTTGGGTTGTTATAATGATTAAATGAGTTAATAGTTGTGTTTGCAAAATGAAGTGCTTACCTACATATGTATTCATTATTTATTTGTTTGTTTGTTTGAGCTTAGTTTTTTTTGCTAATGATGTTTATATTCAGCCCAACACTCTTACTCACTATCACCCCTCTGTGGACTTATTTCCTCATGTAGAACTCATCTTAGGTTCCATAACTATAAATCCTTTAAATTTTTTCCTGCATTGGCTTTGTCTGTCTCTCTTTTCAAATTGCTAGTGGCTTGCATGAGTTACTCACTAAAGATTTTTCATGCATAAAATATCTCCCAAATAGTTGTTTCAAGGACAAAACAGATAATATATGGTAAACACATACCAGAGTGCTGAGCACTCAGTAATGCTCAATAATTTCTTAGCTTGACACCCCATTTGTTATGCCTATTTGAATGATAAGTCTCTGCTAGTCCTACTGCAAATCAAGACTTGTTTATGACATCTATGTAATAGTGATTTAGAGCCAATAAACTTTGGGGCAGTAAGATCTCTTTGCACCTGTAACACTTCTGACACCAAACATGTAGGTTTCCCTCACCAAGCAGTTCTCCAACTCTCTGCAGACACCAACTGGGTGTCCTACAAGTCAGTTCAATCCTGATACTAACTACCCAGAGTCAGAACAGATCCCACAGGTTAAGGGCTCAGTTGTACAAGACCATCCACACTTCAGGTGCCAATCACAAGTCTCAAGCTTCTCATTCTTCCCATCTGTTGGCTATAAATCAGGCATTGCCAAAACTCCCTCCTCAGGGTTTGCTAGAAAAGCTCCCTGAACTCAGGGAAAATTTACTTCCTAATACCAGTTTATTATAAACAATATTATAAAGTATACAAATGGACTGCCAGAGGAAGAGGTATGTAGGGAGAGCTTGGAAGGGTCTTGAGATAGGAGCTTCTGTCTCAGTAGAGTGTGCCACTCTTCTGGAAGCTGCTTGAACCCAATCTTTCAGGGTATTTATGGAGGTTCCATTGTGTAGGCATGATTGAATATGAGTCTCCTGCCCCATTCTCTTCATTGGAGGCCAGGGGGTGGGGCTGAAAGTTCTAATCACTTGATTCATTCTTCTGGCAACCATCCCCCATCCTGAAGCTATCTTGGGGTCTATCGAGAGCCACTTCATTAGCACATACTCAGGTAAGTTTGAAAGGGGCTTATTATGAATAACAAAAGATGCTCCCTTCATCTCTATCACTCAAAACTGCAAGGGTTTTAAGAGCTCTTTGCCAGGAACTAGGGACATGATGAAAACCAAATATATATTTCTTATTATATAACAATATTGTAACGTCAACCAAGAAACACAGAAGGATGCGAATAAGAAAAGAGTTTATTTGGAATCTTCAGCATTGAAATTTGGGAGACACAGATTCAGATAAAACTGAAAGAGTGTTCCAAGGAATGGAAAGAGTCAAGGGTTTATAAAGGCAAAAGCCTCATGGTTGTTAAAGTTGTCTAGCAAGAATTATGACTGACTGATGCAATAAAGAACATGTTTGTCCTTAAGGGCTATGCTGTGAGTTATTTTAGGGTAAAGGTCTGATAAGCATCTTTAGCTTCTAGAACATTGGGCAGGTGTTCTGGAAGCCTGAGTTAAGACAATAAGTGGTCAAAGTTCAGATTACAACCAGGCTGAGACCTGCATAAGTCACACTTCCTCAGTGTCCTGGCAGTTCCATTTTAGAGAGCTCTCTTACCAATACTGACTCCATTTTTATTTTCTTTTCATAATAGACTGTACCTTGAATAGCTATCTCATCTCTTAAACATTATAAACATATTATTTTTGGTTGTGGCTATCTTAGGGATCAGTTATCCACTAGTTTACAGTAAATTTGACCATTAGCCATACAGACTGGAAAATGTAAAATGAATTGGGGGTGGAAAACACAAGATGATTAAAAAAAACTTGCATAATTGAAAACATTAACAGAACAAATTTTTAAAATAACTGCAGTGATAATAGGTAACAACATTTCACTTAACCAATGAAGGAAGGGCTGCTATCTTATAGAAAAAAAGAAAACAAAAGAAAAGAAATCTTCACAATTTTGCTAGTAAAAAAATGCATTTGGCAGAGACTGTATTGATCTAAACAGAAACCTCTATGGACAAAACACTCAATAAAGTGTATTCCTCACCTCCCATTGGAATATGCCTTTTCTTTTTTTCTTAAGTCTCTGAGTACTAAGTTAAATTTATGTGCAATATACATGCAAGACAATACATGAGTAATAAAATACATGTGTAATAAAACACGTGTAATAAAATACAAGATTTTAAATTCCTATCTAAATTCTAATCAGGCATTAAAACTTGGTTTTAGGGTATTTTAGAAAATGAGAAAGAAGTACGCTAGTGTTTTTTCCATATTCTGATTGTACATTGTGTATTACCAGCCACATACTCAGAATGGGGTCTAGGAGAGAATTCACTGATATGTTGTTAATTAATAGCTATAAGCCATAAAGTATCTTACTGGTAGTTGAGAAAATTGCAACATAATATATAAGGGACAAATTTTCAAAAAAAAAAAAAGTCCTAGGCTGATAATTTTGTCCAAAATTTAGTATAAAATTATTTAAATATTAACTGTGTGAATTAGTAAATGTAATAGATTTTGTAGTCATAGCTGAGATACTGATTAACATCTATATCAAATAAGTGGCAGTAAAAAATTATCATTTATGAAGTATGCCATCATATGAATTTATTCACTTAAAATCTTGTGGACCCATACACAGAAGTTGATTATTATGTTTTCTTCCTTTATACATTATCTTCATGGATTATACATTTACTAATTTAAACTGAATGCATTCACTCATTCAATAAATACTTGTTGGGCAACTAACCATGTGCCTGGAATTGCTTCTGTTCCATATATAATATGCTACTTGCCTTGCAAGGGTTAGATAATATTGTTTTATGTAAAGAAATAGTTATTATGCTTCCAAAATAACTAAAACAGGAGATGCAAAATTTCAAGGTGAGATTTATGCTGTGTATTATCTAATATAACCTAATCCTTAAGGCAATCAAAATTAAAACAGGATATAGTTTTTTAAATTGTATTAACTATGTATGTTAATCTTAGAAAATTGTAGTAGACTATTGTTACAAGCATTAATAAGAAGCACAATTTTCAGTTTATTATGAATGAAAAATGTATCATATCTTATAAATGTTATCTACATCATAGATCCTGAAGCAATATGCTCTCATCTTTTATCTTAGTATATGAAAGTGTCAGCAAAGCTTATCTCCATCTAGTAGAGTTTATGAGATTAAAATTTTCCAATTACTAGTTGTCTCAATCAATGCAATATGTCTTATTAAATAATTTAAATTGATTTGTAATAATTGATCAAAATTATGGTGGGTTCATGCAGCAATAAATCTGAAATGATACTAAGTATAAAACCTTGTTATTCCTTCACATAGCAAGTATTTACTAAGCACTCCCTATAATGCAGGAATTTTACTAGACAGCTAGATGCTGAATATAAAAAATGATCCAAGTTTCCAAGATTGAACAAAGGCATCTAACTGAGGAAATAATCTGTGGCCATCAAAAAGGATCAATTCTCACCTTAACTCTAAGCCAAAGTTCCATTGTTATTTGTTATCACCCATAATTTTATTCTCTCATGGCTTAATGCATTTGTTATTGGTAAACAATCTCTTATACCCCCTTTTCTCTCTCATACTCTGCCCCATATCCCTTTAAAACAAATGTTAAATGTGATACTAATTTCAGATGATTTGTTGAGTGAATTAACTAATTAATACATAAGATAAAAGCGAATATGTTAGGCATGTCACCCTAATGGACTTCCCCATCTACTGAATCAAACATAATATTGCATAACTCTGTGCTTTCCAAACTTTAACATTTATACCAGTCACCTGTAGGACTTGTCAAAAATGAGTAATCTGTTTCAGTAAATCTGGGATGTGGCCTGAGCTTCTGCATTTCTAACTCAACATTCAGTTGTCAATGCCAATCATTATTCTCCATTACTGAGGTAAGATCCTTCTGTGTACTCTCCCAAAAGCCTTAATCTTGAGGTACTTTTGGACTCCTGGACCCAGTTCCAATATGTATGCTGGCAGGAGGGAGTTTAGGGGGCTTTTCCACACCAAGGGGTAGTTCTTGAGACTCTAGCTGGGTGTCCTACAATTCATCTCATTTATGACACTATTTACCTGGAGACAGCATCAGACACCACAGGTTCAGGTTAAGGGTTCAGTCCTACAGCACTGTCCTCCACTCTCACCTCAGATATCAGTTAAAAGTCCTGTGCTACTGACCAACTGGCTATAAATCAGAGGTTCCCAGGACACCGCACTTTGGTTTGATTAATCTGCTGGAGAAGTTTACAGAACTCAGAGAAAGATTTTACTCACTAAGTTTCCAGTTTATTATAAAAAGATATAAACCAGGAACCGCCAGATGGAAGAGATGTATAGGGCAAGGTATGGAGAAAAGGTGCTGAGTTTTCATGCTCTCTCTGGGCATGCCATCCTCCCAGCACCCCTACATGTTCACCAACCCAGAAACTCTCTGCACACCATCTTTTTAGGGTTTTATGGAAGCTTCATTAAATAGGCAGGGTTAATTAATTCGTTGACCATTAGTGATTGAGTCAACCTATGAGCCTCTCTCCCCTCCCCAGAGGTTAGGGGTGGGACTGGAAGTTCCAACCCTCTAATCACATGGTTGGCTCCAGAGGCAACCAGCCCAGTCCTTAGGTGCTCTTCAAAAGTCACCTCATTAATATAAAAAAAAGACAACTCTATCACTCTCATCACTTAGGAAATTCCAAGGGTTTTTTAGGCACTCAGTGCCAGAAATGAGCATGAAGACCATATATAAATATTTCTTGTAAATCACAATGTCACATGAGGTATCTAGTTTGGCTGGAGACAACAGGTACTCTTCCCAGCTGTACATGAGTCCTCTACTCCTTCCTGGTGCTTATACCCCAGCCTTGGTTAGGTACTCACATTTATCTGTGGATCAGTACTCAACATCAGAGTACTGTGTTGAAAAGGACCCTCTGCAAACTCTAGAGTTCTTTTTCTATCCAGCTCTCTCCTTGCCAGTATTCTGATCTGCAAACTCTAGCCCACTCTGTCTCCCCAGACTTGCAGTACTGTCTTCTCAGCTCAGGCACTCTGCCTTGGTTTAGTCTCACTATGTCACAGCCTAGAAACTCTCCCAAGACTTGAATCTGGGGAAAAAGGATGACTCACTTCATTTGTTTTTCATCACCCAGGAATCACTGTCTTTCAATGTCTATCGTCTAATATTTTATAAAGTGGTCTGTTTTGAGGATGTTTCTAGCAGAAGGGTAAAATTGGTCCCTGTAAGCTCATCTTGGTCAGAAGCTGACATCCCAGTAATCCTTAAAATAATTTTTAAAAATTTAAAATATTTTATAAAAAGTTTTATTATAAGGTAATATTAAAAATATACACTTTGTCTCATCAATTGCCTTATGAACCTGTATATCTACAATAATTAAATTAAGAAAAAAAAAAACCTTGAACTAATGCTAATATTCCTAGACTTAATTTGTTACTGATGTGCTACAACATATGAGAGTGCAAACAAAAATATTTACTTTACAAAGTTTTTTCTTACCTTTGTATACGTATAACAAACACTAGCAGATACCAATGCTTGGTATCAATTGCCAATAAACATATTAAGGTATATAAGCTAAATTATATATATATGTCTATATGAATTTATATGTATCCTAAACATCTATATATTACCTAAATAAAATATATTAGACACATATATACTATATTTAGATCTGATTTATACCTGTCAGCTAATGTCTAATAATCTTTAAATTGAGATATACTATATATATTAAATGCCATACTTTAATAACCCTTACCTTTTAAAATGTATCTTAAAAATTAAACTTAATGGGATAAAAAATCATCTAATACTTTACTGTGCAAAATCGGGCAGAGTCTACAAATAAGTAAAACTTTTTTATCAACTGAATTTTTGATACTATCACAATCTTAGATTTATTTGTGCTTTTTAAAATCTTATCTTGCATTATGTCAGGACATTCTGTATGAGCATACACTCATCATTGGTTAAACTTATTATAGATAATCATATTTACTTCACTTTATCTTTGCAGAATAATCAAATTATGATCCTTTCAAGGACTTATCACATTGAGTACACTCTGTATCTATGTTTTGGATATTCATCATGAGATTGAATAGCAATGTTCTTCCCTAAAATTAAGGATGGACCATACAATATAATTTTTAAAAACAATAAAATTATATACATTGTACCATAAATGCAGTATATTCTTACATTTATTATTTATTAATGGTTTTAGATTATTCAAGCATAGAATAAGGTAGTAAAACCTTAATTTCCTTGTTTTTAAATTAACATTACAAAATTTCAGAAAGATGTTTGAAGTTAGATGTACATGGTTTTAATTCATTCATTTAGAGCTGAGTCTCATTTACCTTACCTGTGCTTATAACTCCTTTGTAAAATGCAAACTATAAAACCTACCTTCAAGTGGGGGATGTTTTGTAAATTAGTTATTCAATGCTAGCAAAACACTTAGTGCATTGCATGGTGATAATTTACATATGTGATAGTTTATTTCCTTCATCTTTAAGACTCCTGATTGTAATGAGAGGGGGAAAGTAGAGCACTAATGAACACTTCATTGAAAATTTTCCAGGATAGAAACCTCTTTATATTTATTTTGAGGCCAGCTTTTTCAATAAAATTTTTAAATTGACATCTTATTTTACACACTTGAAAGATTGTAATGTATAAATGTTGATTAATCTGACAAGCTGATTCAGGTTAACATGCTAATGAATGAAAATGTCTACTGTAGTTTGTATATATCTCAGGTTGCACATTTGCATTTTAACTAGGACTTTGCAAGTATTAACTCATAGGTATTATAGAAAAACCTGAACAGGTTTATAAAGAATAAAGTTGAGACAGTAATCTTTCAAACTTAGCCCCTATATAGATGCTTGCACTTCATAAATTACTATTATCTGTCACCTTCATTTTAATAACACCATCCCACAACAGATATTTAAACTGCTCTCTTCACTCAGAAAAGCACTAGATATTTTCAGTATTAACACAAAATATGAGTTCAAAAAGATAATAAGATTGAGCCTCCCTAGGGAAGGAGTGTGGTGTGAGCCTGATACCTCTCTGGTTTTCAACCATGAAGTGTAGAGCATTTCTCTTCATGGGTTGATTCATTACTGAAAGGCTTAACTATCCCTTCTACAACATTTCCATTTTACAGCTACTCACAATGCATTAATTATAATAAGGTAGACACTGAAATTTTACCTTTATTGCCAAATTCAATGAAATAAAACTCCCTCATTCTAGATATATTAACACCTTTGGGAACTCTTGCCTTCCAGCATTATATATCTTCAGATTTGCTGATGTGTATGTATTTATTTAGACCAAATGTATAATAACCACAGTTGAGATTTCAGAGGATAACTATTCCTTAGCTAACCAAACATGTTGTCAACTTTAAGAAATAAAGATTATCTACAAGAAACACTTATAAATTAAGGTTAATAAAGAGTAGTTTTTATGGTCTATATCTTATTATTTTAAAATGTATTTATCTTTTAATATTGTTGAAATGTTAGAAAATTTAAGAAGTACAAGGGTAACTCAATGCTTACATTTAGCTTATATTTGTTATAGAAGATATTAAATGGATGGATAGATAGACAGATAGATGATAGCTAGATACGTTTTGAAATAACTTTTAGTCTCCAACAACATATTGTTTAATTGTTTGAAGTTTCCCTTTATGACTATAAACAAAATGTATTTATCCAATCCCCTGTTGCTGAACTTGAATTTGTTTCAAATTTTTTCCTTTTATAAAAATGCTGTGAGTGCATCCTTCTGAATATTTGATCCATCATTAATAATTTCTTTGAGATGAATTTAAAAAGTGGAATTGCTGTAGTATGCACAGCATTTAAAACTACTGGTTGATATTATTTGATATACATATGTTAAATAATTGTTTGCTATTTTGGTCAGATATTATGCTAAGTGATAAAAATATAAAAGTAACCAAATTGCATGCACACTAATAAAAGATGCTTTAATTTATTAAACTTATAGTTTAGTGTGTGACGCAGACATATATTAAATAACTAATAATTACACACTGGTATTTGTTCAGAGCACCATGACACCATATGTCAAAGCAACTTGAATTTGTTAGAAAGCCTATTCTGGAGAAATAACATTTTCATTTTCAGATCTCAAGTTGAATAGGAGTTAGCTTGGTGATGAAATGAAAAGGTGAAGGGATGGATAGTGCCCTGTCATCAGAGGGAATAGCATGGGCAAATGCAGGAGCCTAGAAGAAAAATGACCTCTCAGATAAATAAGAAAAAACAAAAAAACTGGTAATTGGAACCCAGCAAATGAAAAGAGTTGAGAGGAGGCTGAACAAGTAGACCAACTCCATGCCATATATTACATCATAACACATTTTAAGGGCTTTGGTTTTTTTTTTTGTTTGTTTTTCCCTAAGAGTATTGGGAAGGCATTAGAGATTTTTAATCAAGAAGATGGCATAATCATTTTAGCATTTTGTAAAGGTCAAGTTGATTACACATGAGCCCCAAAAACCCTATTTGAAAAGGTTATCAATACCAGTTGACTTATGCTATTATGACAAACAAGAGAAAGGAAAAAATACCTGTGAGGCAGAATCCTATTGAAGTCCTCATTTAGGGACAGTGGATCAATTATATAGGTCCATTTAATTAATTAAGTTAATGCAAAGGGAAAAATACTAACCTAAGAACTTTGCTTTTTTCCTGGGCACAAGGTAGATACACCTACTCATTTTCTATCCTTAATATTAGCCCCATGAGAAAGTTATATGGGGATATGACTTCCCATTCCTTTTTCTCCAATACGTTTGGCAGAAACATTTGAAAAAGAGGATATTCTTGACTTGGTTGATCACTTAGCATTTAACAAAATTAGCCTTCAAGTCTATTAAGAAAGCCTAAAAAAATCCCATATATACTTTTATTTTAAGCTCTACTTTCAGAGTTCCAAATGCTACCAGTTAGAAAATTTCTCCAGCTAACACCTTTACAGGCAATCAAAAGAGATGTCCACAGATCTTAAGTTTGCTTCTATCTGAACTTCCCTCACCCAAGTCACAACTGGTCTTGCTTCACAAGTTTAGAGAAATGGATCCCAAGAAAGAGGCTCACTTCCCCTAAGAAATTGTAAGAAATAATTCCACCATGCTTCCCATACTTCTTTAACTAAGCATCTGAAACCTAAACCTTGTCAGTCATCCATCATCACCCAGACTTTTATCTCTTTTGCTTCTTTTATATTTCTTATTGTACTCAAAATTCCATCCATTTTTGACTCCCATAACATCTTGCACTGAGTCCTCTAAACTTCATATGTCCTCAAGTAAAATCATATTCTAATCTAGTACTTGCCTGTGAGAATACTGCTTTCTCTGAAGTCTACTAAAGTGTAGGCTACTTCAAACTGTATTCTCCAATGTCTCATTACAACTCATTCTCCTGATTACCATTGCAAGACTTTATTCCTATTATCTATCTAAGAAACCAGGCTCCTTTGAATTTTTTCCATCAATCCAACTACTCTCTAGCCTTCAGGTTAAAGAAAACTCTCAAACTCTCAATTCCAATTGATACACTAACAAACTTGCAATATAGCTCCTCCTCACCACTGCTATCATCATTATTGACAGAATCACCTGGTTTAAGCAATAAAAAATCTTTAAAAACCCATGTTAGTTATTTTGGTAAATTAACAAAGTCAACAAACATCCAGATTGTTACTGTATTTCCATTCTGATATCCACAGGCTGTTATCTTGTACCAAGTTTACTGATTGAGACTAGAAAAGGGTGTTACAGGTGATGAGAATTGAATTAGAAAATGAATCAAAATAAGAAGTGGAAAATTATGTTCAATGGAATTTTGATTGAAGATTAGGGGGAACCATATAAAAATGGAAACATGAACTCAGCAAACTGGTAGAAAATAAAGTTATTATGAATATTTTCTTCAAATAATGGAGATAAGTCTAACTAAATTCTGTGGTAAAGCGTTTAGTGGGGAAACAAAAAACATTTTCTAGTACTTCTAAAAGAAATACAGGAAGAAATAAGGATAGTAGTGTGAGGTTTTCAAGAATATGATGTACTTAATGACTAAATTTATACTCCAAATGAAGTCAGAGAAGTAACTGTAATGTTTTATACAACCACTTTTCCATTAATTTGTATTCTATTGCTGGAATTCTATCTTAATTTTTTTCCATATGGCTTATAAAGACACTGAAGAATGAACTTGAAGTGTTAGAATGATATGGAGAGGATAAAGAGGGAGATGTACCATACACAAAAGTTTAGATACAGGTTTATTTTTAAATACAGAAATGAGATATTTTACCTCTATTATTATCTATTTTTATTATTTAAGCAGATAATTATTTATTATTATTTTATTAAAACAAATGATTCTTATTAAAGGAATTACCAAAGAACTACAAAGATTGACTCAGGTCAGATTTTGAAATGCCTATAATGGTTTTGAATGTACAACCAAAGGAATATTAAAAATAAACAAGATATGAAATAATGTAGCTAAACTAAGGAAAGGAAAAGAGTTTGTAGAATATTTTGTCTATGGATGGAGTAACAAGGACCCAATGAAGGCTATTGGAAGTGCTAAGGGAGAAGAAGAAACATGATAGAAAAAACCTTAGCTCTATTGTTGATAAAACATAGAAAGCAAGACCGAAGTAGAACTATAATTTGAATGAAATATTTTGACCTATGACAAAGAAAATGATGACACTTGAAATATAAATAAGACTAGAGATAATTTATAAAATTTGGAAGGTATAATATTCTGCAAAAGAGTGAATTTCATTTATCCATACAATAAAATGGTCTATTTTCTTCAAATTTAGTCAAGCAGGAATATCATGAGGTCTTGAAATATTTGGGAAAGCATAAATTAAGAATGGGTTGAATGACATAGATTTGCTTTTTCCTTGCATTATTGTTATTTGGTGCATCTCTGGTGTTACAGGAAAACTGTATAAAACATGGACAATAAACAACACTCTATTATTCTTTAAGCTTTACTTGAGTAGTAGCAGAATCAATAAAATTGGAATGAGTGGAGAAACAGCATAACTATTTAACATTCTATGAATTGCTCATATGTGTTAAATTATTTAGTATTTAATGAAATGTGCATGTTAACAAGATAGGGTTATGTGGCTCTTTATTGAACGTGCTGCACCTAGGATGTTATTTTTACAGAGTAAATTTTATAATTTTGCTGCAATCTATTTTTTTCAAGGGCACTGATTTATACTACCAAGAATCCAATAAGTCCAGATTTGTATTCATAGTTTTATCTTGTTAAACACATGTGTCAGAAGCATTGTTTATACAGAGATACATTTGCTTTATATTTATATGTGAATTAAGTATTAAGAATTATTTACTTTTTGAAGATAATTCTTTTAAATCAGGAGTAACATACCCAGAAAATTAAAAGGTTGTAAAAATTCAGATTGAGACTTTATGTTAGCTTTGTTTGGTAAACATACAAAAATCATACTGAAAATGAATTCTATAAAATTAGTATTTTTGAAATAGAGCAGTAAATAGCAATTCACATGATGGTAATGAGACTTGTGAGAATCCATTGTGTGATGACCTAAATTTGATTTAGTGAAATTGCCCTAAAGTGAAATTTTATAGAAGGAATTTTGATATCTTGTCTTCATTTTCATATGAAATCAGAATTATAATCCTAAAAAAGGTATATTTTCTGTAGTTTGACAATAAAGTTAATTCAAAGTATCAGTGGGGAGAGTAAGCCACCAACATGATGTGCCCACTGGAAATTGCAATCATAGAATATTAAAGACCCAACTTTAAATGTTTTAATCCCCTCACTGTAGAGAGAAGGAAAGGGAAGGGTAATGACCAGTTTCATTAATGTTAAAAACTAAAAACATAAAATCTTCTAGTTGGGAGAATAAAAGTAAGCAAAAATACACAAGGCAAAAGATAGTATATGAGGTGGTAAGAAGTCTATGGAAAAACAATAAACTGAGGAAAGGGTAATAGATCTTGCCTTGAGAGATAAGTTTTTGCTTTAAATGAGGGTGGGCCTTTCTGAAGAGTCGCTATAAAGTAATGATTTATACGAGGTTAGGAAGCAAGCCACGGGTGTATCAGAAGGAAAATACTTTTAAGCAGAGGGAATTAAATGTACAATGATCATAATATGATGCAAATCCATGATTGTTATCTAAGCAGAGGAAATGATTCACCTTAACTTTCAAAAGGCTAATTTTGGCTGCTCTTTTGAGACGTAACTATAGGAAGACAATAGCAGAAGTAGAGTCAGAAAACTTTTATAAGTTATCATCAAAACTTGGATATCCAAGTCTAGAATTCAGAAGAGAAGTCTTCAAGGGAAATAACACGAAGACAACAACTATTGTAGAATATTTATAACCATGAAATTGCATGAGGTCCTCAGAAGAATAGAAAGTGTAGATAGTGTAGCAAAGAGGACTGAGAACTGAGCCTAGGGCACTGGGAGATACAGAACAATCAGTAAAGTTGACTATGAAGGAACATTCAAAGAGGAGAAGAGAGAAAATGTTGTACTGAAAATTAAGTGAAAAAGACATGAGTGACTACCTGTGTCAAATACTATTGGTAATTCAAATATTATGAGGCCTAAAACTTACTAGATTTAACAACCTAGAGATTTTTGTTGGCCTTTTCTAGAGCTGTTCCAGTAGAGTAGTAGGAAGACAGTGTGTATGTAGTGAGTTCAAGAAATGATTAGAGGAGTGGAATTAAAAATATAGACAACTCTTCAGAAGAGTTTTGAAATAAAGAAGATAGAAAAACTAGCTGGCAGTAGCTAGAGAAATATTTAAAGTCAAAAGGGTTTCTCTCTCTGTATATAATGTGTGACAAATTGGACCATATTTGTTTGCTTTTGCATAATACACAGCAAAAGGGGAAAATATATGATATAAGAGAAAAATGGGAGAAATGCTGGAGCAATGGCTTTGAGTGGGAGCTAGAAGAAAAGATCAAGGTTATTGATCCTCACAGCAATTTGTGAAAAGGGTAGTATTATTATCTCATTATAACAGTGAATCTGGGTGTTCAAGATGACGCTTAGACATTGACTTATTGTCTAGCCCTTCCCACAATACTTTTATCTTTATCTGTTGAAATCTATTGCCAAAATAGTAACATTAAATAGATGAGGATGATGATGAGGATGAAGACGATGAAGATGATCTTTCACTTTAGTCAGGGACTGAATAGGATCGAGAAGGCACAAATAATGGAGGTGATGGTAGAGTATTTATAGTCCACCTGGATTGTGCCCTCAGTAATTTGAAGGAAGGGTCAGAAGATAAGAAGCTAGAGGAATGGAGAAATCTGAATGAGAGTTGGGTCCAATGAGGAAGTGAGGTACAGAGATTAGGAGATATTCCTTATGCTTATTTTTCCCCAGAATCCAAGCCTACCCTTGAACACAGAGAACCGATAACATTGAAGACAATTAGTAAGCCAAAAAAACACTTACCATAATTGTAGAAGCCACTCTTTTTTTTTTTTTTTTTTTTTGATAAATGGGCCTCTTACTGTTGTGTCCTCTCCCGTCGCCGAGCACAGGCTCCAGACACACAGGCTCAGCGGCCATGGCTCACGGGCCCAGCCACTCCGCGGCATGCGGGATCTTTGCGGACTGGGGCACGAACCCGTGTCCCCTACATTGGCAGACGGACTCTCAACCACTGCGCCACCAGGGAAGCCCTAGAAGCCACTCTTAGAAGTGGCTATTTGTAGAAGATTTTTGGAGAGCCAATATTTTAAAAAATAAAAGCACAACGGAGGAAAAAAAAAACCCTGACAATTAGTCTTTGGTGGCACATTTGTAATTACAGTGTAAGTGCTTTTTGAATTGTGTCACATACAGCCCTGTAAAGTCCAAAATAAATAAATAAATAAAAGTAATATGAAGTTAATCAGTAGAAATCTCCTACCATTGTCCTAGTTTCCCAATCCTTGGTAAAGTATTTCTTCTAGTACAATGAACTATCATTTCGCCTAGGACATTTTATTTTGTTGTGTTGCCTATTTTATAATATTTGGCAGGCTTCAGTTTCCCCCTGTTATATCTAGCACCATTTCATCCAAGTTTGATAATACATGAAACCATGCTCATGATCTGAGAATATATTTATTATTTGTTTTATACATTTTTCTTCCAATCAATAAATATTTACTGATCATTCATGGTGACTCATATCCTTACTTAGGCATGAGGAATAAAATGATCTGAGTTTGAGTATAAAAGAAGCTACAATTGCTGAAGGCAGAGGGATCAGACAGATCAGACTGTGCAAAGACTGGGTGCAGAGGGAAGCATAACACATGGGGTGGTAGCTGGAAGGAACTGTACAGGTCCAGTTTCAAGTTACCTTTTAATAGGAAGTAATAGAACATGTTTAAAAAATCAAGGTGAAAATCCAGTTGAGAGGGAATAGTTAAATAAGCAAGGAAGAGAGGAGAGAAGTCAATTGTTAATTTTCCAGAGAAGGCTGAATGGGTCAGAATCCAAAGTGCACATGATGGTATGAGCTTTCGACAGTCAAGAAAAAGACCTTCTCCTAGCCAAATAGAAACAATGTACAAGAGGTTCCAATGTTTTTAGACTTGGATTGGAGAAAGCAGAAATTTGAATTCTTTCTGATTTTCTACAGGAAATAGATGAGTGTATCTTTTGGACAGATGGAGAAAATGAAACATCCGAGATTTGAGAGGACATGAGACTCTGTTTGCATAGGTGGGAAAAGTGAATGAGTCAGACAAATATGATAACATCACTGTTAGGTATCAAGAACTGATTTGAAATTGATGGTGTTGAATTTGTAGTGGGGCCAATCTTTCCTGTTGTTTTACCTATTCCAGTAATGCTTGACAGTTCACACATTTGGTAGAAATGAAAATGGTTTCAACATTTTCTAGAAGGTAATTTGCAAAAAAAATGTTTAAATGTCTCAAAAAACCACATACTAAATAACTAGGCAATATCAATCCCCAAAATATGTGGTGATAATGTAATTATTAATAGAAACAAAGTCATATATATAATGGTTAAACATGGTTTAATATTTTATTTTGGAAATAACACAAATATCTAAATTAATACATATTAAAAATAATTTTTATTATTTCCATGTATGAAATATTCTGTAAGCAATAAGATGAAGTCTTCTATTTCCTAATATTGAAAACTTTCCCTCATATTAGATATAGAAAAATAAATCATAGGATGTATATTACATGATATCATTTATTAGAAATGTATATAAAAATGCAAACAAAAATATTTAAGGTTATATCTCAGGGTATATTATTTATTCTTTAATGATAGAATTCAAGTCAAATATTGGACCTTTTATTTATCTGAAGTATGTTTTATTTCATCAGAAATTCTGTATATTTGTTTCATCCTATTGTTTTGTAAATCCATGTAATTTCATTAAGAATTTTCTCAATGAATTCCTCACTTATTAAAAAGTACTAGTAATATAGTTCAAAACCATAGTCAGCACATATGTGAAACTTAGTTCAAGGCTGTAAATGAACATTAATTAATTTCTTAGTTTAGAACAATCTCCACTTCTGAAGTAGCCTCTCTTTATTTGGAGAATGGATTTTTCTGTGATTTAGCCAAAAGGGAGTAACAGCCTCCTTATATGAGCCCTGTGTCCACATCCTCAGTCTTCTGGTCAAAGTGATTGATTCATTGATGATATACACATTATCCTAATCAGTCCTGCTAAAGTGACTCCCTAGAGTTTTCCAAACCAAAGACAAGGTAAGAAAGAATGTTTTACACAATTTACATTGTCACAAAGCTGTAAAAATATCACCCTCAAACTGCTAAGGAGTCTGTTTCATTTCTGAGAAAATTCTCTGGGAAAAATAAGCCAACACACTTGAGGGAGTCTAGTCCTTACACTTCAGAGTTTATTTTTTTATACAATTCTAACATTCTTGGGCTAGCCCAGGATTTTTCTAATGAATTTCCTTTTAGTTTGATGGAGGTTTGTAATATTAGAAATAGGATGATATTTTATTAATGAAGACCTAATACTATCTACCCAGAATTTAATATTTCATAGAAAAATTTTACTAAGCTATTTGTTATAGGTTCTATTTAAATCAAAATTATTTTTGGAAAGGTTATGGGATATGTGAGTTCTATGCCCACTATCCATTTTATTATGATGCATTTTTTTAAGTTGAAACGATAAAAAATTTGCCTATTTCCTATGTTTAATTGCAAAATCGAATTAATTATCAAATGCATTTTTAAAATGTATTGATACTTTTACACAATTCATTGTTAAGATAAAAATATATGAATGAATGAATAAATGCATGAATGAATGAATGAATTCTTAGTTCTACTTCCTAGAGATAATAATTATGAGGAAGAGAAGGATGAGGGAGAAGAGGAAGAGGAGGATAAATGTGAAAATTTTTCACAGCGTGATATATAAATGATAAAAATTTTTTTAATTGGGAAATATTTTATATAAAGTTGTATGCACTGTTTTTACTTAACATTATGTTGTGAGCCTCAAGAGTTCAAGAATAAGAATTGTTGTAAGTAAATTATATTTTCTCTATATGAAATTTAAATTCAAAAGAAACCCTAGAATCTTTAACCTTGATAACCTCTTTGAAACAGAATTATAACCTTTGATAACCTCTTTGAAAGTTGTACTTAGATTCTTGGTATTTGGAAGCCATAATTTCTCAATTGCTTTCTTCTCAATTTCTTTCTTAGGTTAAATTAAACATAGGATTCACATTAATGACTATCACTTATCAGGCATAATACATACACAGACACACACAGATACAATATAAAATTAGCTACCTAGCTTGAAAATTTAACAAAACTAGTATTTTAATTCCCATGGAGACAGGCATGTAATACTTTATTTTTGTGCTTTGTATAAGTTGAAATATATACTGTTTTAGTGTACAACTTGCTTGATAATTTTTAACTTGAATTATTCTAAATTATCCAATTATTCTATGGAAACAGCAGGTTTTTAAATTTATTCACAATATGATAGTATTTTATGTGCATTCAAATAATATTGATTAAGTTGATACAATCTGATTAGATTAAATATAATGAAGGAATATCTAAAGGAAAAAATAAAGCTCTATTTTAATTTAAGGACATATTTTATTCTTTCACTACACTTCTGATTTCAATTCACTTTTGGTTTACTTCTCTCTTTCTCTAACTCACTAAATTATTTCTCTATGAAAAGTAAAGAATCAAGTATGTTGTTTTCTCACCACTTCTGATTCAGTAGTAATATAGTAATCTGTATATTTTTCCCCCAACTAATCTTTTTCTTAATAGTCTAGTTTCTTATTTGACTTAGAATCCAGACAATTGCAGCAGTGATCAACTTAACTGTCTTTGGTTAAGAAACACAATCAAGACTGCTTCCTTACTTTCTTCTCTTCCTCAGTTATGGTGCATCACTGATCTCTTTCTGTTGACAACATTGCCCTGCTGTAGCACTACTTATTTCCCAGGGGACTCAAACCATCATAAAGAAAATTCTTAGTCTAGAGCACAAAAACATACTGAGTCAAGACTTAAAGATAATACATGATATTTAATCACAGCTGAGGAATTATAAACAGTTGAAATGAATCTTTAAAAAGAAGAAAAGTCAAAGAAACATTTTATTATTTTTAAAGGAAGAACTAAATAAATCTGTTTGGATGTCTGAATCGCAATTCTCTGCTAAACTACTTATGCTGTAAGTTATGCTATAACTTAGTGTAGGCTTGTATATCATTTTATTTAAATCATTTTAGTAGCCTCATATTATCTGTCTTGTCTTCAGTGTTTGTCCATCTTCCCATTTACAGCCAATTCATTCTGCAGTGTTAACAAATTAATCTAAAATTAACAAATAATATAAACAAAACTGTGTTCTCTCTCTTTACTGCTTAAACAAAAACACCACCATCACCAGCAACCAACAAATAAATAAAGAATAAACACAAAAATAGTCTCAGCTCCTTGGTTTGTTTTTCAAATACCTATAAATTCTCTCCCAAACCTACTTTTCAGCCAGCTTCAGAGCCACTCGCCAACACAAACACTACTGTCCAACCAATTTCATCATTCTACTCAAAGCAGTGACTTGCTTTCCTGCCTTTTAAGTCCTCATTGTGTGCATTGAAAATTTTACGTTCATTCAGGGTAAGCTCCAACATCAACAACCTTTTCGTACCTCCTTTTATTAATTAATGTGCCCTTGATTACTATATATTTTCTCCTTCCTCCTAAAGCACCTAGATATCACACCATCTCTTCTGACTGATCAGTTGATACTGAACATGCACGTCTTCTTTCTGAACTCAGAGATACTTGCATTCTGAGGTTACATGATAAAATTTTGTACTTGAAGATGATGTTTGTCATGCATATGTATTGTTATAAAGCCTTATTGAATGCCAGTTACCGCTTATTCTAGGAATCGGGCTAGGCTTTGGGTTAAAAATAAGAGAATTCTCCCTTGCAAGAAGTTAGAGGCAAGTAAAAACAAGGCAACTTATAATAATTTGAAAAGAATGCACTCATATACTGATGATGAGTATAGATATTGGTATGACCAATCTGAAGAGGAATTTGTTAAATTGTATCAAAAGCCTTGAAAATATATATAAAACGTGCTTCAGCAATTATACTTTTTACATTTTAGAGATAAGCAAGTTGATTACAAATAAAGTATTCTTAGCATAGTTTATATTGGAGAATTTTTCTAGGTAGTAAGCTGGGACAATTGTAAGCCTTAACCCCGTTTGCTTCCTATCTTCCAAGGATTATCATTCTTTGTTACCTAAAGTTTAAAATCGTGAATATATTTGTTTCATACAGCTTATCTCTCTTTGATAGTTGTTTCAAATAGTAGGGTAACTCTGGTCACTGTTTCTATATCTTGGCCAGGAATAGACTCTTGTCTATTACTTTCATTTTTCTTCTGTACATAATGATTCTTTTTATTCTTGTTGACTAAAATAAAGTTCTCTTTATATTTGGTTTTCAATCGTCTTACTGTGATGTGTCTTGGTATGTATTTCTTTATAATTGTCTTGCTTTGGATTCTCTGAGCTTCTTGGATCTGACTTTGTTGTTTTTTGTTAATTTGGGAGAAATCTTAGCTATTATCTTTCTTATATTTTTCTGCCTTACTCTCTATTTTCCTACTGAAACAAAAATTACATATATATTAGAAATTTGATATTGTCCTCTTAGGTTCTATGATTTGTTTGTTTGTTTTCTCTTTGATGTTCTCATTTTAGTTCCATTTGTATAGTTTCAATTGTACAGTTTCAGAGCATTCTTTGCTCTGGTGTGTCCAGGTAATTATAACTGCACTAAAGAAATTCTTCATTTCTGATACTGTGTTTTCAATTTTTAACATTTTAATTAGATTTTTTACAGTTTATTTTACTCTGATGAAATTTTATTTTTTTCCATTTATATGTCCATTTTTCTAAACTATTTTCTTTAATATATAAATATAGTTACTCCAAAGGGTTGATAGTTCCAACATCTGGGCTTATCTATTCCTACTTATACTGACTATTTTATCTTTTTATAATGGGTAGTTTATTACTGCTTATTTTATGTTTCATAGTTTTTTGATGACTTGTGTGCAAAAGAACTATATACACTGAGTTAAATATCATGTATGTTTTCACATGGGTGTGCCTCTTTTTTCAGGTCTCTGGGGCATTTGAATCAATCTAGACAGTAATTGATCTTGGTTTGAGGTTTACTGTTGCTATAACTATCTTAATTGAACTACAGACTTCAAATCCCTTCAGTGATTGACAGTCACTACCTCGTTTTTAATGTGCCACCTAAACTGCCAGATGGTTTTTCTCAGTATTCTTACTCCATGTGCATATTTCAGCAGGTCCTGCACTTCTGCTGCTTCACAGACCAAGTTGCTCAACAAGCACCTGTTCCTCCTCAGGGCAAAGCAGGGTCAGGTCAGTGGAACTCACCCCCCAGAAGCAGTCAGATTTTGCTTCCTATTAAACGTTCCCAGGGGCTGGAAGATTTCATCTCTATTCCCAGTTGATTTTCTTTTTAAACATCTTTATTGGAATATAGTTGCCTTATAATGGTGTGTTAGTTTCTGCTTTATAACAAAGTGAATCAGTTATACATAGACATATGTCCCCATATCTCTTTCCTCTTGCATCTCCCTCCCTCCCACCTTCCCTATCCCACCCCTCTAGGTGGTCACAAGGCACCGAGCTGATCTCCCTGTGCTATGCAGCTGCTTCCCACTAGCTATCTAGTTTACATTTGGTAGTGTATATATGTCCATGCCACTCTCTCACTTTGTCCCAGTTTACCCTTCCCCCTCCCCAAATCCTCAAGTCCATTCTCTAGTAGGTCTGCGTCTTTATTCCTGTCTCACCCCTAGGTTCCCTGTTGATTACTACTCTGTATTTATGCAGGGCCTGGAGCACAAATGGGCCTTGCTTAGCACTTCTGTTCCAGTCTCAGAACTTAGCAGGCCCTGAATGTCTGTATCAACAAGGGGGCTGTCCCAGCCACCTCTCCTGCTCCCAGTCTTTCTCATGAGCACTTGGTGGATGCCCACTATGAAGGGCTAATTATTAGTAATTGAGGACCCCTCTTGTATCTAGGGTTTCTACCAGTTCAAGACTCTCATGTCAGCCTACACACTTGGCCTCTAAAAATTCACTTAATTTTCAGGTGTCTTCTTCTTATGTACTTTTATGACTGCTACCTCCTTCTTCTATGACCTGCCAAAGTTAAAATAGTTGATATGTTTCCACTGTCCTCAGAGTAGCTGATCATCACCCTTTGGAATTCAGTTTACCTGCTGCCTTGCGATCTCAGTGTTTCTCATGAGTTCAAAAATGTATAATTTTGTATATTGCCTGGATTTCTCTCATTGTTAGTTAAGGTGAGAGTGACCTTGTTGTGTAGTTTTCCACATTCTAAGCTAAAGCAAAAGTCATACATATCTAGGAACTATTGACTAGAGCCTGAACAATGTAACTTTTACATTATTGAGTGCTGGATATTGCCTCCCTTTAAAGAAAATAAGAGGTTTTTTTAGTTAGGTAGTTACCAGACTTCTCAATTATCTGGATCCTTTTGAAGCTCCTCTTAAGCTCTGTTACTTGAGTTAAAAACAGGCTGCAAGGGCTTCCCTGGTGGTGCAATGGTTGAGAGTCCGCCTGTGGATGCAGGGGACACGGGTTCGTGCCCTGGTCCGGGAGGATCCCACATGCCGCAGAGCTGCTGGGCCCGTGAGCCATGGCCACTGGGCCTGTGTGTCCGGAGCCTGTGCTCCGCAACGGGAGAGGCCACAACAGTGAGAGGCCCGCGTACCGCAAAAGAAACCAAAACAAACAAACCAAAAAAAACAGGCTGCAAGCCAGGAATAATTCAAGTTTACTAAGGCAAAGTCTTTATTGTGTGTCCACTAAATGCACCAGGCGTTCAGGGAGGATTCTCCACCCTGACTAGTCATAACTAGAATGTCTCTCAGCCTAGTATGAGCTGTGAGAATTGTTCAGCTTGTATCTCTGAAGTCATTCTTTGCCTATGCTAATGGGGTTTCATCCTACTTACGTGCAACTCAGTATTGGACGACAGATGCAAGGAGAAATTCAACTAGTTTTTAGAGATATTCTTTCTGTATACCTTCCTCCTCTCTGTCACTCTAACTGTGAAACTACAGGTGTATCTGCTTTCTCAGTCTCTGTCTCAATTCCGTGAGGCTGCTATCCTGTACTGTTATCTAGAGACTACCTCCTGGCAGAAAGCCAATGAAATTGTAGGGCTCACCAGGGATCATAAGTGGATCTATTTCTCTAAGGGATTATAGTCATGTGTTTCCTATTGTTTGAAGACTGGGATAAGTTGGCTTTTTTAAAGTGTATTTTTCCAGTTTTATAGTTGTTTATAGAGGGGCATATGAATGGTACTAATAACTCCATCATGTCAACAAGTAGAAGACTTTTAAACGTTGTTATGCATAAAAATTTGCCCACTCTGTTGAAATTTTCTCAAGAGAATATGTAAATGTTTTGAGAGCCTGTTTGACCTTGTGGGTCAGCCTAGACTTCAAAATCAGTCTCACATATTCTGATGAAGTGACTATTACACATGCTTTAGTTTAATGGGAATCTCCTCAAATTCAGATAAAGTATGAATTGGCAAATGAAAGTCATGTTATGTAGATTTTTATTTCAGAAACATTAAATGTGTTTTGCTTAATTTTTAGATTTGTAAATGCTGCCACTTTATTTTCTAAAGGTTATACAACTCTTTATTATTTATAACTTTTAATTTTTTTTTCCATATAGCAATGCAAAATTCTTTTGGTATTTGTCTTTTGGGATTGGCCTACAAAGATGAATATATTTTCTCTACTTCATAATGCTATATAACTATTAGTTTTGCATGAAAATGTAATGGCATAAAGCCACTCATCATTTAAAAAGTAAAGTCTGGCTCATGCAGGAAATGCACTTACCATATTAAAATGTCCTTTAAGGCATTACTTAATCAAAATAATTGAACATATGGAGAAACAAATCGTAGCACTTTAATTTAATTGTTACAGAAAATACTATATGAACTGCTGATCCTTTGAGAAATTCATAACAAGAGAAAATATTGCCTCTTCATAAAAGCACCGGCAACTTCCTATTGAGTTGGGAAAGGCAGTATACACACCTATCAAACAAGCATCAATTTATTGGATCATTACATAAAAGTCAATAGTTATTGGAAGAGAGTGGTACTTTATCCATTTCAATCTGAAGCAAGCCATAGTATAACAAATTAAAAAGAAAAAATTAGGTAATTGATATCTAGTAAAAATTTTTAAAAGTTCCATATTTTAGAATATAGCTATTCAATAAACTAAAGTATGAAGTCAATATATCTCTTATAAATTAGATTAGTATAGCATGACCATATGGATACCATAAAGACTGAAATGTATTCTTTCACTCTGAAGACAAGTTTGTTTAAAAGTTTCATTAGTGCCTGTATGGATGTGGGTATGTTTTTTATTTAATGCAAATGGATACTTTTCACAAATTTTATTATTTTCTTCATATCATAAACTAAACACAAGTGACCACAAGTAATGTGTTATAAATTCCCACAGGTCATTTAGCATTTCTTCATTCAGTATCCTGAGTAAAATTTTGAATGGAATAGAACTCTACACTATGAAAGATGTGAATTTTTTCCAAATAGGTTTTGCTACATAACACAAAATTTATATTAAAACTCTATTCTTAACATAATAATACGTGATTCTCTGTGTTCCAGAATAAATTATAATGTGGGAGATTCAATTTTTTTAAAATTCTGTTATTGATTTTGTGATTTAGAAAGGAACAAAGGAGAAAAGGATAAGAAAATGGCAGTGCAATTTCTCAGTTAGGAATTTTGACAACTATCTACTGCCAGCTGCCAGTAATAGTCTTATTATCCTCAGGTTATCCAATTATAAATGTCTGCCTCACCTTTCACTGGCATTATGTAAGTATGTAAGTATGTAAGTATTATGTAAGTATGCATGACTAATGCACAGGGATATAGGGTCACAATTTGTTTTTTACAAAACAATTTGTTTTTTACATAGCCCATGCTATGAGACTGTCCCTAGCAACCTAGTATTTCCACCAAAAATATTTGGATTATAATTTTTCTATTTAAAAGTTCACCCAAGTATAGCAATCAAATTGGTCAAAGAAACCTCAATGGAAAGATTTTTTAAAGGTCATGAATTTTATGATTTGAATCTAGTCTCAGAGCTTTGTACCCAAGAAATAATTTTGAGAAAAAGGTCTTTAATAAATATTAGACACAGCCAGTATATTCAATCTAGACTAAAACAAATCATTAGATATGTTTTTCTTTTTACATATTTCTGTAAACATTATTTACTGATGAACTGATGGAGTTAATAACTGAGAGTATATTTCCTTAATGCCCATAAACAAAGTTTTGTTAAATTAACAACCCACAATTAACGAACAATTCTAATCTGCTAAAATTTACATGCAATGCCCCATTTATTGGTCTCAACCAGCCTATTGGTTATGTATTATTATCATAATCATTATTATTAATACTATTGTTAATTTTTTTATTTTTCAGTATGCGGGCCTCTCACTGTTGTGGCCTCTCCCATTGCGGAGCACAGGCTCCGGACGTGCAGGCTCAGCGGCCATGGCTCATGGGCCCAGCCGCTCACCAATCATATAATATGATTGGTGAATCATATTATATTTTATTATGACATTGTTGTAAAATTCTAGTTTATGAATTGGAGTTCATTACTGTGGCAATTTCAGTGTCCTTTCTAAGTGTCCTTTATCTCTTCACAAAATGTGTACACAATACTGGACTTTCATTTGATCTCACTGTTCATATTTTATTCTCTTTTAAACTGCCTTACTTACATAAATCATTCTCCTTAGATTGGATATTAGTAATTTCGTATAAGACAGGAACCATTTGATAAGCAATTCAATCTTGTTGTTGCAAGGTTAAAAAAAGCAGGTGTCTTAGAAGTCTGTCTGAACTAACTTAAATGATCTCATTTCAAGTGTGACCCAATCAAGGCTCTTCTATGCTACTAGGTATCAAAATTCCAATGCTTAATATTTGTTCAGAAAATATAAATATTACTGTTTTCTTCGGTTCTTGCAGTCAAATGTGTATCTATTATCCTTGGTACCTCTACCTATTGGTGTAAACTGGCATGCTTTAATGAAAAAGATAAAAATTCTAAACACAGAGTAGCTACAACATTATAAAAAGGTAAAAGTATAGAATATATTTACAACAAATATAGAAATAAGAGGAAAACTTGGTAACAATAATTACAAAGTTTGAAGTCAAAAAGTAATTGACTTGGGCTTCCCTGTCAATTGAGTAACAATAATTATAAAGTTTGAAGTCAAAAAGTAATTGACTTAAGCTAAAATACTTTTTAATAGTTTGATGATATTGTACAATTATTAATACTTTTTAAAGCAATTCTTGGGAATTCCCTGGCAGTCCAGTGGTTAGGACTCCACACTACCACTGCTGAAGGCCCAGGTTCAATCCCTGGTCGGGGAACTACATTCCCACAAGCTGTGTAGAGTGGCCAAATAAATAAAACTATCTTAAAAAATAACAATAAAATAAAGCAATTCTTTCTTCATCTGTAAAATAGGTCTAATAGTAGCTACCATATAGGCCTTGTTTAGCAAGAAACACCTGCTTACCCCTCCAGGGAAGAAACTCCATTGCATAGAGGAATACAAAGGGCATGACAATGCCTGCTACCAGGAGCAGCAGTCCAAGGATATCAACACACTACAAGTGTCAGAGTCGACAAGAAAGACATAAATACAGACACTAGAAAGCATAACACTTTACTCACATAAAGAAGGGACAGAGCAAGATCAGCTTCAATAGTGAGTGTCAGTAGCCCATGGTCAGTGGGTCTCACCCAGCAACTGACAGAGAGATGGTCTGCATGTACCTCTCATGTGCTGGAGGCAAAGGATGTTTCCCCTCCTCTCTGGGAACAGATATAGCAGTGGAGTTGGCCAGGTATCATGTGATGCACTTACCTTAAGCAGAACAAAGAAGTATACATCAAAGCCAGAACTGGAAAAGATATTCTTAAACAAGGGTATGTGATTTGTACAAGCTGTGAGGGCTCCTTACCTCCATGTAAAAAATGTTCCAGGCTTAAGACAGCTCTTACACAACCATACAAGGGTGGGCAGGCTGTGCAAGTCTGCTTTTTCCAATAGGCTTCATTTGAATATTAATTAAAATAATGTATGGGATAGTTAAAATATGATAATAAATGGATAAATATATCATACTCCTGAATATGAAAAAAATATATGTTGTACACATGCTTGAATTAATTTATAGTTCATGGAATTTAAAATAAAATACTAGTAGGATTTCTTTTTTAACTTGGAAAAATGCTCTTAAAATTATATTACTAAAAAAAATACCAAAGATATTATAACATATTTCTAAAAGAAGAAAAAATAAAGACTGGTCATGACAAAACATCAGTAATAGCTTAAGAATAATGAAAACAATTAAATGAATCAATTTCTGCAGGAATGAAATATGTATGAATAAAAAAGACAGCATCAAATACTACTAAGAGAATAGAAGTATCATTCAATGAATAACTATTTAGTCAATTTAAAACCTGATTTCATACATTATATCAAAGTAAATTTGAGATTTATCAGTTAGTCTAGTGAAAGTTTTTAAAAGATTTAAAACTTTAAAAATTGAATTAGACATATCAAATTTAGTAGGTGGGCATAACATTATAATCTAAAACCTTTTGAATATCAATAATATAAATAAAATGTTTTAAATGGGAAAAAGTAGATATTGTATACAACCAAAATTTATTCAAATTAGCTCTATCCTGACAAGTATATATGAGAAACAAAGAGAAATATCAAATGAATAGAAAATGAAGTAAAAACAATCTGTAGCACAAAGACAGAAAAGAATAACCCACAATAAAGAGCAGAATACAGTTGACTTTTGAACAACATGGGTGTGAAGTGCAAGGGTCTACTCACCAGTGGATTTTTTTCAGTAAACATAGTACTATGTTTATGACCCACAATAGGTGGAATCCATGCATACTGAATGGGCTGATAAGAGAGCTGATTATGGGGCTTGAACAACTAGCGATTTTGGCAAACCGGGTGGGTCCTGAAACAAATCCCCAGCAGATACTGAGGGACAACTTTATTAAAATTTGAAAATTATTTAACTTGAAAATTAATAAGTGTAACTAATATTGAGTGCTTTATTAATGCTTAGTTTAATGCAAATGACTTAGCAGGATTGATCTTGTTTAATTATCAGAAAAACATAGTATGTTATTTTCTACTGTTTAAGAAAACAACATCTCAAAAAAGAATATAGTGAATCTATGGTCATTGTAAATTAACCTTGCAAGAAATAATGCTAAACACAGAATCAACTACTGAAAGTGTTGTTTTTCATGGAGCTAAGTTTTCACGGTATATCTTTGTGGTAAAGAGCATGAGCTCTGATGTCTGATTGCCTGATATTGTATCTGAGTTTGCCGTACATTTGTTCTATGATCACAAGAGATATAACCTCTCTGTGTCTCTGTCCTCATATCAATTAAGTGGGAACAGTAAGACTATCTACCTTGTAGGGTTCATGTGATAATAAATAAATCAAAACACATGAAGTTCTAACACCATGCCAGGCATGACATAAGTCCCAACTAGTTCTTTCCTGTGTGTAAAACAGAGAAAAAACTAAAATACGAATGGCACACATATATGTAACAGAAACATTATTAATTTTATAATTAAGGCACATACATATATAAATGTATACAATTAAAATTTATACATGCAACTATATACTAAATAATTTACTTTAGTTCAAGAAATTAAAACTATTTCACCAAGTTGTAGTTAATTTCTTATTTATATATTTGAAAGAAAAAAGAAAAACAATTAGGAACTTACATCACAGTCCTCAAAAAAAGTCATTGATAAAAATTTTGTTTTTAAAATACTCTGGTTACTTTTTGTTAATTCTGTTGTATAACTCAGAAGCTCTGATTATCCAACTGGGCATCCAATAATACAATTCAATTGAATTCTGACACCAATTCCTGAAGTTAATGTCAGACTCCATGGTAAAGAGTTCATGGACTGTAAGAATTAACATTGTTAAAATATCCATACTACCCAAAATAATCTACAGATTCAACATAATCACTATCAAAATTCCAATGGCATTCTTCACAGAAGCAGAAAAAATGATCCTAAAATTTCTATGAAACCACAAAAGACCCTCAATAACCAAAGCAATCTTGAGAAAGAGCAAAGGAAGAGGCATTTCACCTTCTGAATTCAAACTATATTACAAAGCTCTAGTAATCAAAACAGTATGGTACTGGTAAAAAACAGGCACACAGACCAATGACACAAGATCAAGAGCCCAGAAATAAACCCACATATATAGTCAACTGATATTTGACAAAGGAGTCAAGAATATACAATGCAGAAAGGATAATCTCTTCAGTAAATGATATTGGGAAAACTGAATAACCACATGCAAAAGAATGAAATGACACCTATCTTACACCACTCACAAAAATTAACTTGAAGTGGATTAAAACTTAAAGATAAGACCTGAACCCATAAAACTCATGGAAGAAGACACAGGGAAAAAGTTCCTTGACATTGGGCTTCACAGTGGCTTTTTGATTTGACACCAAAAGAACAAGCAACAAATGCAAAAATAAGTGGGACTACATCAAGCTAAGAGGCTTCTGTACAACAAGAGAAACAATCAATAAAATGAAAAGGAAACCTACAGAATGGGAGCTGACATTGGCAAGCTATATATCTGATGTGGGATTAATGTCCAAAATATACTAGAAACTCAATAGTAAATAAAATAAAATAAAATAAAAATAACCCAATTTTTTAAAATGGGCAAATGAACTGAATAAACACTTCCAAAAATGATATACAAATGGTCAACAGGTATATAAAAAAATGCTGAATATCACTAATCATTAGGGAAATGAAAAGCAAAACTGCAATGAAATATCACCTCACACATGTTGGAATGACTGTTATCAAAAAGATAAGCAATAACAAGGGATGAAGAGTATTTGGAGAAAATGGAATGCTTGTACACACAATTGATGAGAATATAAATTTGTACAGTCACTAAGAAAAGCTATGAAGATTCCTCAAAAAACACCCCAAGAAACAATAGAACACCATGTGATCCAGCAATCCCACCTCTGAGTATACATCCTAAGGAAATGAGATCAGTGTCTCAAAAAGATATCTGCACTCCCATGTTCATAGCAACATTATTCACAATAGCCAAGATATGGAAACAACTTAGTTGCCCACTGATGGATGAATGGATAAGAAAATGTGGTGTGTATATAGCAGAATGCTATTGAGCAATTTAAAAAAAAAAAAAGGAATCCTGTCATTTACAAAAACATGGATGAACCTGGAGGATATTGTTCTAAGTGAAATAAGCCAGACATAGAAAAATAGTGCATTGATTAACTTATATGTGAAATTTGAAAAAGTTTAACTCCTAGAAAGAGATTAGACTGGTGGTTGTCAGGGACTGGGAGAAAAGGAGAAGATAGGGAGCTCTTGGTCATAGGGTAAATCTTTCAGTTATAAGATGAATAATTTCTGGGAATCTGATGTATAGCATGGACACTATAATTAATAATACTTTAAATTTGCTAACAGAGTAGATCTTATATGTTCTCAACACATGCAAACACACACACAGAGATCCTGGAAATGAAAATTAGCTTGATTGTGGCCATCATTTTATAATCTATACATATATCAAACTATCACATTGTATACCTTTAATAAACTCAATTTTTATTTGAAAATTATACCTTGGTAAAACTGAAAAAAGATCAAGGAGGGAAAATAAGATATTTATTCTTACTCTGTATAGTCAACATTTGACTGGAGTTACTAGTCAGTAAAATCATACAAAAAGAAAGAAACTAAAGGGAAAAAAAGGAAACAGGAAGGGAAGAAGAGGGGATGGAATGAAAACAACATAAAACCAAACAAGTATATATATGGGAAGGAAAAATATAAAAATTAGTTTATTTGTAAAAGATACCTTCAACTACCTTAAAAATCTTTAAACATGTTCAAAATTGCTTTAGAAATAACTGAATTATCAAGATCACAAGATGCAAGATCGATATACAAAATTCAAGTATAGTTTAATACAGCTCAGAAAAGAAATTAAAAATTTAAGTTTACCTTTCCACTAAGACCAGGAACAAGACAAGGTTGCCCACTCTCACCACTATTATTCAACATAGTTTTGGAAGTTTTAGCCACAGCAATCAGAGAAGAAAAAGAAATAAAAGGAATCCAAATTGGAAAAGAAGAAGTAAAGCTGTCACTGTTTGCAGATGACATGATACTCTACATAGAGGATCCTAAAGATGCTAACAGAAAACTACTAGAGCTAATCAATGAATTTGGTAAGGTAGCAGGAGACAAAATTAATGCACAGAAATCTCTGGTATTCCTATACAATAATGATGAAAAATCTGAAAGTGAAATTAAGAAAACACTCCCATTTACCATTGCAACAAAAAGAATAAAATATCTAGGAATAAACCCACCTAAGGAGACAAAAGCCCTGTATGCAGAAAATTATAAGACTCTGATGAAAGAAATTAAAGATGATACAAATAGATGGAGAAATATACCATGTTCTTGGATTGGAAGAATCAACATTGTGAAAATGACTCTACTACCCAAAGCAATCTACAGATTCAATGCAATCCCTATCAAACTACCACTAGCATTTTTCACAGAACTAGAACAAAAAATTTCACAATTTGTATGGAGAAACAAAAGACCCCGAATAGCCAAAGCAATCTTGAGAAAGAAAAATGGAGCTGGAGGAATCAGGCTCCCTGACTTCAGACTATACTACAAAGCTACAGTAATCAAGACAGTATGGTGCTGGCACAAAAACAGAAATATAGATCAATGGAACAGGATAGAAAGCCCAGAGATAAACTCACGCACATATGGTCACCTTATCTTTGATAAAGGAGGCAAGAATATACAGTGGAGAAAAGAAAGCCTCTTCAATAAGTGGTGCTGGGAAAACTGGACAGGTACATGTAAAAGTATGAAATTAGAACACTCCCTAACACCATACACAAAAATAAACTCGAAATGGATTAAATACCTAAATTTAAGGCCAGACACTATCAAACTCTTAGAGGAAAACATAGGCAGAACACTCCGTGACATAAATCACAGCAAGATCCTTTTTGACCCACCTCCTAGAGAAATGGAAATAAAAACAAAATTAAACAAATGGGACCAAATGAAACTTAAAATGTTTTGCACAGCAAAGGAAATCTTAAACAAGACCAAAAGAGAGCCCTCAGAATGGGAGAACATATTTGCAAATGAAGCAACTGACAAAGGATTAATCTCCAAAATTTACAAGCAGCTCATGCAGCTCAATAACATAAAAACAAACAATCCAGTCCAAAAATGGGCAGAAGAGCTAAATAGACATTTCTCCAAAGAAGATATACAGACTGTCAACAAACACATGAAAGAGTGTTCAACATCATTAATCATTAGAGAAATGCAAATCAAAACTACAATGAGATATCATCTCACATCAATCAGAATGGCCATCATCAAAAAATCTAGAAACAATAAATGCTGGAGAGGGTGTGGAGAAAAGGGAACCCTCTTGCACTGCTCGTGGGAATGTAAATTGATACAGCCACTGTGGAGAACAGTATGGAGGTTCCTTAGAAAACTAAAAATAGAACTACCATACGACCTAGCAATCCCACTACTGGGCATATACCCTGAGAAAACCATAATTCAAAAAGAGTCATGTACCAAAATGTTCATTGCAGCTCTATTTACAATAGCTAGGACATGGAAGCAACCTAAGTGTCAATCATCGGATGAATGGATAAAGAAGATGTGGTACATATATACAATGGAATATTACTCCGCTATAAAAAGAAACGAAATTGAGATATTTGTAGTGAGGTGGATGGACCTAGAGTCTGTCATAGAGAGTGAAGTAAGTCAGAAATAGACAAACAAATACCATATGCTAACACATATATATGGAATCTAAGAAAAAGAAAAGGTCATGAAGAACCTAGGAGTAAGACGGGAATAAAGACACAGACCTAGTAGAGAATGGACTTGAGGATATGGGGAGGGGGAAGGGTAAGCTGTGACAAAGTGAGAGAGTGGCATGGACATATATACACTACCAAACGTAAAATAGATAGCTAGTGGGAAGCAGCCACATAGCACAGGGAGATCAACTCGGTGGTTTGTGACCACCTAGAGGGGTGGGATAGGGAGGGTGGTAGGGAGGGAGATGCAAGAGGGAAGAGATATGGGAACATATGTATATGTATAACTCATTCACTTTGTTATAAAGCAGAAACTAACACACCATTGTAAAGCAATTATACTCCAATAAAGATGTTAAAAAAAAATTAAGTTCAAAAGTATAATTTAAAATTAGCATTAAAATATGTGGCCTTAAATTTAACAAACTATTTACAAGCACTGTACATTGAAAGTTACAAAGCATTGTCTAGATTAATTAAGAAAGGCCTTGGTAAATGTGTAAATGTCTTTTCATAGATCAGAAAACAAAAAGATAAAAATGTCACCTGTTAAATTCATCTATACATTCAGTGTAATCCCAGTCAAAATACTTTGTCAAAATTAACAAACTTTTTCTAAAATTCATAATGTGTATTTATTCTGATGCCCATATATATTATATATAGATAGATAGATAGATAGACAGGTATAGATATATATATATAGATATATAGACATCAGAATATATAGTTACCTACCTCTGGGAATACTGTAGATTTGCTGGAAAGGGGCAAAAGGGACATTCTGGGGTGATATAAATATTTTATATGTTAAATGTGGTATGTTTACATGATAGCTGGATACTAACAATATTCATAGGATTAATTAAATTGTATTTTGTGGGAAAAATGAAGAATAACATTTAAAATCTAATTAAAATAAAAATGCATTTTCTTCCATCTGATGTATAGCTCTAATATCAAAAAACATTATTTCAGCTAGGTATTAATAAGTAAGATAAAAATGTATAATAAATGATATTTTTAAAAAAACGATTCAAAGCAAATGATTTTGTTTGCATTTGACAGTGGTAGAATGATCAATGTTACATTACAATTTCTGCTCGTACATTTGTCTTCGTTGGTAAAATGAGGACTGTCAGAGATTGAGAGTCAAGCTCATAGCAAATTTAATGTGACTTGCTTTATCTCTGCTCTTAGCAGTGTTTTACGAGATGAAATATTAAATGTACAGAGCACATGTAGATTTTCCTTGTTAATAATAAAACGTTTGTAATTCCTTGTTTGCTTTTTTTAATGTTGACAAGATCATGAAGTAGACACAACCTGAGAAAAGGGAACTATAGTCTCAACAATAAAGTCATAGATGACTTCTTTTAATCACAGTAGCTTTGAATTATCTTGAAACTTAAATTAGAGTTGTGAGTTATCAATTATCATTAAAACAGAGAGATAGCTATTATGAGTCCAAAAATATAATATTATGAAATATTACAAAACACATTCAAATTGTGCAAATGTTATTGTATTTCCTTTAATCACTGAGAAAGCATACAATTACACATAATGATAAATTTAGTGTAATTTATAAAAGTAAAAAAAATTTTGCAATATTTTCTGCAATAATTATACTTATCCATATATTACCAATTCATTACATTGTTTGGTCTAATATATACATGATCATGATTTATCTCTGAACCTCAGTATTGTTTAAATTTTTAAAAAATACTGCCCATTGCTACTGCCTTTGTAGAGGTTTTGCTAAAATAAATTTTATTTTAAAAATCAAAGAACTATAATGACTTAAGAACATTTGTTTCATTTGACATTCTTTTCAATAGAACTTATGTGAAAGACATGTTTATAACATAATTAGTATTTTTCATAAAATAAAGACATCTGTATATGTATATACTATGGAATAAAAAATAATTATTAATTATTAATGCCTTTATTTTGTGACTCACTAAAATATAATTGTCTGTTAAATGGACAGTAATCCAAAATAATGATTAAATTTAGTTATCGCTATTATTTTACCAACTTTCAGTTATATGAAAATGAGTATGTGATTGAGTATATTTGAAAAAGAGTAGATACATGTATATGTAATAACTTAATCAGTTTGCTGTATACCTGAAATTAACATATCATTGTTAATCAACTATACACCAATATAAAAAATTTAAAAATAAAAATGTCTTACAATGGAATAAGAGTCTGATAAATAAAGAACTAAAAATCGATCATCTTGTCAATAACTGTAAATAAAATTTGTTCAAAATTATAAAAACCAAAATAAAATAAAATATATGCTGAAAGCTTATCATATTTGGCAAATAAACCAAGCCAAATAAACTTAGATTTAAGAAATTCAGAAAATTCCAAACAGGATACCTCAAAGAAATATATACCCAGAGCATCATAATCAAAAAGACAAAGATAAAAGACAAAGAAAAATTATTGAAAGCCGTTATAAAACCACAATATACTACTTATGGGGGAATGATTATTTGAATGACTGCATTTTTTATCAGAACCCATGAAGGCCAAAAGTAACATTCTTATATATTCAAATGAAAATAAACTTATCCAGAATGTTATATTTAGTAAAAATACCTTTCAGGAATGAGGCTGAATAAAAGAATAAGATAAAAAGTAAGAAAATTCTATGGCAGCAGATGTGCGCTAAAGGAATTGCTGAAATAAATTCTTCAAAAATGAAAACAAAACCAGAAGGAAACTTGGCACACTAAATATGAAGAAAGGGCAAATGAAATGGTATATATCTGGCTAAATCTGATAAGGTGTTCCTTTCTCTTGATGGCTTTGAAGTATGTTTGTTGATTAAAAATAGATTTAAAAATATTTGATGGGTTTGTCAATATACAAGGATGTAATACATAAAGCAACTGCAACATTAAGTGGTGTAAAGAGATCTATATGATGGTAATGTTTCCACACTCCATTTCAAGCATTAAAATGTTGATTCTAAGTAGACAGAGGTAAATTAAGTATGTAGGCTGTGATCTATTGATAAACTACAAAAACCAAGCAACAATATATAAAAATATGAACAAAAAGATAATAAAAACATAATATATTAATTACAGTGAAATGCTAAAAATGTTCATATACTGAAAAGATGACAGGAAAGGGAAAAAGAAAACTGAAAAAGAGAGAAGAAACTGGAAGTGAAAAATATAATGGTAAACATAAATCAAAAGATATTAATAATATAATAATCATAAATGGTTTAAACATATTAAAGTGAGAAAATGACAGACTGGATTTTAAAAAAGATCCAAATACATGCTATTTAAGGAAATTCACTTCAAATATAATGCTATAGGTAAGAAAAAAGTAAAAGGATGGGAAGTCCTATACCATGCAAACACCAATTAAAAAAAAAAAAAGGCTGAATTAGCTACATAAATGTCAGACAAAAAGACTTGAGAGCAAAGTAAATCACAAATGAAAAAGAAGGTAATTGAATAATGATATAGTGATATCTTTGATATAATTATGTTTTTTAAGATCAATATATTAACACACTGCTAGTAAGATGGACAAAGGAAAAATGAGAGAAGACAGTAACTAGCAATATCAGGAATGAAGGAGAAAATATTGCTACCAATATTTCAGACATTAAAACCTAACTTCCCTGGTGGCGCAGTGGTTGAGAGTCCGCCTGCCGATGCGGGGGACACGGGTTTGTGCCCTGGTCCGGGAAGATCCCACATGCCGCGGAGCGGCTGGGCCCGTAAGCCATGGCCGCTGAGCCTGCGCATCCGGAGCCTGTGCTCCGCAACGGGAGAGGCCACAACAGTGAGAGGCCCACGTACCACAAAACAAACAAACAAACAAAAAACCTAACTTTATATAAGTTTTAGTAGATTTGCTTTTTGAGAAGTTTCACTATTTCTACTAATTTTAAAAATTTCTTTCATGTTTTCATTTACAATTCTTTTTAATGTCTGAAATGTTGATAGTGATATTTTCAAATCATTACATTGTACACCTTAATTTTACACAAGATTATAATGTATCTCAATTAAGCTGAGAAAAAAAGCGATAACTGAAAGAGTTCTATAACTTTTAAATAAATTTATTTTGTAGTTAAAAATATTTTTTCAAATATTAAGTCTACAACTCCAAAAGCACAATCCATGAAAGAAATAATGGAAAGCAAGATTAAATTAAAATTAAAAACTTCTCCTCTGTGAAAGACAATATCAAGAGAATAAGAAAACCAGCCACAGGCTTAAAAAAATATTTGCAAAAGACATGTTTGATATAGAACAGTTATCTTAAATATCCAAATAAGTCTTAAAACTCAACCATAAGAAAATAAACAACTTGATTAAAAAATGGGCCAAAAACCTTAATAATATCTCACCAAAGAAGATATACAGATGGCAAATAAGCATATGAAAAGATGTTCCACATCATATGTCATCATGGAAATGCAAATTAAAACAACGAGATACTATTACACACTTATTAGCATGGCCAGAATCTGGAATACTGACAACACCAAATGCCGACAAGATGGTGGACAACAGAAATTCTTATGCATTGCCAGTGGGAATGCAAAATGGTACAGCCATTTGGTAGGTTGTTTGGTAGATAGTTTGACAGTTTCCTAGAAAACAGTACATACTTTTACCATACAATCCAGCAATTGCTTTCCTTGATATTGCATTCCTTGGAGTTGAAAACTTATATTCATAAGAAAACCTGCATATGGATGTTTAGAGCAGCTTTATTCAGAATTTTCAAAACTTGAAAGCAACCAAAAGGTCCTTGTAAACTGGTTCATCCAGACAATAGAATAATATTCAGAACTGAAGAGAAATAAGTTATCAAGCCACAAAAAGACAAGGAGGAAACTTAAATACATATTACTAAGCAAAATAAACCAATCTGAAAAGGCTATACACTGTATGATTCCAATTATATGACATTCTGGAAAAGGTAAAAATATGGAGTTTGTAAAAAAATCAGCGGTTGCCAGGGGTTGGGAGTAGGAGATAAGTAGACAGATCCCAGAGGACTTTCAGGGCACTGAAAACACTCTGTATGATACCATAATGATGGACATATATCATTATACATTTGTCCAACTCCATAGCATGCACAAAACCAAGAGTTAATCCTAACATAAACTATGGACTCTGAGTGATTGTGACCTGTCAACATAGAATTATTAATTTTAACAAATGTACCCCTCTGGTGGGGGATGTTGAAAATGGGAGAGTTGCTATGTATGTGTGGGGACAGGGGGTAAATGGGAAATCTTTGTATTTTCCCTTCAATTTGGTTGTGAACCTAAAATTGCTCTAAAAAAAAAAAATTAAAAAATTAAAAAAAAATTAAGGCCTGGAAATATTCCGTGATGAATTATATGAAATAGTTAAAGTCAACACTGATTTTACACCATTTCTTTTGGAAAACAAAAAGGAGCAAACACTTTCCAACTCACTTTCTGAAGCTGGCCTTACACTGACATCAAAACCAAAACAAAAAAAGAAAAGAAAAAGAAAACTGAAGACAAGTATGCCTCATAAATATAGATGTAAAAAAACCATCAGTAAAATTTTAGCAAATCAAAGGTTAAATACATCATGGCCAAGTAGGGTCTATACTGGGAATGGAAGGTTGGTTTCTTATATGAAAGTAAGTCAATACAATCCTCCACTTCTTAAAGAAGAAAAATCACAGTATCATATTAACTGATGAAGAAATAAAAAAAACATATATTTAATAAAATTCACCTTATGTCAATAACAATAACTCTCTGCATACTGAGGGTAGAGGGGACATTCTCTACCTAATAAAGGGTATCTACAAAACAAAGCAAAACAACAAAACAACTACAGGTAACATTATATTGAACAGTGGAAGACTGGATGCAACCACCCCCCCCCCCATTAGGAACAAAGTACATACATCTTCTCTCAACATTCTGATTCAGCATCACATTGGAAGACCTACACAGTTCAATAAGACAAAAAATCTAAAATAAAATGAAGGATAAAAACTGCCACTATTTGCATATGATATGATTGTCTACATAGAAAATCCCAAAGAACCTACAAAAACTCACTACAATAATATATGAGTTTAGAAAAGTTGTAAGATACAAAGTCAATAAAACAAACAAATCAATTATATTTCTATAAACTAGGAAGAAACAATTGAATATCAAAATTTTAAAAATTCATTTATAATAGCTCCAAAGAAATAAAGTAATTAAGTCTAACAAAATCTGTGTAAGATCTGTATGATGAAAACTACAAAATGCAAAGGTAAAAAAGCACTGGAGAAGATGGCAGTGTAGGAAGATACCAAACTCACCTTCTCCCATGGACACAACACAACAAATCTACAACTACATGTGGAATAATTCCCTTGGAAAGGGACCTGAAAACTGAATGAACACAGCCTCCACAACAAAGGGTAAAAGGACGGCATTTTGAGATAGGAGAGAAAGAGATATAATCTCACCAGAAAAGAAAAAACAAAAATCAAAAAGCCCAGCAGCAGTGATCCACAATCAGGAGGGATCACAAAAATACAATTTTTTTCCTTGGGGAGGAAGGGATTTGTGATCCACATCAGGCATTCCAGCCCCTATTTCCTGCACAGGAGAAATGAGCTCCCATAGACCTCCCTTAGAAAACCAATGGGAAATATGTCCAGGAAAACTATAGAACTGTAGGAAGTGAAAAACCTGCTTTTAAAAGGCTCATGTACAAACTCACTGGACCTAAAAACTAGCACAAGAATGGCAGATTGAAAAGTGCCTAGACCATAGGCTAAGGGGACCCACTTACTAATCTTGAAGCATATGCCAGAGAGGAAGAAACCAGTTAGGATGCTCCCCATCTACTGAGACACTGGTGGGAGCCATTTTTGTGATGTTAAGCCACCTTGTGAATGCAGGCACTTCAGGAACCATTCTGAAATTCTCCCTCTAACCTGTTAGCACTGGTGGGTACACGCAGATGAGAATCCTGCCCATCTGAAACCTCACAGACCACCAAGTGATAGCCCTGCCCACCAGCATGCACAGTAGTCAAGTGCAGGCCTCAAAGACAGGCCAGGATCCAGCCCTGCCCACCAGCATCTGGCAGCAGCTGTGGCTCAGCCTCACATGTCCAGGGGACAGGCTGCCCACCAGCTCTGCATAGCAGCTATGACTGGACTCCATAGCCAGTCTGCAGGCCAGCTCCACCCACCAGCACACCACAGCAGCAGCCAGAGACCCACCACAACAGAAGGGTACATGCAGCCTATGTAAGGGACACCCCTTGAATACTTGGCACTGGTGGCCAGGCAGGATTGTGCCTCTGAGCCCCACAGCACTTCTCCTAAATAAGGTCAATCCTTTAAGACTGGGAGAGGTAGCTGATTTACCTAATACACAAAAACAAGCATAGGGAATTAGGCAAAATGGGGAGACAGAAAAATATGTTCCAATCAAATGAACAATACAAAAACCACAGAAAAGGAAAAAAATGAAATGGAGATTTCAACAATCCACCCAACAAAGAATTTAAAGTAATGGTAATAAAAATGCTGACTGTACTCAGAAGATTGGATAAACACAATGAGCACTTCAACAAAAAGACAGAAAATATTGGGAAATACCAAGCAAAGTCATAAGTAAACTGAAAAATATGTCAGAGGGATTCAATAGCAGACTGGGTGAGGAAGAAGAACAAATCAGCAAGCTGGATGACAAAACAATGGAACTCACCCAGACTGACCAGGAAAATGAAAAAAAGAATTTTAAAAAGTGAAAATAACTTAAGGGACTTTTGGGACAACATCAAATGGAATAACATTCACATTACATGGGTTCCAGAAAGAGAAGAGAGAGTGAAAGCACTAAAAAAAAATTATTTTAGGAAACAGTGGCTGAAAGATTCCCTAATCTGGGGAAGGAAAGAGATGTCCAGGTCCAGGAAGCCCAGAAATTTCCAAATAAGAGGAATCCAAAGAGATACGCATCAGGACACATTATATTTAAAATGGTAAAAGTTAAGCATAAAGAGAGAATCCTAAAAGCAGCAAGAGAAAAACAACTAGTTATCTACAAGGGAAACCCCATACAGTTATCAGCAGATTTTTTCAGCAGAAACTTTACAGAGCAGAAGGGAGTGGTATGACATATTCAAAGCACTGAAAGAAACAAACAAACAAAAAAAACCTTTCAATCAAGAATTCTCTAACTAGCGAGATTATCATTCAGAATTGAAGGAGAGATCAACAGTTTCCCAGATAAGCAAAAGCTAAAAGAGTCCATTAACACTAAACAAGAAATGTTAAGGGACATCTTTAAGCTGAAAAGGAGTGTCACTAAAATTAGTAATGAAAAAATATATGAAAGTAAAAATCTCACTGGAAAAGGTCAATATACAATAAAGGTAGTGGGTCAATCACTTATAAAGCAAACACAAAGGTTAATATACAAAAGGAATAAAATTACAATAGTTAGTTAAGGGGTACATAAAATAAAACAATGTAAAATGTGTCATTAAAAGCATAAAACATGGAGGATAAAAAGATAGAACTTTGGAATATGTTCAAATCTAAGTTGCTATCAATTAAAGCAAGCTACTATTTACATAGGATGCTATAAGTGAACCCCATGGTAACCACACAGAATCATTTGCTTTACATACACAAAAGAAAATGAGAAGTGAATCTAAACATAACTGTAAAGAAAACTATCAAAAAACAAGGAAAGACAGAAAGAAGAAGGAAAAAAGAACTACAAAAACAGCCAGAAAACAATTAACAAAATAAATTTTAAAATATCAATTGACAAGGTTAATAGTAAAAAAAGAAAAATAATTTTGAGGAGAATTTCTAGACTTATTTCTTCATGTGAATACAAAATCTTGAATCTCATTAAAACAAAAACTTTCCTTGCTGATTAACATTTTTCCAAATATAATAGTGTCATTTGGTCCGTGAAAGAAAAAAGGGTTTAAAGTTTCACACTAACTAAATAAGATGACAGTTCTAATATTTTATGTTTTTTTCCATCTGTGTACAAATATTGGTGATCAGGGTTCTGAGTATATGCTGTGAAATAACAACTGTAAGACAAATCTAATTTTTTTTTTATTCCTTATATCTGATGTGTTAACTTGGACAGCAAAGAGGAGAGAAAAAACACAGTTTGCAAATATCAACTGGATATCTTTTCCACTCATCTTTGTATTTACAGCTCTGCATTGTGGTTTAGATCAAGTTACTTAAACTTTCTGAATCTTCTATTGAAGTGGTGATAAGCCACCCTCTGCTGAGTCATGGGAATTAAATGAGAAAACATACACAAACATACCTGCTCAAAATACAACATTTAGTGGAACCAGATACATAGAACTCAACAACAAATAGAATAAGTAAATAAATATGAAGACATGATCTAGCATAGAGACAAAATTACAAAGGATTTCAAGGAATTTCCAAGTAGGTTATTTGGTTTGAAAATGGAAAAAATAAAAGAGAATGGAATAACAGTTTCAACATAAATTTTTTAAAATGTGGTATTGTATGTTTACAAGTAATGCAAAAACTTCACAAATAGTCTCCCTGCTTCTATTTCCACATTCTCCTGCCCACCATACACTGAAACAAACCTACAATGTAGTTTTTCACAAAGCAACCAGAGTGAACTTTTAAAAATAAAATCAAGCTTGCCCACACCCCTTCCCATATACTGTTATGGCTACCATTGTGTTCAGGAAAAAACAACAACAAATCAAAACTGTTCTTAATGGCCTATAATTATCTTGAAGATTTGACTATTTTCGTTCATTTTCAGCATTTGTGTCCTTGCTGCTTGTTTTCCAGCCACTATGTCTTCCTTCCTGTTTCCCAGACATGCCAAACCCATTCTTTCTACTGGGCCTCTGAACATGTCCACACCGGAAAGTTCCCTCCAAGGTTCTTAGTATAGCTGATCCACTATCATCTCTCAGATTTGGGTTTAGGTGGTACCTTCTGAAGGGCTTTCTGACACCCCTGCTTAAATTGACTTCTTCTAGTTACTGTGAATTCACACTTTGTATTTCATTCATATGGTTTAACACCATCTGTAATTGCCTGTTTTTATTTACATTTATGTTTATTATATATCATCCCCATATAAGAATATAAGCTCCACGATGTCTGTCATTAATTCCAGCACTTAGAGGAATGCACATGGAAGAGAGATTTGTAGCATTAATTTTGTGTTGAATTCCATTCACCTCTAATTTTGTAGCTGGTAGCTCAGCATTGAATGACACTGTATATAAAAAAAAAATAAAATCCCTATTTTTAGTAGTGTTTATAATCCAGGAAAAAATAATTAAAATATGCTCAATCAAAAGTTGCTTTCTCTGTAAATATCAAGACTATATTTCTATCTATTAAAATCTGACTTCAGTGTGAATCTTACCCTATTTAGTATATGGTAGCTGACCTAAGGTTATTGATTTTCTTTTCTTATAACCTAAATATGCCCTAAACTCTAAACTTCAGTATTCAAACACACCTATATAACATATTTTGCTTTGCTAAAGAGAGAAGAAAATTCTACAAATTGGTGACACTGAGCTTCTCAGAAATATGATTTCTTTTCAAAATATTCTGCTGATTATACTACCAGTGGTTAAATCAGAAACCGATTCAGGGAATTTGATTCATAGACAAAATATATCAAATTATTTGCTCAGAATTAACTACCTTTAATTTTTCTTTCTTAAGGGGTTAAAAATGTAATAAAATTTACCAAAGGTAACTAAATCTTTTGGCTTCCTGTGCTCATATTCCTTAGCATAAGTTTCCTAGAGAGACAAGGTCTTTATCCTTCCTTTATGCTCAACACCCTAGATGAATCTCATATGTCATCTCTTTCAATTTAAACAGGCAACATTGAGGATTCTAAACAATACCTCTGACCCTTGAGAAACAGGATATATAGCAGACCATTAATTAATTGTTTGAAGTGAAGGGATATGGCACATGGAATACCATGCCTCTTTGCTCTATTGCACAGTATACCCACACCACGATGCCCATTTATATTTCTGATGAGTTCCAAAGAGCCAATACCCTTGAGAAACATCATAAGTTAGCAAGTTTGATTGATGTATATTAGGCAGTCAATGACTTGTTCTATCTGGAGTATTTCCCTTTTTGCATGAAGGAAAGATGGTCAAAATATGTATCAGACCTTGAATCAAATTAAAGCCCAGAAGATTTCATTGCAATGCTGCTTTTTGTTTCATACATAAATTTACATAAAATTGAATTACTTAAGATTTCATATCTGTTTCAATTTTCTTCCATTCTAGACATTCTCAAATGAAAAGCCGTTTCATAGAACACTGCATTAATTGTTTCAGGACAGTAACACAATCAACTTAAATTATTTTCTAATTTAAGTTCAGGAGAGACACTATTGTTCTTTGTGAATTTTCCCTGGTTATAAATTAATAAATTATTCACACTCATAGTCACTAAAAGAAACATGAAGAGAAAGAGTATTATCAAGAAGCAGCAAAATGATGACTGGGAGGCCTGCCCTCTCCTTTAATATTTCTAGTGATTATTTGACCTTCAATAAAGGGAGTTTCCCGTCCACAGAATCATTCCATAAGAATTAATAACTGACACTGAGCAACTGAAAGAGGTATTTTTAAGTCACATTTTTGGATTGTATTTTGTTATGACACAATTAAGCATTAAGACTATTCATAAGGTCAGTACTTTGCTATATTAAGAAAAATTCAATTTATTAGAAATATTTAAAAGTTTGGGGCTGTTTGTTCTTTTTCTTTGTAAATTTATTTATTTATTTGTTTTTATATTTGTCTGTGTTGGGTCTTCATTGCTGTGCGCCGGCTTTCTCTAGTTGCGGCGAGCAGGGGCTACTCTTTGTTGTGGTGTGCAGGCTTCTCATTGTCGTGGCTTCTCTTGTTGCAGAGCATGGGCTCTAGGCGTGTGGGCTTCAGTAGTTGTGGCACACAGGTGCATTAGTTGTGGCACCCGGGCTTAGTTGCTCCGGAGCATGTGGGATATTCCCAGACCAGGGCTTGAACCCATATCCCCTGCATTGGCAGGCGGATTCCCAACCACTGCATCACCAGGGAAGCCCTAGGTTAGTTCTTAAACACATTATAGAATGTCACATTAACCCAACTTAATGACCTACATCATGAAAGTCTAGAGATGTGACAGGTCTAGGAAAATTGGCTGCCACTCTTAAAGTATAATATTTTTTTACTTCCGAATTAATGCTTAAATGTTTTATGCCAATCTACTACACTAATCATGTATGGATGTAGTTGAAATTTAAACATATCCCTGTTGGGGGTGTTGTATAAGGAATTCATTATTTTGTCTGTGGCCCATTTGCTGTTCTTTTCCATCTCAATAATTTCATCAATTTCTATTGAGTATTAGGAATTAACTGTTAAAAGTTCTCAGATATCTCATCAATTAATTGTTGCATTTCTTCCTTAGTATTCATTAATACTACTGCAGTACACAGATTTCTCATTTGTTTTGTGTTACATTCTCTCTTACATATACATTAGCCAGACTTTTTCTTTCCCCTATAATAATTATGCATTTCTGAACCTTTCATTTTGATGTTTAGAGACCCCTTGAATTCCTTTTGACGAGATGGATACATGTCTTTTCTGTTAAAACATAACCTAAGGGAGCAAATGTACTTTATTATTATTATTATTCAAAAAGGTTAGTCTTAGGTGCTGCTAGCTCATTATCTGTTTCGTTCCGTTCTGTCCTTCAGTTGAACTGAATAAAAGATGTGTGGAAAGATGAATCTTAAAAAGCAGAATAAGTTATCTTTTCAAGCAAATAGAATTCAGCTCACACTTTACTACAACTCTACAAGATAGTCTAGCATCCAAACTGCTAAAAAATATTTCTCAAATATATTAAGAGCTGAAAGCAATGTTTAAGGTAATATAACTTCCTCACCAGCTATTGCTCACATAGGTAGTACAGGTATCCCAATTAATGGGGGTGAGGGAAGCAAGAATAGAACAAAACACAATAAATAAGCAAACAAACAACAAAAGCATGGGTAACCTGTATTTGAGGTTTACAGGGCCCAATGCTGAAAATTATAACTCTTGAACCCTCACACCTCCTTCCTCACTGACTAGACACATTACCTTAAGATGATTCAACAGAGCACTCTGTGTTCAATATTCTCAAACAGTGTGTCTTTCTTTCCTTCCAGATTTTGATGAACTCCAAAGCAGTTTTAATGTTGCATTTATCTTTGTAGCCCAGGGGCTTAACAGAGTGCCTTGCTCTTCACATGCTAATAGAATGGGAGCAAGGAGGAAAGAAGGATGCATGAAAGGAGGTGGTGAGGGAGAAAGGGCTGGAAGAAAGAGATGGGCACAATGGCCTACCTATTTCCCAAAGTGATTGTGAAGGTAAAATGATAAATTGAATGTGAAGTGCCTGCAAAAAGAAAATGTTCTAGTAGAGGTCAATATTTATTAATGTTTGCTCTAAGCCAGACACTGTTTAAAATATGTATAACCTATTTAATTCTCACAATACCCTATGAAGTTGCATTATAACCTCCATTTTACAAGTGAGGAAACTGAGTCCCAGGTAGGAAAATAAACTTCCTAAGGTTACAGAGCTATGAAGTGGCAGATCTAAGATTTTAAACCAGTCTGTTTAACAAGAGAACACATTATTTTAATAGCTCCTCTAAAGATTATGGCTTTTGTTTGATTTAATTCTGAGAAAATTATATATCCAAATTAGTTCAACTGAAACTAAGTCATTACAACGGGAATTCATCAAATTTGTTTCTGTTTTCCCTTCAAACTTTCTATGATTCAACAAGAAAGAAAAAAGGGGTGACAAAGAGAGAGGAGAAAGAGATAGAGAGATTTCCTGCCTTTGGAGTCCAATTTCATGAACTGTTTATGGCTTCAAATACTTTTTTTGATCATCACAATGTACCCGATACCAAGCCAGCATCATGAAATTAATAGCTACATCATTGTTTTCTAGAGTATTACTCAAATTAATTCATTTGGTAGTAGGTAGTTTTTTGGAAGAGATCATTTTCAATGAACAAAAGAATGATTTCAGCATACCCTAAAGAAACTGGAAATACATCACCAACACTAGATAGCTCTGTTCTCTTATTTAGCTATTATAGGTCATATTATTAAACATGATTGTGTAGACTTGTTAAGGTATAAGATGGAAATCTGTACTTAGGTCTCTAGTTCCCTCCTGCCCCCTGTGGATGAGTATGAATGTCTCTATAGAGGAGAGAGAAAAAAGCTATAGCTAGATTTTCTCCATCACATTGTAATTCACAACTCAAAAATCTCACTTTATGGATTGTCTACTTCTTATTTTACATGCAAATATTTGCTCTGTCGTGGATCATTACCAGTTCAATCAAAGTATGAATAAGAGCATATACTGTACAGACTCTGTACCGACACGGTTTGAAAACAAGTGATTCCAAATAGAATTAAAGCCACTTTTGTGTCCCTGACCAACCTAATTCCCTACTCTCTATCCCCAAAATGGATAATTTAAGACTTATGTTTCTATTTTTAAAAATAGATTTGAATATACTCATAATATATAGGACATATTTTTGCTTTTTAAAAAATTTATATGATTTTATTGAATTAAATGTAGCCTTTTCCAATTATTTTTTTTCCATTCATAATTGTGGATAAATTCCACATTTTTTAAAGTATGATCAAAATTCTCCCATTAAATAATTACTTAAATCTATAAATAAAACTTGGTCTACCATCTAAATTCAAAACTTAATAGTGTTCTCTAACGATAGGCTTTTAGGGAGATCTCCTTGAGTGGAAGACAGTTTGTATAGACTAGTATTTATTGCTGGCACCTTAAAACAAATGAAGCTCTTTGGCCTATATCTCACATATTGGGTGAAATAAACCTGTTACCCAACCTCAAAATATTAGATCAAAAATCACTGTAAGAGTTTAACAAAGACTACAGGGACTGGATTTGGGGGCAGTCACTCCTCTGAGATGATTTGATGAAGAATGCTTAGAGTACAAGTGCGAGGTAACTAAGTGGCTGTGATAGCCAAGTTACCAACCCAGATTCTCTGTTTTGAAAACTATAAACACTTGGTTAAAAGAGCAAAGTCACCAGTGCTCAGGTAAAGATATGGTTTTATTCAAAATGAGAAATAACTGTACTTTCATGAAAATGCAAAACTAGTTAGTGGTAGATTAACAACTGTGTGATTTGGGGAAAATTACACATCCTCTCAGAGCCTCAATTTCCTAACTGGTAAAATGAAAATTAGAGTAGTACTTATTTGAGATATTGAGAGGGATTATTAAATTCAAGCATGTAAATGTTTAGCTCAATGCTTAAATCATAATATACAATGAATAAATGTTCACTCTTATCAATATCTCAGTTTGGGAAGAACTGTGACCCATCTTCCCTGGGTAGAGAATTAATATATCTTGCTTTCCTACATTGTTGCTTATCCTTAAAATAATCCAAGCAAATTATGGTATAGCTATGTCTTTTCTATGCAGTCTTTAAAAAGATCTTAATAAAAGGTAAAATATTAAAAATAAATAGGATTTTCTCTTTTATGCAAATGAAAGCACGCAGATAAACACATCTTTCAAAATAAACACATGCACACACACCTCAAAAGTGTGATCCTATTCTTCCTTATGTGAGAGATTCCTTTTACCCTTAAATTTATTTCACGAAAAAAAAATTATGTCCTATTCCATTTTGGTTGCTATAGCACTAAGTAAAAACAAATGAATATATAGACACCAAACATTGTAGATTCTGCAATAGCTGGGGCTCAGGTTTTCTTTAAAAAACAAAACAAGGGCTTCCCTGGTGGCGCAGTGGTTGAGAGTCCGCCTGCCGATGCAGGGGACGCGGGTTCGTGCCCCGGTCCGGGAAGATCCCACATGCTGCGGAGCGGCTGGGCCCGTGGGCCGTGGCCGCTGAGCCTGCGCGTCCGGAGCCTGTGCTCCACAATGGGAGAGGCCGCAGCGGTGAGAGGCCCGCGTACCACACAAATAAATAAATAAATAAATAAATAAATAAATAAATAAATAAATAACAAAACAAAATAAACAATAAAACCAATCAACCAAGCAAACATAAAAAAAAAAAAAGAATCAATTTTTAATAGAGTACAAGTACCAAAGAATTTGCTGGAAATACCACAACACTTCCCAGATTTAGTTACATATATTGATAATGGTTATCTTTGCATGTGCGATTTAGAACAAATAATATTCCAAAGGAATTCAATTTGTTGCAGAAGATTACTTTCTTAGGTCTTTCACGTTTTATTTATTAAATAACCTCCCTATCACTAGGAACTGTCTCTAAAAGATCATCCCATTGATGAGCAGTATCTTTCATTATTCAGATAGAAATTCACTGAGATCATTTTATGTCTTCAATTTCTGAGCTCAGTTGCCTTGAATAATGGACACTCATAGCAAAACAACCTGCAATTATGCCAATAAAACAAACACTGCATATAATTATATTAACAGGTATGTCTATTTTAAGAGTGGCTTTTTAAATATTCACAATTTGATAATATGTATGTGTGTGAATGTGTAAAGGTACATATATATTCCTTCTGAATAAATATTATAAGTTTAGAAAAAATAAAAAAATTTTATTAAATACCTTAAAAATATGCTTCTCTTTTAAAATAAGGACCATCTCAATAAGTCCACAACTAGTTAAGCAAAGAAGTCATCTCTCTTACATTTTTCACTGTATATATACTGTTATAGTAACTCTGTATTATGTGTTTTCTTTTCTACTAAACATCAGTACATTGAAGCAAGGGATTGTGTTCTATTCAATATTTGTGCCTGGTAAAGCATAGCTGACAGCACTGTGAGTAAGTTATGTACCTATTTATTTTCACTTAAGTGCAATTAAAATCAATTGGGGGAGTTTAAAAGTAAAACCATAAAAACAGATTTAGTTCAGAGGTTTTATTTTTAGGAAAGGGGGGAAAACATACCAGAAAATATGATAAAAAGCATTCAGAACTGTGCTCCTCTAAGACAGATAATGAGTTAATGTATAGAAAAGAAATATTTTCTAGAGTTTGAAGATGCATTTTTTATGTTGATTATTCTCTAATAACTTAAGAAACATATTGGTAAATGTATTTCATGTTAACTTTTCAAAAATATTCTACTTGTTTATAGCTGCTTATAACTTTAATAAGTTATAAAAGTAAAATATTAATAAGTTATTTCCTGACAGTAATTAAAGGGATGGTGGAAGGTGATTAGTATTCTCCAGCTTTCTGCTGAGCATATTTGATACGGAGCAAGTGTTGTATAATTCTGACAAATTACTTGTTAACATATTCTTTTAGAATTAGGCTCTTCTCAATTATCCACTTTTTCATGCCGACATTATGGCATGGCTATTTTCATCATGTCAGTGATCGTTTTGAAATGAACACATAGTAAATTATATCTCTGTTCTGGTAAAGAAAAAAAAACCCTCCCACAAGTCTCCAGTTCACTCAGGGCCACTTCTGTGACCTCATGTCCTACTTCTCCTCCCATCACTTCCTGGGCCTCAATCACTGGACTCCTTTCACACCCTTGAATACGTCAATCATGCTTCCAACTCATAGCTTTTACATTATTTTTCCTGTGATTTCAATTTTTCTCCCTAATATATTTCAATCTTTAATTACCTCATCCAGGTCTCCAAATTCTTTCTTATCTAAAATAGTATGCGAGTCCACCCTCACTATTTTTCATGCCATTAGGCAGCTTTATTCTTCTCCATAGCACTTACTACTATTAACATACTATACATTGACTTCTTTTATGTTCTGTTTGTACCCAGTTAAATGTCAACTTCATGAGGGCATGGATTTATTTCTCAGCTGTACTTGCAGCACCTAGGAAAGTTCCTGGCACAAAATAGGTGCAAAATAAATATTTGCTAAATGAATTGAGTGAATAAATAAGTGAGAATATAGTCATTATGAATTTTCCAGAGTTAATACTTGAAAGAGAGTACAAATCTCTGGATAACAGGCAGATAGACCATGAAAATACTGATGAGTTTTACCCATTTAATATTTTAATCAAGATAGACAATAAGAAAATTGTACTGGGTAACAAATACTTCTGGGAATTTGATAATAGAGGTATAACATCTTTCACCATGAAGATGATAATTATGCATTAATTCTTTATCAGGTACTACATTAAAGTATTTAAATACATTGTATAATTTCATAGTCTTGGTTCATTTTCTTGCTAAATTAAAATAAACGTTTTTCTTAAGAAACTGGATTATAATTTATATTATGTGAATATCACTCTAATATCAAATTAAACTTTTTTCCTTCCTATGTAAATGAGTCTCTTGGTGTAAAAGAGGAATTTTCAAATCATCACTAAAGACTAGAGAAGTGATCCCATGCCAAATATGCCAAAGTTGGAGGAGTTTTATTAGAAAATATTTTGGTTGAAAAAACCAGAGAGACTATGCTGACCAAAAACCATAGTCTCATACTTGAAAAACAAAATGGGAAAAGGGGAAAAGTAAAGGGGACTATTTTTATAACATTCTCCCTCTCTCTTTCTCTCTGTCTCTCTCTCTTGATCTTTGTCTATGTCTTTGTCTCTGTCTCTCTCTTTCATGCACACACACACTGATTCATCACTGTATCCTGGATTTGGGTGATGGCCCCTGAAATCAATAGATAGACTCTGTTGGAACTGTAGAGAGCAGAAAACTGAAACACTATCTACTGGGGGGTAGATAGGACTACAGGAATAAAGGATGACCTGATGAGAAGATGCTAACAGCAGTAAGAATGTTAGCACATCCCCTAAAACTGGTTTCAGAATAGGGTCTCTGTTTACTGGATTCACCTGGTAAGGCAGCCAAAATTAGGTTAAGTAAAAATAAATAAAGTAAAATCCCATGACCCATTATCTGCTTACAACCTTATCTCTGCTCTACATAAATAACGGTGTCTCTAGGATGCTGAAAATCACAATGAATGTAGTCTCCTTCCTGTTGTTTTTTCTGTCATACTGAATAAAATGTGGAAGAATTCCACAATCATTGAAGGAATCTTGCTTGACTTCTGTCATGGAATAAAGAGAGCCTCCTATAAGTTTTAGCACACAGAGACAATACAAATACAGACAGATATAAAAACTCTGCAGGTTTAAATATTAGAAATAATTAATAATAATTTATTCCACAGTTAATATTGACCAGATATTAATTTAAGCATTTTACAGTTATTGATTAATGTATTCACTTCCAAAATACAGATTCATTAAATTAATATTTTGTGTCAAAGTTAATTCAAATTTGTCTCTGTGTTTTAGTCACACACATAGATATGGACACATATGAAAAGATGTAGACAGAGTTACAAGTATATGGATAGAATTATTTTTTTAATGGCAAGCAACAGTTAAAAAAGAAAATTATGCTAAACCTGATAAATTATGCCTAAATCATATTTAAAATGCTAATTTAAAAAGAAAAGCATAACTGTGGCAAATACAGGTAATCTTTTCCTCCAAAAATTAATCCAGGTTACAGAGACAAACAGAAAAGACTTGAGGCAGATTTTCCACTTTACAGATGAGAAAATTAATGCAGAGGAAGTTTAATAAGTTGCCCATTGTCAAAGGGTAGAAAGAGAATTCATACTCAACCAGTTTGGCTCCACATTAAACACTCTAAATAAAAAGAAAAGAATCACAAAGCTATATTTAAAACAAATATCCCCCAAGCTCTCAAAACAAAATAGCTGCTAAAGGAAACTACAAAGTGATGCAAAGAGTATTAAAAATTCTATTTGCATTATCAGTGAAAATTTAAAGGATATTTAATTATTGGAAAATTAGCAATCTGGACACCAGAAAGAATCCTCAGAGATTAAAACTGTAATTTTTGAAGTATACTATAACAATTGCAACAACAGCAAAACTAGAGTCAAATTCTAAAAGTAAGATGTTGGAAAAAACCTGAGAAAATATGAGAAAGTAGGAGGATAGAGGTAATATATTAAAAATGAGGAAAATAAAATGGGACCCAGAGAAGCTGAAATATTCAACTTTTATTCAATATTTATTTTTTAATAAAAAACAAAATTCCTATCAACTGAAGAATGCTTTAATACTTCAAGATAAAAGGATTCACAGAGTCCCAATCAGCTCTAATAAAAACAAAGAGCTGATTTCTATGTATAGAAAGGCTGTGATATATGAAACTACTTTGGAAGTTAAAGAAAAGTCAGACTATTCAAAAGCGTAAATCCAGGTTTTCATAATTCTATCTTGTAGCATAAAACCTAAAAGAAACTAAAGTGGCATGCCCATATTTGTGAAGGAAGAGGTTGTGATGACATAATGTTATGTTTAGCCTTTTAAAGTAAAACTCTTATGTTAAGCCAAAAAAAAAACATTTTCTGAATCTACATTTCAAATGTGTTGCCTTTAAAACCCTCACTAAATAAACTTTATTAAAGGAACTGCACAGGAAAACAAAGAATCAAGATATATATCTCAAGAATAGATGTACAATATATGCAAAATTGAGACTAATAATACAACAAAAGCGTAGTGTAGAGGAAGAAGGAAATAAAGCCTAATAATTTTCTTGCTGTACTTGTTGGGAGATAATATGGAGTCTCTTCTTTATTCTTTTATTTTTTACAGACATGCATATGGCTATATATACATATATATATATAGACAAATATAGGTGTATTTAGACACATATGCACAGATATTTAGTTTATAAGTAAACAAAAATAATGTAGAAAAATGTGCTTATATTCTAAATCATAGGTAAGATTTAAAACAAAGAAATATGTTGGGGTTTCCCTCGTGGCACAGTGGTTAAGAATCTGCCTGCCAATGCAGGGGACACGGGTTCGAGCCCTGGTCTGGGAAGATCCCACATGCCGCGGAGCAGCTAAGCCCGTGAGCCACAACTACTGAGCCTGTGCTCCGCAACAGGAGAGGCCGCGACAGTGAGAGGCCGCGCACCGTGATGAAGAGGGGGCTCCACTCACCGCAACTGGAGAAAGCCCTCGCACAGAAACGAAGACACAACACAACCAATAAATAAATAAATAAATTTATAAAAAAGAAAAAAGAAATATGTTAACAGTAAAGAAAAATTTATAATTGTGACAAACATGGAAAATTGCAAAATAACATGACTTCAAGTAATAGAAAAAGTTATAGAAAATTAAAAAAAAATCATGTTTGAGATTATTGCCTTGCTAGAAAACATCAACAATGGTATTCCAAAGAAAATTATAGACTAAATTCATTTATGAATATAAATAGAAAATAATTATATAAATAGAAAATAATTATAAATTATCCTACATTATAAAATAAAAATATATGAGTTCCAAGTAAAGTTTATTCTAAGAATATATATTATGGTATATATTAATATGCATAATTATATGATTTACTGGAGTAATAGTTTAAGGGAAGAAAATGGATGTAGATCATAACAATAGATGCTGAAATTGTATTTGATATAATCAAAAATGTGTTCCTGAGAAAAACAAAAGTAAGCTGGTGAATTAAGGGGTCTTAGAATTTACACCAAATCTGTCTGAAAACAGCAGCAGACATAAACTACTAAACCTGACTTTTCAAACTCAGCTACCTACAAGTCAAGCAGGGAAATATAATATGTTAAACCAGTCATTTTACAGATAAGGTTTATAGAGAAATAGAGCATATATTATACATAAATTATATGTGTATAAACTAAAGAGTGTATTATTTTTATTTTATTTCACTTCATTTAAAAATCTGGTGGCCAAAAGATGCCTGTGTTGAGGTGGGGAGGGAATTACTATTCATTTATTTCAACCATCCATTTCTCTGTTCTCTAGAATGTCTATCTGTAGTGTTGGATTTCAAGGCTGAATTTCTCATAACTTCTGATTTTTTATTTCAAAGCGTGTGTCTCCCTTTATATTTTGGGAAATTTCCTCAGTTTTGTCTTCCAGTTCTTCTCTTCATTTTTTTTTTTTTTAGTTTTTTATTTTTAGCAATCAAATTTTTAATTTCCAATAACTCACTTTTACACACAAATTTCCTTCTCTCTCTTTTTTCAATAGCATTCTGTCATTATTTGACCCAAAGCTTTAAACACTCCTCTCTAAATTCAAATTCACATATGTGATAACCAAGTGAAAGCCCACAATCAAATGTAATCTAAGAGGCTTCTATCTCTTCCATCCATAAGCTGCTGTTCATCCTCCTGCACTAAATCCCAGACATCATGAGAGGAACTGATTCCTCTTTATTTCTTCTTTACAGTCCAGGCCTCTCATGGAACTCATAGCTCTTAAGTGATCTCTGCTTCCAACTGTATCCTATCCACTCCTCTCCATGGTCCTTCCATTCCTACCTGGGTACTCTAAACTATGGCGCCCCATTAGGCATCATCACTCTGTCATTTCATCTGTAAGATAGATAAACATTGGCATTTCTTTCCAGAGAACTTAGTTCAAGACTAAACAGTTTGCTTCCTTTTTGAGGTGGTTGTTTTTGTTTTGGTGGCATATTACTGAATACTCTTTTCTACCTGATTAATATAGGACTGGATTCTTAACACAAATTCCAGTGCTCTCTAAACAAAAGAAATTTCCAAATAATGGATGTCATCTACCCTTTCCAAAATAAGAACTGAAGCAAAAAAGAAAGAGGTGGGGAAAAATATCAGGAAAAGGAGGGGATTCTTGCACAGTATAGAAGGGCATTTGGGAGCTTAAATGGATTTATGACTTTGTCTAGTGGAGACCAGCACAGAGACAGGCAGCAGGCATTCAGAGCCAGAGGTGGCCAGGAGAAATACGGCATGCCCCACCCCAGCCCCTGTGCATCAAGATTCCAGAGAGAACAGAAGGGAAAATAGTTTTCTTATAGTATGTAAAATGGGGTTCCATCAATTTTATGTGACTCTCAACAGACAGGGTTACTCAAGATGATGACTGTGTTAATAAACATACCCTCCATTCTCCCAACACTCAAACATAATGAAAAATATAACTTCCTTGTATCTGCAATTCTGTGCTTCTTCCCTCATAGTATATTACAGGGTTTTTTTTGTAATGTCAAATCTCACAAACAGGCAAAAATGAAAGAAAAGGAAAAAGAAAACCCTTCATTAATTTAAATGGTTGAGCTGCATAATACCCACACAGAAAAGCTATAAAAACAATGGGCCAATATTGCTTTTTTCTTTATATCCTCTATTGACATTGAGCTCAAGCAAAGCTCTGGAAAGATAGGTCTTACTGGCCAGCCAGATGCACCCCATCGATAATCAGAATTATATTACATCTCAATCTCTAAAATATCATTTCAGATCCAATCAGTTGAAAGGGAAGAGAAAATACCCCACTGGCAAGGCCCACACACTTCAGTGGTCTCCCTCTGCACCCAGTCTCTGTACTCTTTGTCAATAACTGCACCCATGACTTTTAGCTTTTTTCCTCTGATATTGCCACTAGATTGCAGTTTTGCAGTCACAAATCCTTGAGACCTGAGGACAAATTTCTTAAATACCTGGGACTCAGTTACTTACATATATGTTGTGGATTTTGTGTTACATACTCTTAGAATGTTCTTTAAAATGTAAACCCTAGTATCACCACACCAGTGATAAGAGACTACCTATGATTCTCCTCATTAACAACTAATAATAATAATATTCATTTATTAAGTTCTTGCTATATTGTTGACATTCTCTTAAAAACTTTATATAAATTATTACATTTAACATTCTTCCTACTGTGTGTGTTAGATATCATTTTACAGATAAGAATTTAAAGTTCAGAGGGTTGAAATCATTTAAGTCTCAAGCGAATGAGTTGGAAATCCTTCCTTTAAGCCTTCTTCTATTTGTCTCTAAAAAAATGGCTATTAACCATTAAGGAAACCTACTCACTTGTCTCTACTCAAGAAGGGCATGTGCGGTATTGTTCCCGATGGAAGGTGGAGAAGACAGTATTACCTGCTTCTTGGAATATCCTTCTCTCTGGCACCATATAAATCTGATCAACAGTGGGCTCTAGTTAAAATATTAAATGGTTCTACGTTATCTTCAGGATAAAAAAAAATGTATTTCTTAACACTGCTGTCAGCATCCAGGAAGATCTTGTTCTGGGCATTACTCTGGGTTCATTACTGCACATTCTACCATTACCTTTTACTTCTCTTTCTCTGTGGTGTGTTACTTTCATGCCCTAAACATGATTATGATGTATACCCTTACTTTAACGCTATTGCTGTATTGTATAATTTTTCCTGAAATGAGCATTGTCCTTTTGGATCCTGTGATTCTTTAGCAATTGAACCCTGTGTAACTGCCACCAATAGTGCAAATGTATAAACAGTTCTCAGCATTTATAGAAGGGAAACTGCTGCATCACAGGACATGGAATCTTTATCTCTGGTAAATATCTCTTAACTGATCTCCATTTTACTGTAACTTCCACAAGCTGTGTATGAGAGCTCTCATTTCTCTAGATATTGTTACACATTAAAACATTTGCCAAGCTAATGGATAAAATCACACCTAATTGTTGCTTAATTTTCACTCTCTTGATTGCTATTGTGTTTGGACAATATTTCATATATTTATAGTCTATTTGTTTTTTATACTCAGACTTTGTGGCAATGTTCTTCCAAGTTTCTGCATTTCTTACTCATTCTCATCTATCAGTTATTAGCACAAATGGCATTGCTTTAGAGAAGCCACCTCCTATATGTGACTTATTCTGGTGGCTTTCCTTCTTTTCTCCCTAAAACCAAATAGAACATGGATCACAACCCAAACTGTCTTGTGTAATTGTTATTCATTTACTGACTTCTGTTTTCCAAACCTCAAATTAATGTACTCCATGTTGACCTGCATTCTCTCTTTTCATGCTGTACCCCAGTGTCAAAAAGGACCTCATATGTTACTACATGTGTTAAATGAGTACTTGTTGAATGAATGAATGAATTATTAATTAATTAACCAATCACTCATAAAACAATTACATTCAATTGTAGAAAATTCCACCAGAATGTAATTTCCAAAAGGAAAGACTTTGTTCTATTCACTGCTGGCCTAAAACTGTGCCTGGAAGACAGTAAGTATTCAATACATACCTGTGGAATTGAATTGTATTTTGGTTACACAGAATTCGGTTTTGCTTAGCTGCTGATTTTTATCTATATAATATATAGTCAGAATTGCTAAAGAAAATATAAATAGAAACAGTATTACTATTTTCAAGTCAAGTAAGTCAGTTATAGCACACATTTCCACACAGACAAACACACATTTCATTTTAGCAAAATATAATTTGAGGGCTAATCTAAATCATGGTGAAAAATGTTATCTAAACAAGAAAAAAGGCAAAATAAATATTAATATACTAGGTCTGTTTTAGTGGACGATTGAGCATGATTATGAAGAATGTCTACAGCCTTCCTAGGTAATATAAAATAGCTCTGTAGTTCTGGCAAGCACATAAAACAGTTCATTAATGAGTTGGCGCTTTGCAGGTAGCAATTATTGCCTTAGGTAGAAAGTTTAAATGTTTGCTTTCCCTTTATGCGTCATGAAGGGGGAAAGGTCTTCCAGTAAGTAAAAGAGATAATGATGCTTACACAAAGATTATAAAAGCCATATTTCTTTGAAAAACTGCTGAAATCCTAGCTAAAGTTCAAAACGGTTTTCTACAAAGCACATCTGAATAATGTGCGATCTGACGATGGAGTTGTACTACCAAATCTTTGCCTGTAATTTAGCTTTTCCAAATATTACTCATTCTTCTTATTTATTTTTTGAGCAGTTAACTTTATCACAAAGAAAACTGATTATATCCCTTCCTTAGGCATGAAAGAGGAAGAGATCAAACTGTTCAACATTATTTGTTTATGTTGGCTTGAGTGTATAAATACCAGTTTCTTATTGTTTGGCTAGGTCCAGATCTGTCACAGTTGTGCACTTCTGCATAAACCAACAACTTGGCTACAGCTACCATAAGCACAAGCATTACAACAGAGGACCTCTTTAGGAATTGGAAAATAAATTTCATGGGAAAAATAAAGTTATTCTGCTTGGATGACCTAGACTGGGAAGCTGGCTAAACCCCACTCTTCCCTATGGATCTTTCATTCTCCTCCCAGGACAGCAGAATAGCCTACACACGTCCTCAAGGTGATACTAGAACACAAAATTGCAAATGGGAACCTAAACACACAGACAAATCTCCTTAGAACTTGTATTTCTGCTTCAGTCTCTCCAGAAAAGCACACATATTTCCAAACCCAAATCCAAGAGGCAAAGAAGGCACTCTGTTTATGGAGGAAGGGTACTGCCACTTACTAGTCAAAAAGTGTGGATACAGACCAAAGATGAAAGAAACTGGGTGCATCAGTGTTTTGATTATTCCTTTCTATAACTTTCTCCAGAAATGCTATTTTATAATGTTGACATGAGAGCATAGTTCAGAGAGTTTAGGTCTCTTAACTGTTGGATGCATGGGTCTCAATATGTACATTAGAGTTATACCTACCACTGTGGTCTGAGTGTTTGGGTTTCCCCAAAATTCTTATGTTGAAATCCTAATGTTAATATGATGGTATTAGGAAGTGGGTATTGGAATTGACATGTATACACTGATGTGTATAAAATTCATGACTAGGTCTTCCCTGGTGGTGCAGTGGTTGAGAGTCCGCCTGCCGATGCAGGGGACACGGGTTCGTGCCCCGGTCTGGGAAGATCTCACATGCCGCGGAGCAGCTGGGCCCGTAAGCCATGGACGCTGAGCCTGCGCGTTCGGAGCCTGTGCTCCACAACGGGAGAGGCCGCGACAGTGAGAGGCCCGCGTACCAGAAAAAAAAAAAAAAAAAAAATTGATGACTAATAAGAACCTGCAGTATAAAAAAACAAACAAACAAAAACAACTAATACTAAACTTTCTTTGGGTTATTTGTATGGAAATATGTTAATATAAATGTTTCAGACATTACATGAATTTTCTAAAAATATTATATGTTCTGGTATAATATAAGTCATAATTCTAGTTATTTCTTTAAAATGTATATCTCAGAAATAACTAAATTTCCTTGTCAATTGCATTATTATGAACTTTCATCAAATCTTTAACTGTGGTCATTTTTAAGGCTTTTGTCATTTACAGACAGTTCTGGGTGTACTCTGATGCTTTTGCAAAAATGTTCCTGTAAAAGGGTTTCATCTTCAAGGAATTCATGGAAAAGACTCTGATGAGTACAGGCTTCTGGTAACTGACTACACTGCTGAACTAAATGAATAAGCATTTTCAGAACTCTAATGGAAAACTGATGACTTCATAAAAGTGCTAACAAAAGATCAAGATAAAAAAAATTACATGGGACTGAGTGAACTGATGAGGATGATTATAATTTTTGTGACTTTCTGTTTGAATAAAAATAAATAAATAAATAATGTCATATAAATTACTTCAGAGCTACATCTAGACCAATATTTGACCACATATCTGGGTACTATGTCCTACCCAAGTTTACACATAAAATTAAGTATCACAACACTATAAAAGTGAGGTTTTGTGAGATTTGAATTAAGTTTGCTTTCTTCGTTAGCCCTTTGACCAATTCTTTATATTCATTCAATTCAGAACACAAGCAATAAAGAGATCTAGTTGGGAAAATGAGATGCCTAGAATGAATCTCATTATTATTATTATTATTCTGAATAATTATTTGCTACGTTTTGTCAGTACAAGCACAGACTTTCAGGTGATATACACAACAGCTTCCCGTGTCTTAATATTCCAAATGTTTTTATCTAATAAGTATCATTAGTAAAGCAATTCTAATCAAATCTTGGTGAACTCTTATGAGCTCCAAGACAGTCTTCAAAAACCTGTGGAAAAGCAAACAAAAGTTAATTATTGTAATTATTAAAAGCTTGCTGTGAATATAAAATAAAGGGTGCTTATAAAACACTTGGACCAGTGCATGGCAGAAAATAAGCTCACGGTAAATGATACTGTAATTTTGATTACTACTTTATCTTTCTGTTTGTAGAGAGGGCGATCAATAGAATGAGGATAAGAAACTGATCAATCTGTATAAAGCCCTCTTTTTATCCAAACCTATGCCCTTACCCATTGTTTAAAATGCCTTTATACATTTCAAGGTCTTGAATGGAGGACGCACTTAAATATATCAATAATTTCAAACTGTTAAAAACAAATGAACAACAACATCACCAAAACAAGCTTAGTATTCCTTTTAGGGAAAGAAATTAACTTCTGAATGATGTGTACCAACTTTAATGCGTGCTTTGTAATTATATGTCTTGTCATAACAAAGACTAATTCATAATAATATAGCCATGTATAAGGCTAGCTTGTCAGTGTGATATGCCATCAAAGGGGAAAAATAACTACTTAGGGAGAAGTTGGGTAAAGAGCTCTTTAGGCTGACCTTTTGCTGATAAGTTGATGATGTTCTTATTAGCAGCAACCCTGCTGTTTGCCCTCAATAAAAGATAACATCCTGCTGTTAACGCAATTTCCATTTTTGTAATTTAATGACACAATTATATTAAAGATACTTTTTCAAATGGATTAGGGCTTAAGTGAAGATAAAAATGTTTTTTATAAATTTTTATTCCATTTCCCTGCAAATCGAATATTTTTCACATTGTGTGATTATATAGGATAAGTATGACAAAAAAGGTTGCCTAGTGACATTTTATAACATGCTTTGTTGCTAAACTCTCTATTATATAATACACACTTTACTATTTTTTCGTTTCAAGTAAAGCTAATGTTATTTCCCAGAGAAACACCAATTTAATTTCTTTCTACTATGAAAAATATCGCATCTCTTTTTTTTTTTGAAACACAGGTAATTATTTTGTGATTAAGTTAAATTGCAGTTGTTGCAGGAGGTTGGCCATGAGATATCGTTTCTGAAGGGAAGCACTGTATCATTGTGGGAAGAGTAAAGACTTTGAAATCTAGCAGACCTATGTTTAAATTTTGGCTTCACCACTTATTAGATATGTGTGACCTTGAACAAGTTATATTCTCTCCAGGAACAATAATAGTTGTTTCATTCAATTAAGTAGTGAATGGAAAAGTATATAATAAATATAAAGCACATGGCTCTTGATAACTGTTGCCAAAGCATAGACTCTTTAACTTGGCACCTCTTTTAATGAAAGAGAACTCTAAGGAAGGAGTTTCTTTCATTCTTGAGTCTCAGACTCCCACCTGTGGAATACTTAAAGAATGTATAAATTATGAAACATAATTTGTTTTCTGTGGCAAGCACTTGTTTATTTTTCTTATGACTCAAATCTATGTCTATAAAATACTATCAAGATATTTCTTAATTGTATTGGTCAATTTGGTTTGTGAGAAAGAGACTCTTTAAAGAAAATTCATAAAGAAAAATATGTAAATATTGATCACTTGTAAGAGCACTGGGCCCCTTCTAAATGATACTAAAATAAAGAGGAAGCCATTATTGGCCTGCATTCCCACCATACACGCACACACACACACACACACACACAAACACACACACTCACTTTCCCAAAGACGGGAACCTGGAGAAGTGACAGAAGTGTGCAGCTTAGTTGGGCAACTGCTGTGCTCAGACGAAGGACAGGAATCCCCTCCATGTCAGACACTCCACACTAGGAAGTTGTGTGCCCTGCAGACAGCGGGAGTTCTGGTAGAAACGGACACTTTTATGACCCAATGCGAAAAGGTCTCAGATTTTCCCAGAAACATCGGGAGACAGACTTGCAGAGATTCAAAAGTCCTTCACAACCAATTAGAGACAAGAAAGAGGGTAATCTTAGAAACATTTTTTTAAAGTGTGTAATTATCTAGATAAAAAGGCATATTATATAGGGGGCAATTTAATACTTTTTATAAAAATATGTATGTCAAAGTATAAATCAACATCCCTCAAATTATGAATAAATCTGTAAAGCTATTTTTTATTGTTTTAAAGCTTTGCAATAGTATTTCACAAGAAAGTAACAACATAAATAATTCCGTTGTATGGGAGAGTAAAACAACAGATATGTAGAAAGTCATTTATTTCCTAGAGTTTCCTATCTGGTCAGAATCTTTATTATATCATCTATAATTATAAAATATTCAAATCCTGTATGACTATAAATTATTTTATACTCCACCTACCCTATGAGTGAAATTCCCAGTTTTAGAGGAGAGGAGGGAAGTACCAAGACTATTACATGCACAGGTTCACCCACTTCTCCCCACTTTGTGTCTTATTTTTCTGTATTCTCTTGGAGAACTTTATATTTGTTTTGGCTACTCAGTTTCTAATTCATGAGCTCCATATCATCTATTTTTCAGGACCTGCCATTTGTGTCTCATGAGTTCCTTTTAATACATGAACATGGTATAATTGTAACTTCTAGAGAATTAGACTCCATATTTATGCTATAAACAAACAATTGGTTCTTATCCTACATCTTTTCAACCTTTGTTAGTCTTCTATGAAATATGCACATATGTGCGTGCACACACACACACACTCATACCCCAATTACATTGTCCCGACTCTCTGAGTTTTACTGTGTTCTATTTTTGTTTTGAGAGAACTGACTCCAGCACACTGGTGTGGACATGAAAGTTGGAAACACCATACTGACATGTGACAGAATATATAGGAAATCTAGGCAAGAGCAGATCAGCAATAGCACCTAAAGAGCCAATCTTGGTATCGAGTGGAAATAAAACTTGACTGTAAACTTTCTCTTGCAATCCAATGTAAGTAAAGATAAGAGTCTCAACATGTGGATTATAATAGTATCTAACATTTTTAATGAAAATTAAAACACTTGGAAGTATAGTCCTGTCTTAATCGTAGGGAATCAAACTCATACTTAAGGCTACAGTTAGCTGTTATATTCTTTAAATGTTTTTCCAATACAATAACACCCAGCAGGGTAAAGGAAACCTATTATAATAAAAAAAAGGTGTATTTTGTTGAGAGATCAATAGGTAATTTTGTCCATTGACCCTTCCTCTTCTCTTTGCCCACAGGTGCATAAAGAGAAATTGTTATACGCTAAGGCAGTGGTTTCAAAATTTTATATATCATTGCAAATCCCTCAATTCAGGCCTATGTATAGGCATTTGTCATATTATAACTAATGTATCTAGATATATAATTTTCTAAATTCTCTAAGTCACAAGAAGAAAATAAAGGCATATTTAGAGCCTCTTTTACTTTGTCAATTTTGATTTAACAAAATCTCATTCTTAAGATTATGAAGACTGAGTTTATCGGCAAAGAAGGGAATACTGATATATTTTGATTTAAAAGATATTTGGAGATTCTGACAAATTTCAAACATTTAGGCCACAGGTAATTTTTATTCTTATAAGTTAGTGCATGTAGTATGTAATGTCTAAATCACCTGTATGGCATCTGCAACAACAATTTTCTTATTAGGCACAACTTTATTTAAATATCTACTTGATACCTTGAAGACATGGTGATCCAGTCTTGGGATAAAAACCAGAGACACATAATAGTAAGGCAACATGATCAGGGAGAGCAGGATGGTGTTCTGAGGAAGGCACATTCCAGAATAGCATAAGAGGAAGGGATGAACACAACAGATAATCTGAGCCCACTTCTCAGTTTGGCCAAAGATAGACTGAGGGAGGCAGCACAAAGTTGTTTTTGGTGGTGTTGTTTGTTCTCTTTAATTACTAAATCAAACATCATTGGGGGAAAACTCTTCAAGGGACTATAAAAATTAATTTAAAAATAAATAAATTTTTTGTGGGATTGTTATTTAATGCTGTTTGAGAAACTTAAATTCTACCAGGAAAAGCTGAAATTCATTCTTTTTTTTTCTTTAGATTCAAAATAAATGGAAATGACATACTGGAGAAGAAACACAAAATGAATGCCTTAGAAACCTTTTTATGAACTCAGGCTACTAGAGCCATGTAATAATCCTAATATGTGGTAAATGAATTATGTCAAAACACAGTACTTCTCAAAAGGTAGTTTTTAATTGTTGAATGCTCATTATTCCAATAGGATTGACTTGTTTTTTTGTTTGTTTGTTTGTTTTGACGCGCAGGCTCAGCGGCCATGGTTCATGGGCCCAGCCGCTCCGCGGCATGTGGGATCTTCCCGGACTGGGGCACGAACCCGTGTCCCCTGCATCGGCAGGTGGACTCTCAACCACTGCGCCGCCAGGGAAGCCCTGATTTTTTATTATTAATATAAAAATATCAAGAACCTGTTTTAGTATAGAAATTATACCATGTTTGGATAAACAATAGAAATGTTGGACAATTAAATTAACATGTAATTTAGAATTATTATCTCAACAATTTAATAAATTAAATTAATTAAATATCCTATAAAATTAGTTAAATATATTCCTCCAGGTCCTAGTCTAAGGCTACTATATCTCTCCATAATGGGAAGACTGCCAACATTTCTCATCTTACCTTCATTCTTTCAGTCTCCAAATTATAGCAGCTCTATTCCAGGCAAGAGTAGCTGAGAGGTTGGGATCCCCTTCCCCACCCAGCACCTACTCATAGGGTGGAATATCTATCCCAGCAAGACAAGAACCCTGGTCTCCAATCACCCCTGCCATAGCTTGCTCATAAGGCATGAGCTGCATGACAGAAAGTGGAGAAGACCAGAGACTACTGCCCCCACCCAGTGACCCATGCATAAAAAAGGGCTGCCACTCTGAGATAAGTGGGTTACTGTCTCTGCTCTCAGCTTCAGAGTAGGAGGACAAAAGATTATCCCAGGAAGAAAGGCAAACTCATTGCTTTCTATAAAGGGAGTGACTTTATGTATAAGAAACCATTAGAAAACTGAGCTTTAAGGTGCAGTTGAAAATAATGGAGATTTTTGTGGTAAGTGACTTTTTAGGAGTTGGTAGTTCCATGATAGCAACAAGCTAAATCATTCACCAGTTAGAAAATAAGAGAACTAGGGAAAGAAATGGCTAAGAAGAGCCCTGATTGGGTGAAAATAAGCCTTTAGACTGGACTCAAAGACTACTCCACAAGGGACCTGAATTCAACTGGACCAGACTATGGAACTATTTATACCCAGGGAGTTCACAAAAACACTAAAGTATTCAATGGGCAAATAGTGGAAGCTAACAGCTGGGTATGGTACCAACAGAGGTAGAGGAGTTAGAATGTAAGAGAAAGATCAGGGAAAGAGGCAGTCAAAGAGAGTCCTGCTAAACCACTTTTATCCCAGGATGACTGTGTGTCTGCCCATGTCTGCACTCTCTAAGGAAAGACATCAGAGGCTGCACATTGTGGGGAAAATAAATTTCACTTAAATAGTTCAGCCATATCACTATAAAAATCCATAAGACAACAACAAGCCCCAGATATAGGTTCAGAATCTAAAGTTGCTATATTATCTACCATGTGTACTTTTCAACAACATATTACGAGACATGCAAAGAAACAGAAAAGAGTATCCCACACACAGGAAAAAAGCGGGTAACAGAAACTTCCTTTGAGAAGGGTGAAGTGTCAACTCATCAGACAAAGACTTAAAACAGCTATTGTAAATATGTTCAAAGAACCACAGAAACCATGTTTAAAGAAGTAAAGAAAGATATGATGACAATGTTTCCTCAAATCAAGAACACCAATAGATTAAAATTGTAACAAAACCACATGGAAATTCTTGAGTTGAAGAGTACAATAATTGAAAAGAAAAAAATCACTACAGCAGCTCAACAATTGTTATGAGCTGGCAGAAGGAAGAATCATCAAACTTGAAGACAGACTGATAGAGATTATACAATCTGAAGAACAGAGAGAACAAAGAGAATGAAGAAAAATTATCAAACCTCAGAGAAATGTAAGACAGCATTAAGTACATCAACACACCCATAAAGAGAGTAGCGGAGAAGAGGAGAGAAAGAAAGGGATAGAAAGAAGTATGTGAATATATGATGGCTGAAACTTCACTAATGTGATTAGAAACATTGCTATATACAAACAAGAAGTTCAACAAACTCCCAGTAGCACAAATGCAAAGGGGTACTATGGATCAGTTATAGGATAGATAAAACATTGAAAGACAAGGAGAAAGTCTTCAAAGTAGGAAGAGAAAAGCAATTTGTCATACAATGGGACCAAAATAAGATTAAAAACTGGCTTCTCATCAGAAACACTGGAAGTCAAAAGGCAGTGAGATGACATTTCAAAGTGCTGATAGGAAAAAAAACAAAACTGTTGCTAGCAGAGTTTACAAGAAATACTTACAAGAAATACTAAAGACAGTTTTCCAGACTGAAAGCACATAATACCAGACAGTAATTCAAATCCACATAATAATCCACAAAAATAATGAATACCAGTAAAGGTAATTATTTAGATAATTATAAAGGACATTGCAATTGCATATTTCTTCTCATTTCTCCTAGTAATTGATTTTAAAAGCAGTTGTATAAAACAATAGGTGTATAATTGTATTGCTGGGCCTATAATATACAGAAATGTAATATATTTGATATTAGCACAAAGGATATGGGTGGGAACAGAGCTGTTTTGGAATAAGGAAATAACACTAGAAGTTAACTTGAACCCATGGGAACAAATGAGAACCGGGAATTGTAAATAAGAAAATTTATATTAAATAAAATTATAAGTATATATTGGCTCTCCCTTCTTTCAGTGTTTTTAAAAGACATAAAATTACACAAATTATATAAATATATTATACCTACCTAATTTTAACCATGTATTTTTGGGTGTTAATATATATGGGTGCAATATGTATAACAATAAGCACAAAAAGGGGAAGAGGAAATAGGTCTTTATAGGAGTAATATTTATACAGCTCACTGGAATTGTTAATATAAATATAGATTCTGATAACTAAGGTGTTCACTGTATTCTATAGAGTGATCATTAAGAAAATAAATTTATTTTAAATACTGAAAAAATTATTAAAGGGATTGAAATGTTTCAATAGATAAACAGAGGGTACTCACAAAAGACTATATATTATATGAATCCATAAACATAAAATGTATAGATTAGGCAAATCTATATAGACAGAAAGTAGATTTGTGGTTGCACAGGACTTGTGGGAATGGGCTTGAAGAATATAGGAGATACTCTTATGTGGTATGAAGTTCCTTTTGGGGGTGAATCAAATGTTCTAAAATTGTGGTAATTGTTGCACAACTCTGAAAATACACATAAAGCTATTGAATGATACACTTCAAGTGGGTTAACTTCATGGTATGAATTATATTTCACTAACACTATTAAAAAGAAATACAATTAGCATTTTTGTGTTCATAAGTCTTCTGTTTTGTAACTTCCTGAAGTCTTGTTAAAATTGACTTCATGAAATGCAGAAGCATAAAAAGGAAAATTTAAGCTATATTAAAGAAAAATGCACAATATAAAAACAAAATGTGACCTCCAATCACATACTAAGATATATTGGATTTCAGCACTTGTAATATTTTTTACTTTTTATAATAGTTGAGTATTAGCTTTACAAATAGTGTTTAACTTACTTATTCAAGATTAAGGAAATAAACCTACATTAAATAATGGACAATACCAATCTTTGACTAAATAAAATTTGCTAGCAGCTGCAGGAAAAAATATAAGTACATACTTATTAAAGTTCTTCTACTGGGCCCATTTTAATTTGGGTGAAAGAATAGAAAACAAAAATCAAAATTTCTAGACACCTCTCTTAAATTATGCTGTGGCTGAAGTAATCTGGAGAAGGGGTTTACTAACTGTTAACAAATGAAGCTCTCACAAACTAGCTGCAAATCATCTATGTGTAGAGCTCTTTATGTTTCCTTTGGGGCCAACAAAGTTGAACACTATTGAGAGGTCAAGGAGAAATGAGTATTTCCAGACAAAGAGAGTTGGGAACAGTGTCAAATGCTTTTGACCACAGTGTAAGAAATAAAGAAGTGAGAAGTCATTAAATGCCTGGATGTAATCCCCTCATGAGACTACTTTTCCGGAGAAAAACAAATAAATGACTTTAAGGCTATTTGGCCCAAGTTATATAAAGCTCCTAAAATGATCCATCCTCCTATATATTAACTTAAAGAGCCCATTTTTCTTCATGTGGGATTTCAACAGGATTCTGCATATTCCTTTGTCACTTGTCAATATACTTAGATAGATACAAATGAATAACAACAACAGGGATTTTAATAATAATGCCAATAAATTTAATGTTATATGCCTTTCAAAGAAGTTAATTTTCTCTAGCTAAGAATTTCATGTAGATTCTACTGAAAATGGATTAGAAATTATCATTGGGAGCCAATTGACTATTACAGTTTCTTTGTTTAAATATTTATGTTTAGGTTAATTAATGGTATATCAAATGCATGTTTTTCTCTTTCCAAAGTTTTGCTTTTCTATTTTGATGTCTGAATCAGTATTAATCAATTCAGTTAAAGCTATAAAATATATATTAGTAAAAATAAAAGACAGGTCACTTACACTTCTACATTACAGACATAGATGGAGATAACCACATTTAATATTTTGGTATTTATCCATATAGCTAGTCAGTGATTTTAACCCAGTAGGCTTCGTGTAATACTTCTAACCTACAGAACTGAAGAGAACAAATTTGTGTTGCATTTAAGCCACTACATTAATGGAAATTTGTTACAACAGCAATAGAAAACTGACATGCAGGTGCAAGACTTCTTTCTTCTACTAGGTTCAAGTGTCATCTCCCAACTGATGAGCAAGCAGTTCTGGAGAGGTGGTGCTCACTGCCCAATGTACTCCCTGCTTGAGTTCCCAAGACAGAGGAGGAGTATGTTATCTGGAATGGATCTCACATGTGATCTAAAGATTAGAGGGTGGCTGTGACGACTCAATGTGAATTTCAACTTTTAACAAATAGGCTTTACCAATTTTAGTTTTCTTAATGCCATTTAGATTTTAAATTTGCATTTGTGTCCAATTTAGTTTACCTGTGAGGAAAGATTTAAGTAACTGCAATAAGCAAATTCCTAACATTAAAACATCTTGATAGATCTAAATGCTTGGTAAAATCTCTTGAAATATATCAGAAAGGATCATGATATGTCAAAGATCACTGGACTTCCGACAAGGGAGGTAAGAAATAAGAATTTCTTCAGATCTCTTCAGATTCTCTGAATCTAGCATCTTAAACAAAGGTTTTAGGCCAGTCAAGAAAGAAAAATGTACTGGAAGGCATTTATGTTGACTGTATTGGTCCTAGTTCTCCAGAGAGAGAATCAATAGGATGAATATATATATATATATATATATATATATATATAAAGAGATCTGTTTTAAAGAACTGGCTCATGCAATTGTAGATTCCTGGCAAATCCAAAATTTGATGGGAGAGGCTTACAGGCAGGAAACCCAGGAGAGAGTTGTAGTTGAGTTTAAAAGCAGTCTGCTGGAGAATCCCCTCTTGCTCAGGAAAGTTCAGTCTTTTGTTCTATTCAGGCCTTCAGCTAATTGGATGAGGTCCATGCACATTACAGAGGGAAATCTATATTACTCAAAGTCCAACAATTTAAATATAAATCTCATCTTTAAAACACCCTCACAGAAACACCCAGAATAATGTTGGACCAAGTATCTGGGCACTGTGGCCCAGACAAGTTGACACTTAAAATTAACCATTACAGTGATCAAATTACTTTATTGACGGTTCAAGAACAAAGGAATTAACAGCTGTGGGTTATTAAGTAGCACTGACTGTCACCTGACTGACAGTGCAATATTATCTATTGATTTTTATTTAATTTAGAAGTTCTCTTAGAACACACTTATTTCAGATTTTGTAAAGATATTTTTTTTAAAAAGGAATAAAATTCTATACCCAGATTTGCATAACTTGAAGATCACTGCATTGTTCCAAATCACATGATCAGAATCATTGCTCTCAATAAAATTTGTACTTTTGCCCTTTTCTGTTCCGATTATTTTCCACAGTGTTAATTCTTTTTTGCAGTGCATTGTCTTTCTTAGGAGCAACTGAAAATGCACCAAATTAATTACTTTTCTTTTCATTCTAGTCCACAATGAGGTTTTCTTTTTTTATTTCTTTTAATAACCCCATGCTAATTTTCCACTTCAGTGAATGTAACACAAAATGAATCAATCCCTTTCAAATAGGTAAAAAGTTAACCCAATATTTCTTTTCCCATTAAAAGACAAAACCACCCTCTTAAGTATTTTAAATTCTTATATATTACAAATTTAAATTTCAGCCAGTAACAAAGGTTAACATTCCTCTAATATTCCCATTTATTTTAGGCCATACTCTGTCATTTTAATGATGGTATTATTTTAAATATTCCAAAGTTATTAAATGCTAAGTCACTGCAGCTTGACAATGACAAGATAAAGGTAGTGGTTTAAAAGGCCAGTTATTGCCACCAAGGGCTTAATAGAGGTCAATTTCCTGGTGTGGTCACCATGCACCAGAATATACCTCCCTCCCCCACTGACTATGCTACAGATATAAAAACTTGATATTATCCAGATCCAGAGTGTTATTTGCTCTTTCACTCATTCAAGACATCAAAATTAGTGTCAGTTTGAACATTAAAGGAAAACATATACTTTCTTATAACCAGATTGCTTATGTTTGATAATAAATTCTTCTACTTCCTGAGATCAATAGACTTTGGAGCCAGAATTTTTCTTCACAATGTTAATTTGTAAACATAGAATCAGAGTGTGCTGAAAGACATTCCATACAGTTGGTGGTTAAACATGCCGAGCTACTCATGTATTACCACAGAATGTAACTCTGTGACTGTCAGAACATGTGTCTGCCAGATTCTAAATCTTTCTTCCCTGTGTAGACTTAGATGTCAGTTCCACATTTTTGTTCTTTGTTTTTCCCTTCTTTTTTTTTTAGTCAGGGGGGAGATCCAAGCTGATCATCCCTCATCTCTGAAGGTAGTCCTTCCTCAGACTGGCTTTGATACAGTTGGCTAAGTAAGGATCATGCAAAATGAATAAAGGACTAATCTATACAAGAAAATCCAAATATAATTACAATATCACATTTCTATAAAATTGAGGGTTGTAGTATTGACCAAAGACTTTATCAGCAATAAGTTTAGATGCTTTGGAGAGCAATTTAATGATATCATGATCTACAAATCATAAGAATCTGATGCATTGGTAATCATTAACAAGTACAGAAGAAAGTAATTTATACATGAATTCTTAGCAAGTGATGGTTCACTGTATTTTTCTATTTATTAATATTAATATATTGTGATTATAAAATACAGAGCCAATGAAGTGTGGAGGAGAGTTAGCAAACTGAGTAGAGTCGGGATGTGATAGAGGGATAAGAAATAAGTGTAGTGATGATAAATCATGCAGAAAATTTGGCTTTTACTCTGTAAGTGAAACCCCATGGCAGGATTTGTCCATAATAGTGACTGTAGGATACTATATGTACAAAACAGAAAATAACAATTACAGATACTTTCAAATGCTCATTGATTTAGTATAATAAATATTGATAATTATGCATGTGCATAAAATATATTAATACAATTATATAAATGTGTTTACAAATTATTTTCTAAAACTAATTCAAATTGTCTGTTATATAATCATAGTATTGATAAGTGTTCATATTAGGTATAGATTTGTAGATAGTATAGTCACAGAGACATCTTGGGTAATAATACAAGATTTATATATCCAGGAGTCACAAAGAGAGTTCAGTGGAGTCAGGTTAATGAGGAGAATATCAAGAACATTACCCAAAGGAGTTATTACAAACTGCAGGAATTGTTATAGGTTAAATTGTCTCCCATCAAAAAAATTATGCTGGGGCTTCCCTGGTGGCACAGTGGTTGAGAGTCTGCCTGCCGATGCAGGGGACACGGGTTCGTGCCCCAGTCCAGGAAGATCCCACATGCCACGGAGCGGCTGGGCCTGTGAGCCATGGCTGCTGAGCCTGAGCGTCCAGAGCCTGTGCTCTGCAATGGGAGAGGCCACAAAAGTGAGAGCCCTGCATACCGCAAAAAAAAAAAAAAATTATGCTGAAGTCCTAACCCCTGGTACTTAAGAATGTGACTTTATCTAGAAATAGGGTCATTGTCAATGTAATTACCTAAGATGAGGTCATAATGTAGTAGGGTCGTCTCCTAATCCAATACAACTTGTGTCCTTATAAAAAAGATGGCCATGTGGCCACATGGAGACAGAGAAACACAGTGAGAACTCCATGTGACAGCAAAGGCAGTTGCAAGTCAAGGAACAGCAATATCCTTGACTTGCAACTGTCTACCTGTAAGCATAAATCTCTGAGGCAGTTGGTGTATTGCTAAACGGCAATCTATACAAGAGGCTGTCTGTCACTGATTGTGCTTATATACTTGCTTACACATTGTTAACTTCATGACCAGCCTAAGTATTCTGGGGGTGTGGGGTATAATATTTCACAAATCATGATTCAGGTTGTGACATTACATGTTTCAGTGCAGCATGGTTACTAACACTCTGCCAGACTAATATTAAAATCAGAAAACTTAAAAAATATATATACATTTCACGAGCCAACCACCAGAAGCAAGGAGGAAACAAGGAAGGATTTTCCTAAAGGTGTCTGAGGGAGCACAGACCCGTGGACACTTTGATTTCAGACTTCCATACCCTGGAACTGTGAAATAGTACATTTGTGTTTTTTTAAGCCACCCAGTCTGTGGTACTTTGTTTATGGCAGGTCTAGGATATTAATACAGAATCTAAAACGCTTTCTCCAAGGAGTGATTATTTATTCATGATAATGTCTAGGTAAGTGAAGACTACATCAATTCTTCTGAAGAAGAATTGTTCCCCTCCAGGCCCAACTTTACCTCTTGAAGGCAGAAGTGGTGTAGCAAAAATATAATGTTACCTGGTGTGATATTCCTGCAGGGATGAGAGAAAGAACAAAGGCTAAGGAAATTCCGTAAATATCTATCTATTACATATATATATATATAGAGTGTATATATATATATATATATATATATATATAGAGAGAGAGAGAGAGAGAGAGAGAGAGAGATTTAGAAATTGGTAAAAGAGGCATCTCAATATTGTGGAAAAAAGACAGATTATATAATAACTAATATTTAGGCAACTGAGTAGTTATCTGGACAAATTAGATGCATATTTCATACCTTACACTAAAATAAATTCAAGCTATATCATAAATTACAATGTTAAAAATCATATAAAACAATAATTTTTATTTAATGTCACAAAAAACAGTCATATATGAGAGAAAATTTAAAAGCCATAAAAAACGTATAAATCTGATGATATTGAAACAAAATCCATGGTAAACAGTCAAAGGAAACAATTAATAAAAAAGAGATAAGATAGTATGCAACTTAATTGACAAAAGTACAGAATATAATTCTCTTCTATATAAAAAGTTTATATAAGTCCATAAGAAAAAGACCAACATACTCACATAAAAATGAGCAAAGGATCATAACAATCAAATGATGGAAAATAAAATATAAATGTTTTAATCACATCAAAAGATGTCCAGTGTAACTTTGCATTTTAAATGCAAATTTAAAATTTAATGAGACACTATTTTCACGTGTCAGGTGGATAAAGATCAAATATTTGACAGTATACAATATATATTCAAAAGACTGGGTAAGAGGTACTGCAAAAGACTGAATATAAACACTAGTATTTTCTCTAAGAAGGGCGATTTGGCTGTACCTTCCAATTTAAAAATATACTTACTTATATTTTGACTCAACAATTGTGTATACTACAGTATGCCCAGATTTGTACAATGATGATATATGTACAGGATTATTCATTGTAACATTATTTTTAATAGAAAGACATTTGAAACAAATTAAATATCTATCAATAGAAAACTGGTTAAAAAAGTATCATATACTTCAATAGAAATTGGTATACTCTATATCCATAAGGAAAGTAAGAAACAAACAAATGAATCAAAGGGATGAAACTCTTTTAAAACTAATATGGAACCTTCCCCAAGTTATATTATTATCACCAAAGAAAAGCAAAGTGTGCTACAGTGCATATCCTATAAGCTACCATTTGTATAATAAGTATATACATGTACACAAACAATGCAATACAGATATGTATCTATTCATATGTACAAATATATGCACATTTATGTATATGTATTCATATATGTATATATACATATATATAATTAATTGCTTATATGTATCTGTGTGTATATGCATATGTATATCTAACAGAATACAAAATAAATTGGTTACTTTAGTTTTGTTCTTTCTAGAAGAGGACTTTACTTTTTGGACTGAGCAAAAACACAGAACTTACCATTGTGTAATTTTTTGGGTACATTTTGAATTTTGTAATACCCATACTATTAGGTATGCTAAAATTAAAAATTTTTAAAGGAAGTGGATAATGGTATAACCTTTCCCCAAATCCAGACCCAGATATTTTACGGTCCTCAAATGGTTGAGTTCTCCTACATCCCTTTAAGTGCACCTACAGGGGCTAGGAGACTTGGAACAAAAAAATAGGCTGTGAGAAATATAAAGATAAAGCATGACTTTGCATAGAATGGGGGTAATGTGGGGTTGGAGAAAAACATCTAAGTGGAATTGAATTATCCAATGGCTTATGAAATACAGAATAGTATAATAAGCTTTTCTTATAGGACTCTCATAGATTAGTGGATAAAGAGAATTCACCAACTACAATGATGCTACGTATGGTCTAATTCCTATTTACATTACCTATCGTGACTTGGAATAATTCATAAATGAGGTAGAGGATAAAGATATTTAAAAGCAAATGCTAATTAAAGGAGCAGAATTTAATCTTTGTCTGTCCATGAGAAATTCTTAGAAAAGAGGATGAAAATTTCATGTCTTAGATGAAAACTGGTACAAACCCTTTGCCACTCTTCCCATCAAGATGTGAGGTTTATTTCCCTTTCACTTAAATGTGGACTGGCAGTGTGGTTGCTTAATCAATGGAATGTGGTAGAAGTGACACTATGCCAGTTTGTTAAGGGAACTGGCAGCCTCTGATTCCTCTGTCTTGGTATACATGTCTTGGGAAATCTAGCTTTGATGTAAGACATTTGAATACCTGGAGACCAGCAAGCTGTGAGGAAACATAAATTAGCCCCACGGAGAGACCACAGGGAAGGAAGAAGGGAGGCAGACAAGGAAGGAAGGAGAGAAGGAGGGAATGGGAGTGAGAGAGAAAGAGAGAGAGGTTCTTAGAACCTATATGTCCCAAGTATGCAGTCTGAGGTTCTAAGCATGAAAGTAAAGAACACATCTTGCCAATCCAGCTCTGACAATCTTACAAATGACTCCAGACACAGCTGCCATCCCTCTGTAACCACATGAGAGACCAAAAGTGTGAAGCATCCAGCTGAGTGAATGAGCCATCAGAAACGCGAGAGATAATAAATTGTTGTTTTGAGCCACTAAGTTTTGGGGGTGGTTAGTTACATAGCAATAAATAATCAAAGAAGAATCTGATTTGTGAAAGTAGATTGCTGCTGTAAAACAAAATGTTTTTAAATGAAAACGTGTGGGATTGGCTTGGAAACAAGCAGCAGGCAGATATTAGAAGGGCCTTAGGGAAATTGTTAGTGAATACTGAAATGACAGGTAGGAATTTGCTATGAAGCTTGTTTTAAGAAAAAAAAAATGTGTTTCTTAGTGACAAAAATTTATGATATTCTCATGCATGGTAATGTGGAAATGGAACATATTTTTTACTGAATTTATGGATTTGGTTAATGATATGTCCTTATAATGGTCATCTAATTTGTTATTTAGCTCTATATGATAATGTACAGGTAGAGAGAAATACTAAAGAAGGAACTATTCAGTCTCAAAGTAGAATCTAGAAGAAATTTGCTGAGGCAGCATTTGCTGTGTTCAAAAATAAGATATTTTCTCACCTCCATCTCTCCCAAGAAATACTCTGAAAGTAAGAAATTTCTTCAAGTGCAATGAATGAATTCAGGACACTGGTCATGTTTTCAAGAGTGAGGCTCTGAGACCTCAGTTAAACGCTCATAAACATGTAATGCAGTGGTTCATAAATGCTCCCAGTTAGATAATGTCCTCCAAGGCTCTGAGGTACATTGCCCTCTTGTGTTCTGACTCTCAGCCCAACGTATTGTAAGAGGTCTGTGGGGGTGACTTGTCTACTAATGTGGGTTATAAATGTAAGTCCAAAGATTTTTAAAGTAATTTTACCTACTTAGACTAAAAGAGAGAGGGAGAGTTCAACGTGTAAAGAGACATTCAGGCCCCCAACTTTTATGGGCAAGGAAACTACTTAGCTGAAAAGAAAGAAAAGGAAGGAAGGAAGGAAGGAAGGAAGGAAGGAAGGAAGGAAAGAAAGAAAGAAAGAAAGAAAGAAAGAAAGAAAGAAAGAAAGAAAGAAAGAAAGAAAGAAAGAAAGAAAGAAAGA